>NC_073692.1:236426755-236743255 GCF_029784155.1 Uranotaenia lowii | reverse complement strand
TTGAGAGGTACAAATGAAAACCTATTTTATCACGATAGAATCGTTAGATCATTTCAGAAAGTTAAGAAAAGCACATATGTAGATTAGGTGATCAACTTTAAACAAAGCTTATCAATGACCTCTGCTATTATGATGATTGCATAAGATATGACAATTACATTGAACATGTTTCAGTCGAAAGTTCTAAGTGCCGCGTTTGAGGCATATGGCTTGATAGATGAGAATTTGCTGTATGTTTTCTTATGATTAACAGTTGTTGTCGTAAGTCTCTTTTCTGTAACAATGGTTAACTTCATTGAATGTTTTCGCGATAGCCCTCACTCCAGACTAAATGCAACATCTAAGATGTAGACACCATACTAACCGCGACAGCGAGAATGTACTACACTCTAAGCCGCTACAACCCAAAACAAAGTTGTAATGCCGCAAAATCGGATGAAACTGGCTCCCGACGAAAATAAGTTTGGGTGGGTTTTCCCAAACTTGAGAATGAAGCCCTATTCTCACACCCCAAAATCGAGAATGCCCATTTGGAGGAAAAACGATATATTTTTACTGGAAGAATAAAGGGAAAAAGATAACGAAAAATAAGAAAAAAATATTCATTATTGAACGAATTTTTATTGAATTCTGCAATTGCACAAAATTAAAAATTACAATTACGATTGAAATGACCAAATTTAGATTTTATCATTTTCAGCTTCCCGGATCAGAAAGATGTTTCGTTTTATGTAAAACTACTGATCTTAGGTGGGATAGACCCGTCGGTTCCGGAAAAGTACCTCAGTGTTAAACTCGAACGATTCCTTTTTATAATTTGCTCTAGCTTCATGGCTTTTGGTTATTCTTTGGTCATTCATTAATGGAAAAACTGCTTTTGCCCGGGTGAACAACACCATCCTGCCTGTCCGAACAACCGGACACCCTTGAGAGTTATCAGCTGCTGCCTGTTGTGCTTGCCCGGAAGACCCAATAACACCGCATCGGTTTCCGGTTTATTCAGTTTTGGCAAAAGTAGCATCAGCATTACAGCTAGCTACAGCTATGAAACTAAAAGACAATACTGAAATAAATTAACCTGATTAATTCTGGATTGATGACATGAATTAAAAATTTTCTCACCGTTTTCAGTCGCAAACAACAACACCATATAAAATCACCAACAAACAAAAATTACGTTTTTTGGGGCATCAAGTTCAAGCTATGAACTTTATTTTGGACACCCCAAAATCAAGAAAGCCGACTGAACTTCGTTTTGGTGTGGTGGCGTTCTCAATTTTGGGTTATTTATGTTCTGCGTGTATGCGACCGAAATATTTTATTCAGTCCCCTAAGGAATCAAATTGGTGATTACCTTTGAAGACTCAGCACGTTAAGCATCTAGTATTTCGAATCTTTTCAGCAGTCAGTCCAGTTATCTTTGTAAAGACGTTATGTCACCAAACAGCACCAAGAAATCGAATGAGAGAGCCTATTCACCGCAGGAATGATCCAGTGTCAATCGCACTTCTGCAAGAGCCTGTAAGCTGGAAATGCAGTATCCTCAGAATATCGAATATGCTATCGTTCCGGCACTTGGTTAACCAATATGACTAATCACCAAAAAAATAATGCAGGAACATGAACAGCAAGAATGCTATGCAATTTGATTCCGGTTGTTCAAATTTGAGACAGGTAAACTATTTGCTTGTTTAGTCTGCTTGATTCGTTTTAGTTTATCTTACACGCTCCAGGTGAATTACTCAAAAAAACTCAATAAATCACCTAGATTCCAGAAGCACTTATGAAAAAGGTGTATTAATGTTCGTGTGTTGGAGGAAAAAAATTATGTCGTCAATTTTTTTTTCATTTTTGAATTTGATTTACAAGAACATTGCGATCGAGCATTGGGGGAACATATGACCCTGACGATGAAGTTTTTTTTTAACTTTTTTTTCGAGAGTGAAAGGGAGTTGTGGGGCTGAAGATTGACTATTCCAGCAGAACAATAACTATCGATTACTCATTCACCATTGAGCACATCATAGCGCCCCTCATCAATCGATAAACACTCTACAAACTCTCCAACGACATCTCTTCCTCTCCCCCACGTCTACGCACGTCCTCCCACGTCAGTCCAGTCGTGTTCTCGCTCCACGTCCGAAACGACGCGTCACAGTGCATTCATAGTGTTAAGCGGAATCGATTCCTTCCGCAGGTTCCGAACTTGCGCAAGGTAAGTAACAGGAATCTCCCGTTTAATTACTCGGCCGTAACCTGGCGCCACACGTTGAAGGTATTTCCGGTGCACCTAAGATGATTTCAAGTCAGGTCAAAGTAAAGATCCATTCCACCTACAAGTCAGACTTCACCTACAGCACAGAATGTTTGGTCATGAGCAAAATTACAGGAAACTTGCCAATCAATTCGTTCAATATTGATCCTGGGCAAATTCCGTCAGAGATGGTACTCGCAGATCCGTGGTTTAGTCAATCACGAAGAATTGATATGCTTCTTGGAACACAAGTGTTCCATGAAATGTTTACTGGGCAAACCCATACCATAATTGAAAATCCTCCTTGTTGGTGCGAAGAAACCGTTTTTGGTTGGGTAGTAGGTGGTGCTATTGAAAGACCAGAAGTTGATCGAACGATCTCTAATGTCTGTAAGATCGTTACGAATGAGGCGTTGAGCGAGCAAATTAGTAGATTTTGGGAAGCCGAGTCCATTCATGAGCCTCGAATGTTGACTCAAGACGAAAGAGCCGCAGAGCAAAGTTTTTCCGATACTTGCTGCCGATTGGAAAATGGTCGCTATGAAGTAGGTCTGCCATTGAGACCCAGTATAAAGGAATTAGGTGACAGTCAAACGATAGCTTTGCGTAGATTTATACAGACAGAAAAACGACTGATTCACGACCAAGATCTTTACGACCAGTACCGAGAATTCATGTATGATTATGAAACCCAGGGCCATATGATTAAATGTGACACCAATTGCTCAGAAGGATATTTTCTGCCACACCATGCGGTGCTTAACTTGGCAAGCACCACGACGAAGACGCGTGTCGTTTTTGATGCGTCTGCAGCAGCTTCAAGGGGAGGTTCCCTGAATGATCACCTTTACGTTGGCCCTACCATTCAGCCCAAGCTCGCCGAAATCGTGCTACGATTTCGGGTGCCCAAGATTGTATTTACGGCAGATATTACGCAGATGTTCAGGCAAATTAGAATCCGAGCAGAAGATCAGAAGTACCAACAGATATTTTGGCGTCGCCAGCCGAACGAATCTTTAGAGGTGTTCCACTTGACGACAGTAACGTATGGGACAGCCTGTGCGCCTTTTCTGGCTACAAGAACGCTTGAACAGCTTTGCATGGATGAGAAGGAGCGTTTCCCCTTAGCGTCGAAGGCGGGAACCGAAGATGTCTACATGGATGACATCTTGAGTGGAGCGGACACATTAGAAGATGCCCTGAACCTGCAGACTCAATTCGTGCAAATGACCCAGGCCGGTGGGTTCAATCTCCACAAGTGGACGTCGAATCATCCCGAATTATTGAGGCAAATTGATAGTACCGAACACGAAAGAGCGTTTTTCGAAGATGAGAAAACCACAAGAACTTTGGGTTTAACCTGGCAACCCAGAAAGGACGTATTTTTGACCAGATTGCACGAAATTGAATTCCACCTGGGACAGACGACAAAAAGAACCATATATTCTGACATCGCCAAGCTTTACGACCCACTGGGACTGCTGGGTCCGTTGATTTTCGCTGCGAAAGTACGAATGCAGAAAATATGGCAACTGAACGTAGACTGGGATGAAATATTGGCACGAAACGACGCTGAAATCTGGGAGGTTTTCCGTAACCAGTTGAAAGAGATGGGTGAAATAGTTGTTCCTCGTTGTGTTTTTCCCCATTCGAACCCGCAATCTGTTGAATTGCATGGATTTTGTGACGCCTCCAGTCTGGGATATGGAGCTTGCGTCTATGTTAGATCTTGTGATATGACCAACTGTAAAATTTCCCTCCTTACCTCAAAATCTCGAATCGCACCCTTAAAGAACGCTAAACTCACGATACCGCGATTAGAGCTAAGCGGTGCGCTTGTACTTGCACGATTGATTTCCAATATAACGCACAACCTTAAGATTTCATTTTCCAGAATCATCCTCTGGTCCGATTCCACCACAGCACTGTCCTGGATAAAGACCGATCCTAGCCGACTCAAAACCTACGTAAGCAACCGCGTCATCGAGATACAAGAGTTGGCTAAAGGCATTGAGTGGAGATACGTGGGGACGCATGACAATCCAGCAGATGTAATATCTCGAGGATTGTTACCTTCCGAGATACGAGATTGCGAAATCTGGTGGTCAGGCCCAAACTTCCTGTACCACGACGAAGATGATTGGCCTAAAAGATTTCAGCACATCCCGACCGAGCAACTTCCGGAAACGAAAAACCCAAGCATGAGCCTCACAGTTACTGACCCTCCTGCCATGTTTTACCTGTTTGCGACGGAGAACAACTTTAGAAAAATGCAGCGAATAATGGGATTAGTTCTACGATACATCGACCACATACGACCCAAGAAAGACAGACAGCATCGATACGGCGTCCTACGTATTCCAGAGCTACAGCGAGCGACGGTTGCATTGGCCAGTATTGCGCAACAAGAGACATTCCCCAACGAATTCAGCTGCCTCGACGCCGGAAAGGTAATTCACAGTAAAAGTAAACTAATCAGCTTATCTGTGTTTTTAGATCGATCAGAATATGTTCTGCGAGTGGGGGGTCGAATTCGTCACGCACAACTGCCCGAAAGTCAGAAGCATCCTATTATTCTGCCAGCCATGCACTGTTTCACTCACGCCGTGATTCGTGCGTATCACGTTGAGATGTTGCATGCCGCTCAACAGCTTCTACTTTGCGGATTACGCCATCAATTTTGGATTCTGCATGGCCGCAGTACGGTGCGAAGGGTTATTCGCCGGTGTGTCACTTGCATGAAAGCAAAACCGGTAGGAATGCAGCAGAAAATGGGTGACCTACCCTTTGCGCGATTGGAAGGTGTGCATGCATTCTACAACACTGGGGTAGATTTTGCCGGACCGATCTATCTGCGACAGCATAACAAGCGTGGGACTGTTTCGTACAAAGCATATGTGGCCGTCTTTGTATGCTTTGCTACACGTGCGATCCATCTAGAGCTAGTGGGCGATTTGACAGCGGATTCCTTCATCGCCGCACTACACCGATTTGTGTCCCGTCGGAGCAAGTGTGCCAGATTGTTCTCCGACAACGGTCTCAACTTTGTGGGCAGCCGCTCAAAGTTACGAGAAATGTACGACCTGTTTCAGTCCCAGCTCCTGAAAGATAAATTGAACGACTTTTGTTCGAAATCAGCCATCGAATGGAACATGATCCCACCAAACGCCCCACACTTTGGCGGATTGTGGGAGGCCGGTGTGCGCTCTGCCAAGTACCACCTCAAGCGCATCACTGGAACAGCGAACATGAACTTCGAAGAATACACTACAGTGTTGGCCCGCATCGAAGCGCTGCTCAACTCGCGGCCTATCACTCCGCTGCCCGAGGACCCACAAGATTTGCGACCTCTGACTCCTGGTCATTTCTTGGTCGGCCGCCCTCTGACAGACATCGCACAACCGAGACTGGTCGAACGCAAGGAATCAACACTATCCCGCTGGCAACGTTATTCGGAAATGGTCCAACATTTCTGGGATCGTTGGTCTCATGATTACATCACGACGCTACAGAACCGCAACAAGTGGCATGTGCGGTACCCCGTGAAAGCTGGTCAACTGGTCATCATTCGAGAAGACAACGTGCCGACAACAGCGTGGCGTCTCGGCAGAATTGAAACGGCTATTCCTGGACCCGATGGTTTGGTGCGCGTCGCAGATGTGCGTATTGCTGATGGGTCCAAAGGCACCAAGATATTCCGACGTCCGATAGCCAAACTGTGCCTGCTGCCAATCGAGGACAACGAGGTAGAACCTGAACACGACTCCGAAGACGGCAACGAGAATTCCGAAGATAAGAGAAGTGATTGAAATTTTCTATTTCAATGGGGGCAGCATGTTCACGCTGAAACACCCTAAAAATAGTGTTCTGAAAATTCATGTACTACTGTAGTAGTTTTATAGCAGCATTGAGATGAGCTTTTTGTATTGTACTATCATTTGCATTGTTTAGTAAATAAGCGATAGGAGAGAGTCTCCACAATTTAGGCTCTCTTAGGTAGATTATTTTGAGACTCTAATAAATCTGCCTCTTGGCTCTTAACCACCGCACGGGACGGTCGTACTCATTACAGTCCGCGTGTTTTATATTTTTATCCGAGCCCGTCTAAGTACGTGAAAGTCGTCAAGTGTCCGTTGTGCTTTTCTGTGGCCACCTCACTAGCCCCTCGAGCTAGTCGAGGATTTTGAACATTCAACGACATTAGAGAATATCTTTCAAAGCTCACAAGAAGATCCTTTCAAATGAAAGAAAGTCAAATCACTTTATAAATTATATACTTGATAAATTTTCCTAAACCCTTCAAATTTTTTTTTTATCAAGGACATTAGAGTGGTCCAAAAAGGGGGTATGTTTCCGAATTCGAACCTTGAGAGCTAAAATTAATCCTAGGCCCAGCAGAAAGCTCAATGTCAATTTTAAGCTCAATAGGTCAAATATTAGGAGGCACTCAACGACGGCTTTTATTGCAATTTGACTCGATTTGTTCTCGTGAATCTGAAAAAATTACTGCTTCGACTCTAACTTGAACAATTGCTAATGGATCGTTCATCATTTTTTTCTAAAGCTAAAGATTTTTTTGTTTAAGCACATAGTAACTTTTTTTTGTCGCTCATGCCACTTTATTGTCTTCAATGCATTTATGTAGAATCGTTTAAAGAACTTCTTAGCCAAAATTTTTGTCAGTCTCCAATTGCTAAATTAAAAAGCGAAAGATTGATTTTTAAAGATTGGTTTGAACAAACCAAGTAACATTCTCATAAGATCTAGAGCTTATTTCTTTTAATTTTGCATTCAAAAACCTGAACACCCCTTATTTTGAAGGTGTGTGTGTGTAGAATGTTGCTCCTATTTTGATTTTGGAATTCACTCTTCATGTATGTATGTATGTATGTATGTAGTTGAACCCACCAGTGCTAGTGGCTGATAGGTCTTTCGACCCGAGGCAGTACGGGAAGTCTCGATCGCGCTTTCAAATACTGTTCATGCTTAACTCATCAACAATCATTGCAGCACGACCAAGGGGTCCGTTACCACTGGTTTGGGACAGGTTTGACTCATCTCACTCCCTGAAAACTGTTCGAAACAAAGAAAGAATCCTGAAAAGGAGCTTAAGTAGCCTAATCAAGATTCGAAATTTGCCGAGATACTCCGGCTGGCTTGAACCCACAATCCATTGTATATCAGTTTTCCGCTCGTTTGATGCCCTGTCCAACCCCCCACTAATCCCCTTTAATAGAGTTAAGCTATTTTGATTGTAGGAGTATAGTATAAGAAAAGTCGCACATTTTTAACATCTTACCTCGTACCATTTTAAAAGGATACTAGAACGTCTTCAATGAAAGGGTACTTCTTTTTCTCCCTAAATGGCTTCAAATTTTCAATCTTTGAACTGATTCGCTTCCAAAAAATCCATAAATTCCATTTGAGTTTTGATCATTTCTTCAATCAAATGATACCTTGAACAAAATTATATTGGTTATTACTGAATTTTCCTGTTATATTAATATTTTCTCAAAATACAATTAAGAGAAATAAAATTAAAAAAATGGAAAGTTATTTTTTTAAATATTTGAAACGTTTTGATAGAAATGAAGTGAAATTTAGTGAAATTATAACCATTATTTTAACACTTCGACTACCCCAAAGACCATTTTCTCGATGAAAATCTAATTGAGTTTATAATATCACATAAAAAGTTGAAATTAGAGAAAGTTTCATATTTGTTTGCACTAGTTTTGGTTTAAAACAAACTCTTCCTTATTTGTTAATAATTGAACAAAAGTTAACAAAATATAGATAAGATAAAATAAAATAAAAATAAAAAAGTTTGAAATTTATTTTAAGCTTAAAATCAAACAAATTTATTTATTTGATGAATTTTTCAACTTCTCTCTAATGTCTGTCTGTTCTAGAAGCTTTTCATTCTTCCAACTTAAAAAAATCTTTGAAGTGTCTTAGAATATGCACACAAATTTTAATGGAAGTTCATAACGAAACATAAATTCAAAAAATCTCTATCGCTCCAGTTCTGCAAAATCTAAATCAATGAACTAATTCACTTCATTGATCTAGAACCAAAAATAAAAACACCAAAAGAACTCGTTGTCGATCTGAAAAGAAGCAGAAGTTAAAGTTAAAGGGAATACTTAGCTTTAAGACTATCAAATGGATTTTGCTTGAAGCTCGAATAAT
Source organism: Uranotaenia lowii (assembly GCF_029784155.1). Lineage (NCBI taxonomy): Eukaryota > Metazoa > Arthropoda > Insecta > Diptera > Culicidae > Uranotaenia > Uranotaenia lowii. The sequence continues at coordinate 236,734,809 of NC_073692.1, read as the reverse complement.
CCTTCGGGTACCCATCGTCTATTTGACCTATGCTGTAGCTAGCTCCCTTGTACCGGTGTACTACAATCTGCTGAAAGGGAGCTTCCTAATCTCCACTGTTCGATTCTCGCACACTCGATGATCTTCCGCTTGACGACCGACGTACACTCTTGGAGCGGAAGTCCGTGCCGGATGACTCGGAACAACTCTTGGACAGAAATTGCTTGTTCCATTTAATGTCTTCTACACCGACCTGAATAGGATTACTCTGGATTTTGACATTTTTATATTAAAAATTTCAATTGGAATTTAACTAAATTAAGAGCGTGAAAAAAAGACGTCATTCTCCAGTCGATGACTACTTCGATCATTTTGGAATGCACTCTTCAGTTGTCAAAATGCCGTCCAAGGAAGAAGAGCAGCGTATCAAACGCATTCAGCGCATCGCGAAAATCCGAGCTACTCGCACGCAAAGCTGGCAAAATCGCTAAAAGTTGCCAAATCAACCGTTACAAATGTAATTAATGTGTTTGGGGAACGTTTGTCGACAGCCAGGAAGTCTGGATCGGGGGAAAATCGAAACCCGGAAGCCGCTGAGACGACAAAGAGAGTTGTCGGTAGTTTCAAGCGAAACCCTAACCTCTCTCTCCGAGATGCCGCAAATAAGCTGGGTGTATCGTCTACAACCGTGCATAGAGCCAAAAAACGAGCCGGACTATCGACATCCAAGAAGGTAGTGACTCCAAATCGCGATTATAAACAAAATACGATGGCCAAAGCGCGATCCCGGAGGCTGTACACGACGAGGCTGACGAAGTTTGACTGTAGTATAGGAATCATTGTCCATGTTCAAGCTCATAATTTGAAACTATAATGAGAATACGAGATAAGCATCTCTGATCAACACCCAATATCTGAATCCGGCATCAAGTTTCAGAGTCATGATCAGAAGTCGATAAGATCCGAAATAAAGAACCGAGATCAGGATCCAGGATCAGGTCAGATTCAGAATCAGGGACCGAATTGACTACAGAATCAGGGTCCAAGATTAACACCAGGAATTAAATACAGGCTCAGGATCGAAATCTAGAACAGGGTCCAGGATATAAATTGGAATGACGGTTCAAAATCATGATGAGGATTGAGGTTCAAGCAAAATCCAGAATCAGATTAATGATCCGAGATCATTGTGCAGGATCCAAATCTTAGATCAGGTACCGCTATCTGAATGCGGGATCAAGATTCAGGCGCCAGGAACTGAAGCCATAATTCAAACCTAGATCTTGGATTACGATCAGGTTAGGTAAAGTTCCGGGATCAAGATGAAAATGAGAATCCAGAATCGTAATCTCACATCAGAATCTGAGACCGTGTTCCGTAATTCTGATCCAGGATTAGGAATACCATTAGAGTTCATTAAATATCAGGATCAGAATCCACGGCCCATGATCTAGGATCAGGATTTAAATCACAATCCATTTGTAGGACCAGGGTTCAGGATCAAGAATCAGAATCAGGATTTGTAACAGAGTCCAGAATGAAAACCCGAGAAAGGATCTTGAATCAGGATCAGAGAATCGTGGATCTGGAAATAGTACGAATAAAACAGAACGAGATCAGAATAAGCATAAGAATCGGAATCTGGATCAGGTTTATGATCAGGGACTTTCTTTAGTTTCTGATTAGGTTGAAAATCTTGGTTAGACCAAAAATCGGGATCAGGTTCTGAAACAGAATCAGTATCAGTTTCAGAATATGGCTCCGGAACCTAATCCTGATCCTTTTGTAAACAGTTAAGAAGTTGTGTGACACAATCTGAAGGTAATAACAGAAATTTTCAGCAAAAGCAATATTTTTCAAATTCTTAGGATGAATTTTAAATTGGTATTGGTATTCTTGAATTTTGAACCTTAGCGTGAATTGTTGCCACAAGGAAAAGTAGGCGATGGTTTACTGGGATCGCACGTGTTTTCGTTCGCTCCATCGCAGTGAAAATTATATTTTTGAAGTTTAAGGAGTTTATTATTGTAAAGTAGTGGTTTTTTCTTGAATAAGTTGATAATGCAAAGTGATCAATAATTGCATGTTACATTGTTTGTGCCCGACCCGATTCTCCATCGATTTCGTCAAGCAGGTGACATCGTTGGATGATTCGCTACAAGAGGAAACACACTTGCTACTTCAACAATCGGCGAGTTCGTTTCATTATTCTTTTTCATCATTTATTCTGAACTGAACTGTTGTTGCAATCCGGGAGTTTTTACCTGAAAATTCTCAGGAGCCTTCTCACCGGATGTTGACAAGATTTGACTGTGTATGTATCATAAGCATAAGTATAGGCATTGTGAATTGTTGCCACAAGTATAAGTTTTTTCACCTGATTCCCGGATTTCCGCTATATTCCAAATTTTTTTTTTAAATGAACCCATTTTGAATCTAACACCAAAGTTATAATCTTCTCATGCTGGAAAAATTGGCATAAAAAGATTACTTTACGTGAAAAAACCAGCACTGGTGAAATTGGAGTTGTAAAAATTTGCTCATAAATCATATGACAGAACTTCCGTTTGAGTTTACTATATTAGACAAAAATATATAATTTTGTACTCAGGGACTCTTTAAATTAATCTAAAACATTCATAACTGGTTCAGATGATGGATATCCATCGACGTTTTTAATTAAATGCAAAATAAATGAGGGTTTTACAGAAAACTTTTTTCTCGCCCCTCGAAGACTTAATATGGCTCTTCTTTTCCATGAAAAAAAGAGAAAAAAAACTTGCTTTCTATCTACACAAAGGTGATTCACATAATGGGAACTGTTACAACTTTAATGAAGGCAACTGATTAGAGAAATCGGATAATCCTATCTTATCCAACGGAGGTATAACATCACGATAAGCCTACTTCCGAAGAAGGCGCTTAGGCACAAAAAAAGTGAACATCTCAATTTAAAATCCAATCTGATCCAAGCTGATATCGACATGTTTGAACCTAGGACCAGCTCTGTGATTAGCACAGTTTCGATACACACCTACGCAAATAACGATCGGCTTCGAGCATAATTTTCGATAAAACGCCTCCCCTCTTTTCAATTGCTAAGCCGCTAAAAGAAACATAATCCAATAATGTTTGGTAAACTCACTCATTCAAATGCATGCGTTTGTGCCCTTTCATTCAGAGTATAATGCATCTTTTACTCAGGGCGTGTTTGTATGTGAGCACATTCTGCTCGGATTCAATTCCGATTTACACTGTTTTGAGGAAGGTATACAAAAAAAACCGTCGATCGCTTCGTGAAAAATCAGCGGATCCAACAAACAATTTAGCCGCATGACTGAGAATCGAAAAGCGCACTCATCGACTATGGACAAACGGCAAAAAGGTTTCAATGAGCCCCTTCCTAAACCCAAACAATCTTGTTGTGGCGTTGCTTATCGGTTAAGCCGCCCCGGTGTGAATTCCGATCGATATGAATTGTAGCAAACCTGAACGAACAAATGTGAATTCGAATGACTCTATAATTTGTAGTTAGGGACTCTGCAGCGGCGGCACCTCTCTTGCTTGGTGATCGCGGCGTTTGTTAAACCTAACTATTGAAGAGATCACTGCATATCGGCGTCGTCGTTTGTTGCCGAGTTGCAACTGTTGTTGGAAAGCGTGTATGCAAATGTAATTGACCGTTACCACTCTAATTACCTCGCGATTAAGGCTATAATCTTTGGCTGGGAACGGATTTATTTTTAGAAACCGTTGCGAGTAGGTTAGATTAATCATCATCATTATCATTAATACACCACACCTGAATGGGGGAGGCAACTTATGCGTGTAATTCGGTCATTTCTGTTACTTTCTTTGATTTACGCATCGTTAACATTTTATCATGATGATTCACCGGAAAGACCTTCGGCTAGTTCCGATTAGCTTTTACAACGTTTGAATTGTTCATCGACAGAAAAACTTCAAAATAACTATGTCAAAAAGCTATGCTAATGTGCCACGCACGATATTTTTTTTCTCGTTTCATACAACGAAATTTTATAATAACAACCGTCAGACAATACCCTTGAAAAATACCTCCAAAAAATTTCGAAACGTGGAACATTTCGAAAAAAAAAACAATTCGACGGAACAATAGCGAAAAAATTTCGTATTCTTTTTATTTTGAATTGTAATTTTTTTTTTTAAGTGTAAGGGGGCTTGTGATATAGCTCAGTTGGCAAGTCAGTTGCTACCTGAGCCGATGGCCGTGAGTTCGAGCCCAAGAGTAAACAACGATCACAGTTGTACCGGATAAGTTTTTTTTAAAGACTTTTCGCCAACTGCATCGTTGATATAAGCACGGATGACATAAAGATGTTAAAACGAATATAATCGATAGTGAATTTTTTTTAGTTTTCGATAACTTTTCAGGCAAAAGTTTCTGTTGAAGGTCAGTGCATTCAAAAAGGAATATTATCTTCTTTTTTCCTCGCACTATAACCAACACCGACCTCAATCGCAAGTTGGTTCCATTGAATCAATTTAGACCGAGTGCTTATTTTCATGAATTGAACCTCTCTATCGGTTGGGATCAGTTTTTTCTGTCTTGTTAGAGGTGGCCTCTCCTTGGTTTTTTCTCTTCCAGTTTCCATCTTGCATCTGCTTCTATTTGTCACCGGGTGGCGGGCGAGGGTTGAGCAGAATTCAAGTGATAAGCTTTTGTCTTTTTATCGAGTGTATCTTTCAAGGGGATGGCAAAAACTAGAAACATATGTTCATCACCGCAGTGCTTTGAGCTTCACATAAGAGAGAAGAATATTCAAATTTGTCCCCCCACAGTTTAACCTAGATACTAATTGAATTCTCTTGTTCTGCTTTCTTTCTTTCGTTCCAGGTATGGCATCTATCTGCGGATTTTGAACTCTGAACCGGAGACGACACATATTGGAATCGGAATTTCTCTGACCGACCACCTAGTTGAGTAAGATGGGGTACGGTTGGGATTTGCTATTCAATTGAATTAGTAGTTTATTTTATGCTATCTTTCCTAAATATGGGATTTCGTTTTATTTTTTTTAAAGAATGAATGTCACTTATTGCAAACCAAGAAGGTACTGGTCATGATTTATTATAAGACACATCGCGGTCCCATTAATTTTTGTAACGTTAGATAAAAAATATATGTTATCATCTTTGAGAGTGCCATAAAGGAATATACATATAACCTATTAAATATAAATTAAATATAATAACGTAAATTTTCAAATATGCTGAAAGTTTGAGAATTTTCTTTCAGATTTTGATTTATGTTGTGATACCAGGTGTTTTACACGCCCACTTTAAAACTAACAGGCAGTTATTTGTGCTGACTGACTGATGAAATTGTTAAGCATTTAAGTGTTGATGCAATTATTTCATTAGAACAGGTGTGAAATAGCATTTACTGAGAACATAATTTTATTGCGAAAACTATCCAATAATATACTCAATGATACAATTTTAATTTAGGTTTTAAAATAGTCTATGAAAATGCAGATTAAGTAAAATGAGAAAAACAGCAACTTTTCAAAACTCATCTGAAATCTGTGTTTCAACTTTGACCCTCATCCGTACCAGAAACTTTTACCCGTTACAGTCCCTGGAGTGTCAATTTGACACTCCTAACTAAAACCGCTGTATCTCTCTTTCTTCTCGATTTGTATAGAATTTATATTATACTCAGCTACAATAATTCATTTTTCCGTTGTTTGAAGTTAAAGGAAAAAAAATCCTATACATGCTTCAGAAAAAAACTCTTAGATCAGCTACAAAATGCTCGAAAATTTCACTTAGTGTCCAAGTAAGCAGAAGTTATATTTCTTGAATTATTTTTTTCAAGATCACGACCACCAAAAATGTAAAAAAGTGGTGTAAAACCCGTACTTCTCAATCAATGAACCGTGAAAATTTTTTAGGCACAGTAGATAAATTTTGGAAAGTGTAGTTATTTGAAGTTATTTGACACATTTAGGCATCTTTAGATTCTCATAATACAAAACACAGAGTTTTGACGAATTTCAAACGTAGCTGTTTTTTTTAAACTTTTTGTATAATTGCAATTTCTATTTCTTTTTCTTTGCACTGGATTTTATAAATTGGCAATTTTATACCGGTTCTAGTTAATAGCATAAGCGCATACTTCACAAAAAACATTTCAAAGCTTATCTACAGATGCTTTCCCGAAGCATGTATCGGATTTTTTTAGACTTTGAATAACGGAAAGTTGATGTGTTTAGCTGAATATTGCCTTAGAAACGTAACACTATAAGTGTTTTACAAATTGCAAATAACACACGACGCATTACAGGACACGACACTTAACGTTTTTACTAACGGAAAAAGGAATTAAATTTACCTTTTTTGTCGACCGGTTTCGGGCTCGATGTTGCCCATCTACAGGACGATGTCCGACTGACTAGATGAAGGAAAAACACTAATACATGTTCATACTATCCAATAGTATTCGTCGAAGGGTGGTCGGTTTGCTTGCTTTGTGTGCGCTTTGCGTACACATTTTTTTAACTTAACCTTATCCCAATTTATACGGTGATCAAATTCTGACGCGTGGGCGTCTACACTGGATTCGTTGCTCCTGCTGTTATCTACTGCGTTTTTGTGCTCTTTAATTCTGGTTCGAAATTTCCGTCTGGTTTGACCAATATAGACGGCCGGGCAGTTTTGACATGGAATCTCATAAATTCCAGATCTCTCTTCCGGTGGCACTTTGTCTTTTAGAGAAACCAGTCGATCTTTCAAAGTGTTAGAACTTTTGTAAGCCACCTTCAGACCATGTTTGGAGAGAATCTTACGGATACTATTTGTCAGTGGAGGGTGGTACGGCAGGCTGACTCTTTGGGATTCATCTCTTTCTGGTTTGAATGTGGTTCCTTTTTCCGTTAGTAAAAACGTTAAGTGTCGTGTCCTGTAATGCGTCGTGTGTTATTTGTGTAGCATAAGTTTTTACGTTTAGCACAACCATTAAAATGAGTGTTTTACAAATTGGTTGAGAAATAATAGAAGTATGGCGGTTTTAAGCGAGCAGTGTCAAATTTACATTCAATAACTGATTTGGGAGTTTTTTTAAGAATTGGTAGGCTGTGACCGATCGAAGATGACACGTTTTTTTGTAGAATTTAAAATGTTTCAAAATGTAAATTATTTCATGTATTTCATGCAGTTAGTGCTAAGAATATTGTTTCATAAGAAGTGATAAAGTGACTGCAGTTTCAACAGGATACCTTCGTTACCCTCCTCCTAAAGTTGGAGAAGCAGCGTTTCCAGGAGGCCTATCACAGGACAGCGATGGAGTTTTCCATGGCCCTTATTCTGCGCCGCGCGTGACGTGATGATAGTCGAGTCACCCAAGTCACTCTATTCTAGCAGTCGGTTCAGGTGAGGATCGTCACTTCGGATGAACTTTGTGAGTTCTTACCCTATTCTCGTAGTCACCGTGGGTGAGAATTGTCGCATTCGGGTGACGATTTTAGGTGACAATTGTCGGTACCTTTTCAGGTGGTGACGAGATAGAAATTCAATGAAAAATTTATGGAACAAGGAATAATTTGGCTCTAAATGTTCAACAATATTAAAGAATGACCATTTTAAAAACAATTTTCACGAACAAATCTAGAATCGCTGAACTAATTCGGCAATCGGTGAGGATTGTCGTTACCTTTTCAGGTGGTGACGAAATAGAAATTTAACAGAAAATTTATGTACGTGGGAATGAAAGGCCCTTAATAGTTAAATTAAATTGTTAACACTAATTAATTAAGTATAAAACGTTTTATTGAAAAGTCTTTTAAAAATTTGGAAGAAATTGCAAAAAGCTTCTCGGACACTAACACCGATAGCAGATTGTGAGGCAGCTCTCCCTCGAGGAACCGGACCGGCTTCAGCGACAGCTACGGATCCAGCAGGAATGTGTTCGGATCGGCGAGGGTCATCACTATACACTTCATGGCATCCTCCCGGGCATAGCTGGTAATTTCGTCCGTGTACTTTCCGAGCAGCTCGATCATGACCTTCGAGGCCAGCTCACTGTTTGTTTCCTCGAGGGGAATTGATAAAATAATCAGTTTAATGTTGTTTAGGGTAAAAACTTGTTGTTGATGCGAATAATAGCACTTTTTCTGGGATCGCAAAAACTTTTTTGGTGAAATTGAAGGTCATCCAACGAATTTCACGCGAACAGCATTTTTAGCAGCTTGTAGCACAAAACGAAAACCACTTTACTTACCTGATCACACTTTGGAATTTGGCCTCGAATCCGCTTCTTTATGTACCGATTGGTTCGGGCGACATATTCGGGTCTTCGATTTTCACATTCGATGGTTCCTCCTTCGGTGCAGGTTCCGGACTCATCCTTTGATAATGCACTTGGACCACACCATTTGGCCCCGTTTTTTGTCAAGCAGCTTGCCATTGCCGTACAATTCGATTGTGGCCTTTTAAAACCCGGAATTCCAACTCGTTTTTTTGAAAATTGATTCGGAAAATCCGAAGCGCGACCAAAATCAAAACAAAACAGAACAAGTTTGGCCATTTTGATAGATGTGTTCATTCAGTCACTCACATATGAATGAACCTCTGTCACTTTACCCATATCGACTCCGGGAATAAGGTGACAAATCTCACGGTGACTCCGAGGTGAGGTGACAATCATCACGCCACGCGCGGCGCAGAATAAGGGCCCATATCTCTTGTACATCGGAGATCGGGGTTTGATAATATTTTGGTGAGTTCGTTCCTTTGTGGGTTTTCTTATTTTTGAAAACTCACTTTTCTCTCAACTTAGAATTGTGAATCAGAAAGTGATTTTTAACCCAATACCACAGACAAACAGACAGGACACTCTAAAGAAAAATCAATTCATTTTTCGCAAGAAGGATAGCACTGCCATCTGCTGGCGATATTGCAATTAGAAATTTGGCGTTTACGTAAGAATGTAATCAACCTATTTATTTGTCTGTGCTAATACTATTCTGAAGGAAATCTTTGTTAGGAAAAAAATCTTTAGTACAACGTGATTCAAGAATACTTAACAGAATACTTTTTTCTATTTCACCTAGCTTTTGGATTAAGTCTCCTAATTATTTGGGAATATTATGATTAAATTTTCAATCTTTAAAAATTCAATCCCGAAAAAAAATATTTCAACGTACTTAACATCACAATAAAAATATTTTCTTGTTAATTTACTTTATGCATAAATAATCACGCCATTTTAAATGAAAAAAGCATTTAGTTAACCAACTCGAATTATTTTTTTGTGTTTTTTTTTCTGAAATCTGAAAGTCAAGAGGAGATTCATTTTTCAGTTTTGTCAAATAATTGGAAAAAAACACATTAAGTAAACACACACTTTTATCTGTGTTTTGGTCAATATAAATATTCATATTGACCAAAACACAGATAAAAGTGTAAGTTTACTTAATATGATTTTTTCCAAACTATCACTGATGAACGGGAAGTTCATAATTTTCAAGATAAATCAATGGAATTGAAGAGATCAGATTACGAACGATACAAATAATTTTTATTTTGATTTTTAAAGTGTTTGACACTGGCAGGAAACTTCAATGATTGAATCTTTAAAAATACTCAAAATTTTGACAAATTTAAATTAATTTCTACGTCCATGTATCCATTGCAGATGTATTTTTTTTTGTTAAATTTGTTCTATAAAAATTGAGTTTTACAAGAATTTAATTTGAAACTGATTCAAATTCGCTAAAATAATGAAATTTTGATTTTTTTTATCAAAATTGCTTTACCTAAAAACCGAGAAAAATAGAAATTTCTATTAAAAAAATTAGAGAAATGAGAAATGAGAAATGTGATAATGAGGAAAAAGTTTGAGATATTCATAACAGGAATTAAGGGGTTTCTTTGAATAGTTAAAAATCCCTAATATTTGTTGAAGGTATATTTTTATTTAAAATAAAATATTCAATTCGATACGACGTCCGCCGGTTGGAGAATCCAGAGGTGAAAAGGGCATACGTTGAACAGCTAGAATCCCGAGCCTCGGAATTGCCAACAGACGGAACAGTCGAAGAACAGTGGTGTGGAATCAAGAATGCTTTTATCACGACGAGCCATGGTACTCTTGGTAAAGTGTGTGGAAGAAGAAGTGAATGGATGTCGGATGAAACTTGGAGGATGGTCGATGATCGGAGAAAGGCGAAAGTCGGAATTGAGCAGGCATGTACCGGGTCAGCCAAAGCAGCCGCCCGCTTACGATATGCGGAGCTGGAAAAGGCAGTTAAACGAGCTTGTAGACGAGACAAGAGAGCCTGGACAAACTCCCTAGCCGAAGAGGGAGAAAGAGCCGCCGCCAATGGAGATATCCGATTACTTTATGACATTTCTCGCCGCCTCAGTGGTGCAAGGACAGATGCAAGAATGCCGCTGAAAGACCGAGCAGGTCAGTTATTGACCGATCGAACAGATCAGCTCAAACGATGGACTGAGCACTTCGAACAACTCTTCCGAGTCACGAATAGCGATGGCCAACAGAATCCGCAGCTCGAAGCGCCAACAGTAAGTCGCATAAATGGCGTCAACTCGGAAGCGCCTTCGCTGGCTGAAATAGAAGCGGTAATCAAGAACATGAAATCCAACAAAGCACCTGGGATCGATTGCATCCCTGCTGAAATGCTGAAAGCCGACCCTGCCCTGTCAGCACAAATGTTGCACCGTCTCTTCGCCGACATCTGGGATACTGCAACATTCCCGGCCGACTGGATGCAGGGTATCCTCGTAAAGGTCCCGAAGAAAGGAGACCTGACAGAGTGCGGTAACTGGCGAGGCATAACGTTGATCTGTACAACCCTCAAAGTACTCTGCAAAGTGATCCTGAACAGGATCCAGGAGAAAATCGGCGCTACACTCCGACGGCAACAAGCTGGATTCCGATCCGGACGATCATGTGTGGACCACATCACAACGCTACGAATCATACTGGAACAAATCAACGAATTCCAGGACTCTCTTCTGCTGGTGTTCGTTGATTTCGAAAAAGCATTCGACCGACTTAACCATGAAAACATCTGGGCGGCTCTAAGGCGACGAGGGGTCCCAGAGAAACTAGTCCATCTCATCGAAGCACAATACGAGGCATTTTCATGCAAGGTCTTGCACGATGGTGTCTTGTCCGAACCAATCCCGGTAACTGCTGGAGTGAGACAAGGATGTATTTTATCACCGCTACTTTTTCTCATCGTAATGGATGAGATTCTGACTGGATCGATCGACTGTGCACCGAACCGAGGATTGCCGTGGAATCCTACAACAATGGAGCAACTGAACGACCTTGACCTGGCTGACGATATTGTTTTGCTCGCCCAAACACAACCGGATATGCAGAGCAAACTCGACGACCTCACCGAAAGTTCCAAGGCAGCAGGTCTCAAAGTCAATGTCGGAAAGACCAAGTCTATGGAGATCAACACAGCAAATCCCTCCAGTTTCATGGTAGCTGGGCAACAAGTGGAGAAAGTGGAGTGCTTCCAGTATCTTGGTAGCCAGATAACGCCTGATGGTGGTACCAGGAAAGACATCGAAACCCGGATCAGAAAGGCCCGATTTGCGTTTGCGAGTCTCCGAAACATCTGGCGGTCACGCCAGATCTCTCTACGAACAAAAATCCGAATCTTCAACTCAAACGTCAAATCCGTATTGCTGTACGGGTGCGAAACTTGGTGCACATATGCGGTGACGACGCGAAAACTGCAAGTATTTGTAAACCGCTGCCTGCGGAATATCATCCGCGCTTGGTGGCCTGGCAACTGGATCTCGAATGAGGAACTACATCGCCGGTGTCATCAAAGGGCGCTAGAAATCGAGATTCGGGAACGTAAGTGGAGATGGATTGGGCACACACTGCGAAAAGATGAAAACGAGATTTGCAGAGAAGCGCTAGATTGGAATCCAGAAGGTCATCGAAGAAGAGGCAGACCCAGAAACTCGTGGCGGCGAAGCCTAGCCGCTGAAATCCGAACTGTCGACGAGAATCTTGACTGGGACCAGGTGAAGACGCTGGCTCCGGATCGTCAACAGTGGAGGTCTTTTACAACGGCCCTATGCACCGGTGGATCGGCGCGGGATCATTAAGTAAGTTAAGTAAGTAAGATTTTTTTGTCGAAAAATCTTACTTTTTAATGGTATTCTAGACCAAGGTCCAATGAAGGGTACAAGTCCAGTACCAACACAGGAACAGTAGGTCCAAAGTAGGAAATTTTGATCATCCATATCTTTGTAAATCTGTCAAAAATGGCAAAACCGAAGATGAAAATTCTCATTGAAACTTGCAGATAACACCATTAACTACGAATGGGGTTTCTAAAAACCACAAAACACTAGTCCATGTAGGAGAATAACATGGGTTTATATAAATCACCGCTTGAAGGGTCCAAAGTAGGGCATTTGCTATTTGCTTTTCCATGAATTTCCCATACTAAATGTTTAAAAAAAACATAATTCAAAGGATTTGTAAATGTTTACACTTAGTGCAAAACTTCTTGCTATCTTTTAAGTATTCATCCTTTGACTTAAAACCTTCATTTAAGTGACCGTTAAAATTTATTACAGTGTTGCCAGAATTAATTATGATTTTATTTGTGGAAATTTTTCCCATTTTTTCATAATTTTTTCAAGGCATTTTAGTTTTGCCTCAGAGTTATCCGATTTCAGTGAATTTTTGTACAGTTTCCTGTTTTGATTAATGGATCAATTTAGGGGATGGAAGCAGCAAAATTTTGGCTTCTGAGAATATCCATATAGTTAAGGACTACTTAAGTGTTCGCATAAAAAAGCACGAGCAAGAATTTCATGAGAATTTTTATTAACTCTTAATCAATTAACAAAATTTTATAAATAAGCATTTTGGGAAAATTATGTTCAAAGGTTTTACACATTAAATTTAATATTGCGGCTCAATTTAAAAAAAAAAGTTCAAGAATCATTAAATAAAAGAAAATTGCAAATCATATTCAAAATAAAATGAAGAATTCCGAATTTCAGAAGTTGACGTAAATTCTGAATTTTAACTATTGCCAAGTGAAAAATTTATGCATACGATGGCTAAGTAGTGACCGTTTTTGAAAAATAGTTTCCTCTAAATTTAATTACGTAGCTTAAAATTCTTAAATGTATAAAAGATGAATGGTTAAAAAATCCAAACTCATCACTTTGAGTAGATTAACGAACGTTTGTTGGTGTAATTCGACCCAACGAATAGAAAGTTAAAATAAGTTAAAGAAAGGTTGCCAGGTTGCCCGGTGTGCTCTGACATTTAATACAAAATTTGACAAAAGTCCAGTCGCCTGAATTTCATTTAAAACAGCCTGGATCTTGCCCGGATTTATTCACTTTTTTTTGCCAAAACAATACAAAAAAAACAAATTGTGTTGTATTTTTTTTTATTTGTGCGTCCAAACGAAATTCTTTGATCAAGTTTCATAAAAATATTCATGAAATGTATTTTGAAAGCCTAAAATACTTTTTATAAAATGCTGATGAGTTATGATGGAAAAAAAATCAGTTCAGTTGAGCAATTCCTGGGTTTTTACCAAATTGGGCCGGATATTGCCCGGATTTTTGGTCGACAATTTTGAAATCAAATGCTCGGATTTTGCCAGGGATTTAGATAAAATAGGATTTATCTGGCCTGAATATGTGCTGCGATAATTCTGGCAGCCAGATGAAGATTTTGTAGAGATTTGTGATTGATGAACGATACAGATTAAACTAGTTAAGGTTAAGTACCCAAAGAGGTACCGAAATATCTGACATTGCAAATTAATACAAACCTTGAAGGATTATCAATTTTGAGTAAGTTTTTATTGAGTTTTATTTTTGAATATACATTTGTATCTAGCACAAATTTCAGAAGACGGTATTCGATTTTCATCATTTCAATTGGAACGTGTTATCTAACAGTTGAGTACTTTGACTTCATACATAAAATTAGCACGATTTTTTTTTTTAATTTGGCTCAATTATATTAGTTTCAAACAGTAAAAAAGAGAATTTATTCGTTTTATTACAGTTTAAACCTTACATAAATGAGCCAAATAAGAAAAATTATGCTAATATTATGTTATACATTACTTTGATCAGTTTGGAATAAAAAAAATTAAAGGTGACAAAAAAACCGTTTGATTTTGGCAACACAAAATTTACGAGCGTGTTGCCAAAATCGAATGAGGTTTGTAAATCAAGGTTGCTGAAATCACAGAAAAACCTGTAATTTCACTGCATTTTGAGCAAATTTTCATCCCAGAATCTCACAGAACACAGAATTTGAAATATTCGCAGATTTCACAGAATTTTTAAATTTTGAATGGATATCCAAAATCATAATTTTGTTGACCAATATAAATTGAGGATTTTTTATTTTGAATTAGGGAAATATGATAAGATTGGTAATGTTTATTAACTTTTCCCATCTAAAATGTTAAAAAGACCCAATTTATTAACATGAATTTTCAATGAAATCAAAAGCCATAGCATCACGGAAAACCATCCTTGATTTTTTTGGGTAATATCACAGAAAATCTGATTTTTTTTTCTCAAAAACACAGAATTTTTTTCGGCAACCTTGGTCTGTATCTTTTTTATTACACAGCTAGCCGCAGCGGCGGCAACATTAACAATGACTTTTAGTTTCTGTAGATGGTTGAAAATAAATAAGAAGACCGAAACGTAAACAACGTTACATAATTGAATCACCGAGAAAAATCGATCCAATAAACAAGAAGAGGAGATGATTATCAAACTCAATGATACAGTGATTTCAATAATATGAATAATTTTTTATTTGATTTTTTTTTTCAAAAGTCTCACAATGAAACCATGGATCTTAAAAAATTAAATTCTGAAAATAACTACATTGATTAAAACCTTGGTTATTATGACCAAAATCGTTCCAAAAATAATTATTATTTTGACTTTATTTCAAATAACATATTATAATCAAACGAATTAACATGCTATTAGGATATTTGTCATTGAGGGATTTTTGAAGGTTTTCTTTTCGATTCTAACAAAACCTTACCAGGGCCCTTAAAAAATAAGTCGCAATTAGGGTAAATGATCTTGAGCGGAACTAATTGGCTCAATTCGACGCAACTCGGAACAGTTGACCAAGCGGTATGGATAGGGGTTATATCCGAACGAAATTGTTTTTAGTTCAGTGGATAGATCTTGGTTTCTGCTTTCTAATGATGATTTGTAGAATAGTTTAGAGTAAACCCTGATCACTGTAGAGCTGTTTTACTGAAGAAAGAATTCTGATCTTGAGCGGAACCACGCTGATCTTGAGCGGAACTAAAATATGATCTTGAGCGGAACCATTTTGTACTGTCAACATCTTTGTGCTGCTATCATTCCAAATCTTTGTGTAACTATGAAAACTTCGATTAAATATCATCTTTTAAGATTTTAAAGTTCAAAAATTTATGTTTTTACATAAATAACAAAAACTTAGCCTTCCAAAGTTGTTCTCAAAATATCCGTTCAAATTTATTTCTTACTTTAAAAAAAATCACTTTGATTCACTGTATCTTATTTTGAAAGAATAGATTCTCTAGACTCAAATTTTAGTGTTTTAAAATAAGGTTCGTTAGTGTATTTGAGTGATTATTTGAATGTGCGTGTTTAGGGTCATATTGCCCCGAACAACTTTTGAATGTTACGACAAAGTCAGTAATACAAGGGAAGATGCCTTAAATTACAGATGTTGCAAATAAAACTGTACATTGCTCTAAATCAAAGTGTTTTGAGAAAAAATTCTGATTTTTTGTACTTTTTTCTCAAAACTCAGTGATGGATTTCGGTGATGCTAATTTCTTTAATTTAATTGAAAATTTTTGATAAATTGCTTCTTTTTTATATTTTAGTTGGGAAAACTCAGTTAACATTGAAATTCTTATCAAAATTTCCTAATTCATAGTAAGAAATCTTAATAATTTTGGAAATCTATTCAAAATTCTAAAATTCTGTGAAATCTGTGAATATTTCATATTTCTGTGTTCAGTGGCACAGATTCTGTGATAAAAATTTGCTCAAAATTCTATGAAATTTCAGATTTTTCTTTGATTTCAGCATTCTTGCTCGAAACAACTTATTCATAGAACAAAGTTTATAATAAATTCCAGTTTCTTAGGAATCACGATAAAATTAATTCATATTTAAAAAAATATATGGAAAGCATTTAGCTCAATAGATAAAATACTTATTTCCAAAACCGATTTCCATGAGTCTAAACATCAAACAGTAGGGAATCAGATAGGTTTTCAACCAGGCCACCAATTGAATCGTTAAGTATTATAAAATAGCTAACCAGATGTGCTTTGCAACACATTTTAGAACTGGAAGAATTTGTGTTAAAAATAATTTGAATTTTTGTTTATTAGTATATCGTTTGCTATTGGAATTTCAACATCAATGATCAAGAACTTCCTCTTCAATCGCATGCTTCTTGGAGATCGAATAGTAATGGCTATGGAGATTGATTTTCATTCAGGAATAATGATTTTACTTTATTAGCTTCATTAGTTCTCGAATAATGCCAAAAAATGTGTATGAAAGCCTTCCTCCACCTGACCATCGTCCTTCTGAAAGAAAGAATCGAAAACATTTCCTGTACTCCAATAAATTTAACATTTTGAGTGCCTGGTTTGGTACGCTGTGACACCAATTAAATAAATTTTTAGTTTTATTCGAGCTTAATTTTATATTTTTTCTGTCCCTAAAGCTGATATAATAAGAAAAATAGAAGGGTGTTGCTTACATTCAGGGGTAAAACCTGCGTGTGAGACATAAGGCATAAGGCCGCGAACCTAGCGGTTTTTTTCGGAAGCTGTAGTTCCACTCAAGATCAAAGATGGTTCCGCTCAAGATCATATTTTACTTTTAAAAACTAAGCGATTAATTGATATTTCAATGGAAAACTTGTTACAAAAACCCGAATAATGCTTTTTAAAGAATATTTCTACCATTTTAATCATTGAGAATCAGTTTATAGCGGCCAAGAGTTATATAAATTGACGTTCAAAGTCAGCATAGATTGGTGAAAATTGCAGCAGAAAAGCGTATGTTTTTAAAGCTTTTAATAACGTTATTTCATTCCATAAATTTTAGCAAAAATGACAAAGATTGTATGAAAAGATCTTAAAAAAGTGTTTTATGAACATCTCGATAAGATTCATAAATAACCATTGCCTAGATCTTAGGAAAAGTAAATGGTTCCGCTCAAGATCAGATTTCGACTAGTTCCGCTCAAGATCATTTACCCTACTTGGCTACAACATCTTAATAAACGGCTCACAGATGAAGCTCGTCGTAAATATTCCAAAATGTTATAATTGTACCCTTTTTTCACACCGCTTGGCAAGCAAAAAAAACCAAAATACATCGCTTAAGACCAAAATGAACAGGAGGATTATGTTTCCTTTTTTCGTCTTTTCAAATCGCAATGCGTGAATGATTTTCATTAAACGACATCCCGTCCGTCGCCCGATGGGACACCAAACGCAAAATGTTGTCCCCTCGCGGATTTTTATTTTACTAGAGTGTGTCAATTTTAAATATCTGTTATCTCAAAACGCGGTCTTATTTTTTATTTTTGATTTTTTTTAAATTATCACTTCTTAGAGCAAGTTCACTGGTGTTGGGAAATAGTGGTAGAAATTTTAACATTTTGAAAATTTTACCCTGCAAAAATGTTTTCAAGATCTTTGGACGTTTTATTTTTTTACAGCCCTGTTTCTATTTCTGCCGTATGCGATAGAAATATTGCTATTTTTGCATCACAGCATGCGAAAATACAACTCGTGTTGCAGAAAAAATTGAAGGCCACAGATCTTGATAATGTTTTTGCATGACAAAATTTTTAAAATATGCAAAAAGTGACGAAATTTCTACCACTTTTTCCCAACACCAGTGAACTTGCTCTTAGTGTCTAAACTTCTAAATGGTATTTTTTTTGTTTAATTTTTTTCTTTTGGAAAATTCATCGACATTTACTTTTGAACCAACTTACGCGCTTCCCGAAACTCTAAGAACGAAGTAGTCCTTGACATATTCCACCACAATCCCAGTGCTTGGGAGTTGACGAATTGAATGTCATCAATTCATCCTCAACCCCTAAGATTTTCGGAAAAGGTTTCCCATTCCTGAGAATGTGATTTCCTTGAATCAATAATAACTGCAGCTCACTTACTTCCTCAATGAATGGGAGCCTCTCTCAATATGATGGAACGATGTTTTTCCCGTATTGATCAGTTGGGCCTTTGGGAATTCGCTGATCCGTGGAAGGTCTTTTGTTGTTTCCTCGGAAAAGAAAATCGCTTCTTGGTGAAGCACAATTTCACTCATTCATTCATTGAGTATTTCCTTCATTCATTGACACCTTGATTGAGTGAAGCGATGCACGACGGGATTTGGTGCTGCGTAAAAATATTGTGATGGAATACAATGGAACGCATTAGGTACTTCAACAAGTGACAGAGGGAAATTGTACCTACCAAAAACATTTGAGATTATCTTCAATGATTTGTTGAATGAAATGTTTTTTTAACATCGATGAAACTCATTGTATTCAACTAGCAAAAAGTAAGTAATTCATGAATTCTTAAATTACAAACAAGAAAAAAATGACGTGATTTCGGTATATTTGTCCTTAAAACTCTTCTCATTCCCCAAAACCCCTACTTCAAGCGATAGTTCCAAATCAATGAACCAGCAAGCAAGTAAGCATGTTTTTCAGCCCGACAAGGCGGCCAATGTTTCCCATAAGATATCCCCAATTTGGGGCCAGGATTCTTGGCATCAGGTTATGGCTCCCGCAGAAGCGGGAAAGTGATTTCCAAGGCGCCTGTTGTCTGTCGCCTCTGTTGTGTTTTCCACACAGTCTGGAACTTTTCTTCCACCCAGTTGCTCAAGACAGTTGCTTTTTGCCGCTACTTGATACAGAAATCCGGGAAGCTGGAGCTTCCGGATTGACGGAGTAACGCACTGATTAGTAGCGGTTCCAACTGTTTCCCAATCCCATGGTACAATTTTATTGGTAGATAATAACAGGAAAAACTGTTTCTCATTAAGTAACCCCGGACAATAAGCATTCAATTGGTTATCGAAATCTGTCAGCACTCTTAATATTCCACCCTGTGGAAAGACTGGTAGGGCGTCGTTCTACGCAGCCATTTTTTTGGTTGGGAAATGCGTGCTCCCTGTTACAAAGACGGCACAACAACAGAAAAAATACCCCAAGGCGACACCAAACTCGAATCGGGAAAAATCGATACTTTGTCCCCAAATATAATCGCCTTGAAATGGGAACAAAACAGGCATATTGGAATAACCAGCTTGAAGGAATAGGAAGGAATGTCGCCTTTTTTTGGTTCGATTTGCGTTGGAAACGCGAGAGGGTTTTTTTTCTATTGATTCCCTTAAAATTATTCGAAATATTACCACAGCTTAAATTATAATTTTCTTCTTGCACTTAACTTTCCTTAACAAATGAACTTTTTTTTTAAATATTTCAATTTCTTTCCAGAGCATTCCGAGTGACTAAAAAGCACCTGGAACATTTTCAAATGATAAGTGCTATTCTTAATCCAGGTGTTATAGAAACACAATTAAGACTGACAAAGCTCTAGCATCATGGTTTGATGGTTTCTGAGCCGATTGATGATAAACAATCAAGCCAGCAAACAATCGATTGTTTTTATACATTATGTATTTATTTGAATGTCTACAATATTTAAGACCGAATTCTTATTTCGTCTCACTTCTCCTTCCACATTTTAACCCGAAGGGGGGGAAATAAAGTTTTAAAATTTCCATATTCCAGAATATTTCAATTTCAAGTGCAAAAAGCAAACCATGAACGCTGGTATATCTGTACCATAGTCGGTATTGCATTGTCTTCCGTGTTAAATTGACACCGTGCTGTTGAGGAGTTGCGGAGCCGCATGAGCATACTCTTCCGTTGAGGTTGGATGGTTTTGATCCTCACTAGCTTACACAAACACTAAACTGGCTCTAATTTATTCGGTCCGTGCGATAGCTTAAACTTTTGATCGATTCAGATCCTTTCCGCTACTGATCGGCTACATAAGATGCTTCAGTTCGACGGCCGATTTTATGGAAAACCTAAAAGAAACCATATGTTTGTAATTTTAAAAATAAATCAGTAATTCAGCACTATTTGAATTACCTTACCTGCTGTATCCTTTATTTTGAATAAATTTCACCAGGCCTCCCTTTTGTGGGGCGGCAGCTGTCCTTCAACCAGCGAAAATTCCGGAGAAATTGACAACAAATGGGACGAAAGCAGCAAACCAAAACAAACTTTCGGTTGCTATGTCTTTCGACGCTGCATTGTGATGCGAAAATCGTCGGGTGCGTCACTCCAGTGTTTTAGTACTTAACGACAGCGTTGACAGGTGACGCGACGCGACGTCTGACGTGGTATTGTGCGGGCGCCTTTATGCTCGAAGTGTAGCACACTAGCGGCAATTGAAAAAACGATATATCTCGTATTTGATCCACAATGTGTCAATAACACTAAAAAAACTCTATAAACTTCAGTGGTTGTTTAAACATTCCAAACAAAAGAAAAACAATTAAACGTCATCAACCCTAAAGGCGCATAAAACAGAACTCTCACTTTTATTTTTACAATCATTCACATTCAAGTATTTTTTCAGTTTTTTTTCTTTTCGATTTTAATAAGGTGAAACATCTAGATTTCGACTGGCATTGATTAATTGTAGAGTGTCCATTTACGCGTTCCCGGGAATAGGGAAATCTGACAATCCCTTTCCCGGGACTTCTCGGGATCCCGGGAAAGAGAGAAATTAAAGATTTTTACACTCTATTGCATACGAAACCTCATCTATATAATATTTTTAAAATATTTAGTCAGTAGTATAGCAATAAATTTTAAAACTTTTAGCAATTATAAAATCCAAGACCCAAAAACAAAGTACTTTAACTGACAAACTTCACTGCAAAAATTTAAAATAATTGAGAAAGAATTTTTACTATCGATAGAAGTTAGTTTAGCTAGACTTCAAGTTATTCATCAAATCTCGTTAATTTTCAGATCACTATCCTTTTGTTTCGAAATATGTTATTCCTTTTCCGATGATTTTGCTACTTTCAACAGTTTGCGAAACGGAAATTTTAAAATGATGAGTGTTGCAAAATAGAACATTCAGATTCTTTTCGTAGCGTATCCTTATTGGAGCTAATTGGTTCAATAGATTCTTTATCGTTTTTCACTTTCACACTCAGTTGTCGAACGGAAAAACTTTTTTTTCCAAATTCGGTTTTTAGAAGAATAAAATGTTTAAGTCTAACCCATATATCAAGGTAGAACGTAGAACCACGTAGAATCGTGTAAATTGTTAGTAATTCAGCATTTTTCATTGGCCTTGATAATTCCTCTGATTTTTAGCGTTTCCCGTGATTTGGGATTTCCCGATTTTTTTTTATTTCCCGGGAATTCCCGGTCGAAATCCCGGGTATGACACTTTAGTTAATTGTGGCATTTAGGCTATGGAATTTTGTTCCGCCTGACTAAATAAATTGTTATTCCTAATGTTTATTTATCTTTTGCATGGGCTAAAAATGATCTTTTAGGTACCCCAAACTTCCAAAATTCACTCCCTAGAACTTTAAATAGGATTAAAATCTGGTCACTCCGTCAACTGGTCACTAAACAACACACATCAAAAGAAATTTTCCTCTTGGAAAATCCTCCCAAAGTCTTCTAGAGGACATCAATTTCGGCATTATTTTGTTGAAAGATAAACTTCAAGAATAATATCCTTAACTTTTCTCAAATTTCCATGAAATATGACTTTGAATTTGCATAGATTGAACCGCTTTTGACCCGGTACTCGAAGTGGAAGACTGAAATAAAATGGCAGATTTTTAAACAGGTTGTTAAGACACGCGTTGAAGAGTTTCTTCATTGTAGAATACAGGGCGAACACGAAATTTTTGCAACACCGAAAATGTCATGCCAATTTTCTTATAATGCTTGAAATTAAACCAAAATTTTAGGGTAGTATCATACATATATTTTCTTAAAAAATCAAAAGAAAAGTCCTTACAGTGTCATCCGGTACTAGTCTCTCAGTTTTTTTTCCATTTTCATAACATGTCGTTTAAAATGTATAGAGACTCGGTAGGCTGTGGAAGAACAAAGCGGACGCGTTTTATTCTGACAGTAAAAACTGCAATTCCGAAAATTGAAAATTTATAAAGTTTGTAAAAAATTATTGAAGACCGAAGCTTTATTGATTAGAATTTTCTGAAGAAGCGAACCCGATAGTCTCCCCAATATCAGCTGATCCATCTCAGTCAAGAATTTTCGACACCTGGAAGAAATGGTCAAGAGTCGGCCCTCCGTGAGTGCAAGCAACGGAAAACATCAGGAGGAAATCCAATTGATTTATTGATCGAGTTATCTTCATCACCAAATCCCCAAAAAGCTAAGTACACTTTTATTCAAAACATGAATACTTAATAAAATTTCCATATGTTGGTTTTCCTTTTTAATCTTGTGTAGAGGATGGTAGTATTTGATCCATTCACTTAATTTTTTCCTCTCCAACCTATTTTTTTCATATGGTACAAAATGAAATGCTTATTAAATGAAGAACAGTAATTTAAAATAAATTTTCATACAAGCTCATATTTCAAAAATATTAATAAAGTGTGAAAAAATAAAGTGTGCAAAAAATAAAGCACATGAGGTTTAAAATTATAGTTCGAACTTTCCATTTAAATTGTGTTTTTTTCGTATTTCAAGTTCTTTTGCTGCCTGAAAGGTAGCTAAAAATTGATTAAGTTGGAGTAAAAAGCGTTAGGAAGTTTAACTCTATGTATCTTCGTTACGATAGCTAATCTACCAAAAATTGTACATCCTAGATTTCTTTTTTCAAATTTTCATTTGGTTTTTATTGATAGGGAGAACTGTTTTTTTTTCTCCTAACATTTAAAGAATCATTTAACACAATCTAGTATTGCTTTTATTTGAGGAATTGGATATACTTTTTTTCCTTAAAACACAAGTTTTTTTGAGCTGTTAATTGTTTGTTCTAAAAGGCTAAAAATTTTGGAATGTAACTCAAAATGCATACAAGGTGTTCAGAAAAATAGTAGTTTGATGTAGTGTTTCTAGTTTTGTAGTAACACGTAGCGATGGTTTTGCACAATCAGCGCAAAAAGTTTTTGGAGTTTAAATGGCAAATATGGAGTTTAAATATAGTTTGTTGATTTAAAGATCAAATTCAGATAGTTTTGTGTCATGAAATTGATAACAGTCCTCGGCCGGAAGCGTAGCAGGAAAAACCGATCGTATTAAGTGTAGTACGACCATTTTGGATTCTTTTGATATTAATGATTAATGAAAATATTGAGGCTAGTTAGAATATTGTACTATTAATTTTCAAATAGTAAGCAAAGGTTTTCAAAAAATATCTAATAATACCCCAACACTTGCTAAAGTACATTTTCAAGAATATGATGTGTCAATTTTATAAAATTTGATCAATCAACGTTAGATGCTTGTTTTGAAAATTTATAGTACAAACATTTATTAGGGAAAATAGTAAGGGGTTTATAGTAAATTTTAACATAAATATTGCGAATTTTCTAGCAGGCCCTGCAATTTTGATGGGATCGTTTTAGATATATTTCATGTTTATTTAAAATATTTCGGTAGGTATATAACATTAAAATATCAATGCATTTGACTAAAATTACGTCAAATTTAATTTTTTTAAAAATTTTTGTTTATCAGCCTCAATGGTAGAGCTAGATGTTTCAGTAGGAAACTTTAGGAGAATAGGAGGTGTAGGACGAAATCATCACCCGCATCACCCGCAATGCTGGCCAAGCATCTCCCAGGGTTTACCTTTCCCAATTACCTGTTACAAACCTCCCCACGTTTATGGGTGGATCGTAGAGATCTCTGCATCTACTTGTTAAATAAACGTGAGTCACTTAAGTGACTAACATTCCTTCCCCTTTTACCCACACAGTCCGCAGGGTTCGGTCAGGGCACCTTCAACATTCTGTGGGGACTGGTTTTTCAGTTTAAGAGATTAAATAATCTAAGGCAACGAACTGAAAGACTTCAGTTTCTATTGAAACTACAGGTTGGAAAGTGTAACATCATCTCAAAAGAGAAGGTTGTACAATTTAAAAAAACTGTAATTTCATAAAACGGAGAGTTGCTGAGTAGCGCCAACCGAAGTTTTAGGCGACTGTTCATGCGAATGCGAATGCGAATGCGAATGTCGTTTAAAATGTATAGAATTGGCTTCACACCACTTCAGGAAACTTTCAGAATAGTGGCATGATGAAAAATCTGGCCAAAATAGCGGAGCTTCGTCGTGCAGCTGCGAGAACGGCAAAAGGCGCTTCTCGAAGCACTCAGATTTGTAGATCTCGCCATTCACTGTGTCCTTTGGCACAAAAGGCTCACTCCTTAGTCCGCAAGAGCAAATGGCCTGCCAAACGAGATATTTGGAGGCGAACTTCGTTGAACTTGGTTGAATGGTGAAAGTTGAACATTATTCCCAACTGCCGGTGTGACAGGTCAGGAAATTTCAGGTGTTTGGAAAAAATTTGTCCTCTCGAAAAGTCAGCAAAATTTGGTTGATTTTAACCCAATGGTCAAAAGATATGCCCTGTTGAATGTGTCGCAATAATTTCGTGTTCGCGCTTTAACATTAAAATGTTCTTCCTACAATCCTGGCAATTTCCGGGCAAATTTGTGGAAAACTTAGTCATGGTTTTAATAAAATTCAGTTAGAAAATCACTTCTAAACGAATCATGAGATTTAGAAATGAAATTTAAAGCCTCCAAAAAACCATTCATGTTCGTTTTTCTAGAAGGTGCTCAAAAAATGAAGTTTTTGGACGACGAAACCTATAACTATGAAATTTAATTTGAGTTTTTTATTTGATTTTGTCAATAAAGGGAATAAATCCGAGTGAAACCGGGCAATCTGGTAAGCTTATTGTAGGATTCATACAACGATAGAAAATTAGGTGAAATTCTAAAAGATGTTCCTAAATTTTTTTTCGTTTTTAACATTGTTGACATTTCAACATGCCAACAAGCTCAGCTGGCAAGTCAGTTGCTTGTTGAGCCGATGTCCATGAGTTTGAGCTCAAGAGTAAACATCGAAGTTGAATCGGGTAAGTTTTCAATAACTGTCAACGTTGATATAAAGTTGCAAATGACATAAAGATGTAAAAACAGCTATAATCGAATAAACAAAAAATTAGAAGATTTTTTTTTTTAAATTCATGCCTATAAGGCTGATGATTATGAACCTTTTGCAAAAATGAGAATTTTTCATAATTCTAAACTCGTGAGTCGATTTCGAATTCGTAACTGTACATTGACTGATGCAAACAGAGTCCAAGTCACGCGGTTCCCCATCATCTCTCGTGACACCAAACAGACGACTTAGTAGTCAAAAGGCCCGAGAGACAGCACATCGCATTGCAAATTTATTCTAAATAATTGCGATATGATGCTGCAGCGCAGCCGGCGAGGTGATAAGAAGAGTTATTCATTTCGGTATTCGTATAACTTATCAGCTTTCTATGACGTGCTTGTCACTCGATCGTCGTTGAAGTCGTTGCTTGAACGCGCTGAACTGACCTACCCGGAGAAGATCGCCTGTGGCTGCCGGCAGGCAGATGACGATCATGATGAGTGTGATCGCTGCTGGCTGGCCGACCAACCGGCCGGAGTTGAGCGTTGTGCTGATTTGATTGACAGCTAGTGCTAGTACGTATTGCGGAGATTCCTATCGCATAGTTGAGCGGTCTAATGTGCGTGTTGCTTTTGCATGTCTTTTGTCGGTTTTTTTTCTCCTGCTATCCGTCAAACGTACGTATTATAAATTGATATCGCGAGGTTCGTGATATCAATCGGTTGTATCTGTCTTCTAAGAATAATTATAATCTAGAAAAGGGGGATCCAGGAATATTTGTTTTCGCAGGCAATTACCCCTGCTCGTCATTTTTACGTTCAAATCTTGAGGATGTCTGTCCTCACCCGAAAGGTCCTGGCGCGAAAAAGTTTCTGAATTGTTGCTATGCGCCAGCACGAGAGTGAAGAAACCACACAAACACGTCTCACCCCAACGCCGAATCACTTCGTTGGTCGCTGACGATGGGAACAGAAAAACAACAACCAGCTCAGGGGTTGAATTTCCTTTGTTCGCGGTCACACTTTTGCCACGAAAAACCAACAACTCGACGAACGCATCCCCGTACACGACGACGACGCCGTCGACGTCGTCAACAACAACAACGACGACGACGCCATACCCACACCCATCATCCATTGGCGGTGCCACTCGGTACACCAACTTTCATTCAATAAACTTGATGAGTCGTTCCAATGTCACGATGTCAGTGACACTCTGACAGATTCCGAGGAGCACGGAGAGATAGGGCTACGTTATTTTATCATCAAGCTTCCAAACACGCCACAATTTGTTGGTAATGGTAATGGAAATATAGTTTTTAGAAACGTTTTCATCCTTCCCCAACAGAAGCTGGAAGAGTAGGTGGAGATTTCCTATAATTTCATATCCCGAACCACCCTTATACAGGCCAACATCCCTGGGGGTGTCAAAATTCGTCATGTCAAACTGTCTGAGATTGACGGATTTTATCTTTTGGCAGTGTTTGCCTTCTAAAATACATCACCTCTGGGTAGAAGGAGAGAAAACGTAGGCCGAACAATTGTCGAAAACAAAAAAAAAGAGAGCAACTAACGAGAAAGTGACCATCAGCATCATCATCCCCCTTACTCGGTGTTGTTTTATAAGCCAAGTTCAGTTAGCGTGTGGTTGTAGGTACTTTACGTTCTGAATCAACTTCATCATCGTCAACAGCGCCACGATGGGGTATGATATCCTTTCATAAAACGACGTACGGATGATGGTTTTGTTTTTCCCTTTTTTATTATTGCAAAGACACAGCATCTTCCCAAACTGCGTCATTTTTACCGGAAACAAATTGCTTCTGGTAACCAGGGATTGCAGTGTGGTTTTACGTTTCACCACACGTCCAAGCGTGTGGAATGGAAGTTTTTTTGCAGTGTCTGTTTTAAAAGCTTACAATTTGTGAAATAATAAATTTTATTAAACATGTTTAAAAAGGTGTTGTGTGAAAAAGATGTTTTTGCAGAAAAATCTAGGAAAAAATACGCCTGAAGGTAGGCTACAAAATACATCGATTTCACGTTTCCGATTCATATGTCGTATTGCAATTTCGAATTTATGTTTAGATTTATGATTCATATTATAGATTCTGATATGAAATCACTAGAAAACTATTCAAAATCTTTAGTTGTCAAATTTTTGCATTAAAAAGTTTATTTGTGAATTTTATCACATTCTATTAACTTTTCTGGGTAGAAAAACTTTGCTGGTTTGATTCAAGGCTGGTTTTATTCTGCTGTGTCATCGATTGGAAGAAAAAATCAAGATGACAAAGGACTGATCTAATCTAATTCAGCTTTCTTGTTCGAGGCAAGAAAATGGAACAAGGAGTGTCAAAAATATCTCATCATTTCCATTACTATTCATTCCAAATGTTCTTAGGGTGATTCTACCGGAATATGTCACGTCAAAAGTCACGGATCAATACGTGTTTTTCAGCATCTATATCTATGTTTTATTGACATTAACTTAAACTGCTTTATTCGAAATGAGTTCATCAAGAAAGGATAGATTGAGAAAAAAGTTAGAGAAAATTAAAAACTTTTTATTTGGAAAAAATTACTGGCTGCACTACGCTGGATTTGAACCCGCAATCTTGCACAGTGACGAATCAATTCTCCCTGCCCGGGCAAGATTGAAGCTCTGCCCCAAATTTACTGGGTATACTACAGACTCCTATAGTATGGTCTGTAATGCGTTGGCCTAGAAAGCCGGTGATTGCGATTTCAAATCCAACACAGTGCAGTCAGTAATTTTTTCGACATTTTCAAAATATTTTTTTTCTCATTTTTTTTAACTTCTCTGTTAATCCAACCTTTCATGATGGAGTCATTTTCAATTTAGGATCAACGTATGTTCATATTTTTATTCTTTAACCAATTTTATTTTTAAAAAAATAAGCAAACGATCCACCCTAGCCATAATTTACCCAAAGTACAATTGAAGGACATGGGCCACTGACAGTTACATCTCCGGGGGTCACGTGGGGGTTAGCTTACTTACATAGAGTCGGGCAGTAGCAGCAGCCATCTGGGGTTTGATGTAATTCGGTCATTGCTATAGAATGGACCGTCACAAATCGTGAATGGAGCTGGAGTTGGTGGGTGGCTCCCGATGAAAACTCGTTCCATCCATCCATGGTAGTGGAGCTCGGGACCTTTTTTTCCTGTTGATGCTCGAAGCACACCAACTTAATGGGTCAGCGGTCGAAAATCTCATAATGGTTTAAAAATAAATTCTATGATCACTCCGCCCCAAATACTTAGAATGGGTAGCAGTTCTGGTCGGATCGTTAACCCCAAAAGTAACTTGTTAAGTAACAATTTTTGTAATAATTTAAAAACTATGTATGGAAACTGCCTCAAGAAAAAAATAATGGCAATCATGAAATAATTCTGTAAATATAAAAATTTTGTTAAAAAAATTTAAAAAAAAACAATTATTTTTTCCTGTCATATTTTGATTTCCTTATTGATCAGATCCTGACTCTAAAACATGAATCTGAATCTGAATATTTCGTAGTATTTTCCACCAGAAATTCACTTAGATATTTGAAAAGTTAAATATATTAACTGAAAAATAACTTCCTTCCAATATGGAGTAAACTCGTCGAATAAATTCGACTTGAATGTAGAAAAAAGTGTATTTCCAAATTTTTTATCTGTTTTCAGCATATTAAGTAAATTTGATTCACTAATCAAGATAACAAACTGTACATTTTACTTTGATTGGACAACTCTAAGGCGACCCTCAAATACCTTGAAGTAAAGTGAAGTAAAATGAAGATTTTAAGTCTCGAAACAAGTTTCTAGCAGATGACAGGTAAATGTGAACTGTGCGAAAAAAGTTATAGGTCTTTTCGGTTTAAATTTTTCAAAACATTTGGTATGGGAATAAACGAAACTATCCGAAACTTTTTTCGCTTGATTCTTAGTTCTTGAAAGTTGCGAAAAAATTGCATAAATAATTATTGATTATAATCAACGAACGACACTAAGTTCAGATTTACCAGCACTGATACAAAATTTTTAATGATTGATACGAATCGAGAAGAAAAGAAGGTTAAAAGTTGATAGTTGATTTGTTAAGTACCGTCAACTAGGGCATCATGCAACACTTTTCAACTTCAATGACTCCTAAAACTTTAATGTTCACAGATTATCATACCACTTGTTCATCAAAAGTTTACAGGTTGATGGATTATCTAATTGACGTAGTCTGAAAAATAGTTCGTTTCGCCAGTTATTTTCAAAATAATAAAAACTTGCGATTTTCACCTTACTAAGAAAAGGGGTCGGTTGCAACAAACATTGTTTTTAATGAAAAATCGAATGAAAACGATTGAAAATTTATATTTTGATATATTTGTGAAGTCAACAGGCCTGTAGTACCAATTGCAGTAATTTTAGGTTTTGTTCGTATTAAATTTTTCATTTTTATTGCCAAAAATGTTTTTAAAGAAAAAGCATAAGAGTTCTGCATACATTAAGGAGTAAAATATACTACAAAAGGCTTCAACTAGTTGAAATCATAAAAATTGATGTTTGAATGGATGAAATTTTTGAAATTAACAAACGCGTGATGCAAAACAATCATATTTCAGAGAGTTTTAAATATTCAGTTAGGCTCCCGCTTCTCCAAATCCGCATTGCCGAGCCTTACGCTTAACCCCTGCCATCAGATTTTGTACAGCCACCTTGTCCACCTTCTTCGCCGCAGAAAGCCAGTTTGCCTTGAACTGCTGCTCGTCCTTAGCAGTTTTTTTTTGTCTTTTTTAGGTTCCGCTTGGCAATAGCCCAGTATTTTTCAATTGGGCGGAGCTCTGACGTGTTGGGAGGGTTCTTGTCCTTGGGAACCACCTGCACGTTGTTGGCGGCGTACCACTCCATGGCCTTTTTACCGTAATGGCAAGATGCCAAATCCACCCAATACAGTACGGAACAACCGTGTTTCTTCAGGAAAGGTAGCAGACGTTTATTCAAACCCTATTTCACGTAAATTTCTTGGTCGACAGTCCCGGAAGCTAAGAAAATGCTGCTTTTCAAGCCACATGTACAGATGACTTGCCAAACCAGATATTTCTTCGCAAACTTAGACAGTTTCATGTGCTTGAAAATATCTGCTACCTTTCCCCTTTCTTTTGCCGTATAAAACTCCTGTCCCGGAAGCTGCTTGTAGTCGGCTTTGACGTAGGTTTCGTCGTCCATTACCACGCAGTCAAACTTCGTCAGCATCGTCGTGTACAGCCTCATCATCGTGATTTGGAGCCACTACCTTCTTGTAAGTCGATAGTTCGGCTCGTTTTTTGGCTCGATGCACGGTTCTAGACGATACAACCAGCTGATTTGTGGCATCTCGGAGAGAGGGAGGTTAGGGTTTCGCTTGAAACTACCGGCAACTCTCTTTGTCGTCTCAGCTGCTTCCGGTTTTCGATTTCCCCCCGATCCAGACTTCCTGGCTGTCGACAAACGTTCCTCAAACACTTTAATTACATTTTTAACGGTTTATTTGGCAACTTTTAATAGTTGTCGTACCTAGAAACTTCGGCGTTCTTATCTGGTAGGTTTGTTAATCTACTGCTGCACAACCACGTTAAAACCCCAACATGGCCAGGAGCAAAGATCGCCAATGCTTCTAAATCTTTTAAATTCCCGAGATTGGAAAATCTCGAGTCAGACCTTTTACCCAGCTAACTTAAAGGCAAAGATAATAGATATAAAGATACCCAGCTCATAAAATTTTTCATTTAAATTTCAGCAGACATTCTTTCTACAAACAGCAGCACCACCCATTGACGGAAAAGGTCAACATTTCTCACAAATTGTGTTTAAGGATCGTAGCGTGTACAAAAATGACGTTTACTCAAGATGAACCCTGATATGTTTTCAATCAGTTTAAATTTAAAAAGTTCACAAACTTCTTAAAAATGTTTGAGTTTCGATTCCCTCAATATGAACACATTTTCGCGGTGAAAATCGAGGGAATCGTAATTAATTCACTTTAGGATAAGCTTGCCAGATACTTTCAGATAAAAGCGGGACACTTAAGAAATAAAAAAATAAAACTTAATTGTTTTGTCAAACCCATACGTATACCATCAGTCAAAGTTATTCAATGTTTTTTTAAACGTGAATTGATTTTGCTTAGTTTTTCTTACATGACTTTCATTTACACAGTTTTTTGCAATAACCAGGGTTATTTTCCACGGTTTTCGCAAATCAACACGTTATGTAAGATAAACATTTCAAGATCTGCATGTAAACGGCGGATTTAATTTCGCGTATAAAAACTTTATGTAATAACAAATTTATGTCAAATTCGTTGAAAATCTTTGAAAACTCCAGAAATCTGCCTTCAATTTATACTTTGGAAAATTTAGTCGAATTATGCAGAGTATGGCAAATTAACTAAGATTCTGTCGAATAACTAAGAACCAAAAATCATTTGGAAGCAAATTAAACTATATTTTCTTCAAATTTAAGTTATTTATATTGCATTGGTTGAACGTGTTTCAAGAACGCTTAACTGAATCAGAATCTTACTGTAACTGTAGGGTGAATCAGTATTGTTTTACGTACACTCTGAAAAATGTATGTTTATTTTGAGAAAAAAGATGTATTCGAATGATTTTTTGTGTTGAACCAATGAATCGAAATTTGATTTTTTTTCCATTAAAAGTCAAAGAACTTGGAAGAAATTTTCCATGAAAAAAGTGGGACATTTACAAAAATGCGGGACATGTCCAGCTTTTGCGGGACGTATGGCAACCGTGCTTCAGGAGGTTTTTAACTCTGATACCAGTTCAAAATTCATCTTTTAACTACTCCGCTTCGATTCCATTATGTTAAAAAAAATTGATTGGTTTTTTAGATATTGGCTAAATAAGATTTTTCATTTTAACCTTGAGGGGTAACGCGTTAAATTTGTACATAACAATTCGAAACGTTGAACTAAAATCAAGATCTGAATTTAACTACACATTATGATGTATGATAGAAACCGCTGGACCAAATTATATAAATATTTTTTGATTTCCTGAAGTGTCATGTTTAATTTAGAAAAACATTATTAAATCAATAATTCTGAAAATCAGGCTGAAATTTAAAATTCTAAATCAAGAGCGTTGCATTGAAAATAGGATTTTGTGCAATCTTTTTCAGTCACAAAAAATGTATTTAGACAAAAAATATACTGAAAATTATGCTAAATATTGATCTGACATGTCGCACAAGTGCAAACATGAGTTGTTGTTAAAGTCGCTTTTGATTGTTGTGTAGAAAAACTCTCAATTGAGTACACGTTTCCCATCGTGTGATAAATACTGCTATACATGAGTTTTTCTGCTAACAGTGTTCACTGTAAGCACTGTATTTGATGGTGGCGCTTATTTTATTTGTCTCCCCGCTTTGAAAATCTCAAAAATCTTGGTTTAAAAACATTTTTGCTAATGGGAATGCTTCAGATAGGTTCAAATTAGTTTTCGCGTATAAATTTGCCCACAAGTTCATTATATGGCAAGTTAAATTGTATATGGTAAATGATCTTGAGTGAACTAAGCAAAAACTGATCTTGAGTAGAACAATTTACTTTTCTTTAAATTTAAGCAATGGTTATTTATTAATCTCGTCAAAATGTTGAAAAATAACTTTTCTAAGAAACTTTCATACAAATTTCGTCATTTTTGCTTTGAATAATTAAATAATATGATAGATATTATTAGTTCATTGAAAAATGCGCTTTTCTGCAGCTATTTTCACCAATCTATGCTGACTTTGAACGTTAGTTTATGTAGCTCTTGACTGGCATTATTTGGGTTTTTGCAACAAGTTTTCCGGCAAAATATTAATCAATCACGTGTTTTATAAAATTAAAATATGATCAACCGTTAGGTGCGCTGCCTTATGCATAATGTGTAAGTGTAAGTTATATCTAACACGCAGTTTTGCCCCTTAATGTATGCAGCATAAAAAGTTTGAAAATATCAAGACCACTTTGAATATTAATCTGAAAGAAAAGCGTAGAGGACAACATAGAAAAGAAACAGTAGGTATTATCCTTTTACTAGGAATACCAACTTGGCAATTAGATTTGGAAAGCCGCCGATTCATCGAAGCAAAAATAAGACAAGCAGCTGATCTCATCTAAATTGAACACTTCAAAACCTTGAGCGAACAGAAGAAGGAATTTATTGTTGTTCAATGCAAATTTTGTATTATTATAATCTTTACTTAAATGCAACAAAAAATATGAGGTATTTGTTTTTTTAATGATCAGAATTAAAATTCTTATATACTAAAGAGCTGAATTTTGAAGAAAAAAAAAACTAAATTTTGATTTTTGAAAATCGGTCTTTTCAAAATAAGATACAACAAAGCAACTTTAAAATTGGATGTCTTTTAGTAAGTAAAAAATAAATATGGAAATTTTTTTTGAGCAACTTTAAAAAGTTGAGTTTTTGTTACGTAAAAACATTAGTATTTAAACTTAAAAAGTTTTAAAGATGATATTTAATTGCAATTTTCACAGTCACACAAAGAAAATCATTGAGACAAGTTAAATATGTTGACAGTACAAAATTATTTGAATTCTTTCTTCAGAAAAATGGCTCAAGAGTTATTAAGATTTGCTCTTATAAATTCTACAAATCATCATTAGAAAGCAGAAACCTTCATAGATCAATCCGCTGAACTAAAAAAATGTAAGGGTTTAACCCATACAATAACCGCTTGAACAACCGTTCCGAGTTGCGTCGAATTGAACCAAGTTGTTCCACTCAAATACATTTACCTATTTGACAATTGTTAATTTGGCTGTTGGATGAAGACAAAAGTTTTCATCACTGGAGCAACCATGTATGGAAGAGTTTACAAGGAGTAATATTTATCTTCAGAAGATAGTTTTGTCATTTATCCAGTCACACGAAGGCTCCGTATAGTTCTGGTCCGATCTAGCTATGTACCACGGAACCCGGGATAAATTGGAATATTCAGTACCCGCAAAAGAGTCTTGATGTTTTTGAAAAAGTATTAATCCACCATACCATAGTTTTGTTCCATCGAAAGAAGTCCAGCGAAAATTTAAAAAACCTGGCAAATCAATCAAAAACATCATCAGATATGGCGAGGTAGTGGAAAAAATGGCCGATACGGTTTATGTTGCCACTGTGCAGAAATTGATGGAAGGTATTTTCCCAAAAGGTCGAAAATTCATCAAAATAACAACAATTTTTTTGTATTTTTCCCTAAAAGTTTTTTAAAAACCATACAAAAACATATTCTCACCAATCCTCATATAGAAATCTGAAATTGTATGCGACCCAATACTAAGTGGTAAAAGCCTTATTTGTCCTCCTGTCCGGTTTTAGCAGATAACTGGAAATTTATCTGCCTAAATCGGACAGGGGCACAAATACATTTTTCAGCAAAATAATGACTCGAAAGTAACAGAAATGTAATTCTCTTTGAATGTTATTTATGATAAGAATCAAAGGAAGGGGCTCCAATTATAGTTATCCAAATATTCCAATTTATGAGAAAAACACTGGAAAACAATAACAAGGTGGTCAAAATATCTATCTGGTCCAAAATAAGTCCGTTACCCTAATCTGTGTTATCATAAAAGGATATTCGGTAGCATTGTACAATCTAATGGAGTGATGGAATGAAAACTCTTTCAATACATTGAAAGTTTGACACGTGCATGGCAAACCCATCAGTTGACATTCACAAAAGTATCGATATACTGTATCGTTATCCTTTTCGATACCGAAAGGAGATTAGTTTTTGCCCGAGATTCTTGTGTTGTTCACCTTCATCAACACGAACAATGGAACGGACATTTTATTTCCAGCAGGTTGTCAATCCTGTATACAAAAGCAGAATGTCGGATATCGGAAAGGATGTGGTAATCTGAAGAAGCAGAGGTTTGAGATAAAAGTTACTGTCTCTAATTTGATGTTCTTTAAATTCTTATCGTTCTCAACACATAAGAGATGAAAGTGCTGCCGAATCTCGGTGATGGTATTGCATTAGTGCAAGTGTGATGCAGCTAAACTTTCACGTAACTTTTGACAGATCTTACGGGTTTTTGTTAAGGAGAGAAACAACTTTTCGATTTTTTCGCCCATTAAGGATCGCGGTGAAATTTGAGCAGGGAAACACCAAAATTCTTTATACTATATTTCAGAAACCACTGGAGAAAATGCTACAATTTCAGTATCGTTTAGCAACCGAAAGTGTTGTTTTCAATCAAGTCCAATATAATTTCATTATTAAATTTGAAACATTATGTTATGCTTCTAAATCCAGCACACTTGCGGGAAGCAAAAAAACGAGATATCTCGTATTTGATCCGCAATGCGATAATAGGAAATTCATTAAAAATAATCTTAGTAAAAAAGATATCGGTAAACTTTGTGTATTTAGTTTTTAGTGTTTTAAAAGAAATTACAAAACCAAACGTTAAGAATTGGATTTCTGTCAAAAGTTTGTATGCGAGTCCTAGACTCTAGGACACAATTCTATTGCACAAAATAAGATCTATTTATGTTGCTTCGACATTTGTTTGCCCATATATTGAGCTCTTAAAGCATAAATCAGAAATCCCTGGGATTAAGTCCCCTCCTCCTATCTTGAGCGAAACACCTGGCATTTTCCTTCCCACAAATGTACACCTTGAAGGAGCGAAGGTTTTGCTGATCCAATTAACGTTAATCGAGTTCGACTTTCCACCAGTAAAGTTTATTCAAACCAACCACAGTATATTGGTGGAAGTACGTTCCTAGATACACCTACAACAAAGAGTAGAATCCCGGGTCGCCTCCGGCGGTTCAAAGCGGAAATGCCCAGTCTGATCCGACAAACTGTGATCCTAATGCTTTATTCATGTTCTTGTGTGCTCGGCATTGGCTTCCATTTTTTTCTCATTCGTGTTTGTTTTCTCTTTCATTTCAGGTAACGTTCGAACGACGAAACATTCAAATGTGTTTATAACGAAATCGTAAGTTATGTACCCGAGACAATCCCACTGTGGGGTAGTGGGATAGAATTTGGGAACAGGTATTTATGTTCAACAGTAACAGAAGAGGTCAAAATAACTTTCCTACTATAGTACTGTCTCTGGGTGATCGATTGGTACAGATTCGCAGTAACTGTGAGTAGAAGTTTTGTGGTTAAATTCATTTTTTTTTTCTAAAATGCTAGTCCAACATTCGTTGCAAATGTCCTAATTTGAGGTAGGAACGGATGGGGGGAGGCGGGATTGGAGGGGAGGAGATATTCACCTCCCCCCCTCCTTCACGAGATTTCATGACGCATTACTCTTAGTTGAAAATTTTCGATTCAGAACCAGATTTAGACTTTCAGGTCAATCAAAAATCATATATTTATTACAATATATTCATATCCAAAATTTTGAAATCAAATTTCAGCGAAAAAAGTCATCGATTGCAAATTTTTAATGAAAAACAGAAGTGTATTTGAATTCCAGAAAATCAGATTACTTTTATTGAAAAATTGAATTCTGAATTACTTTCAGGGATCAAATATGTCTGCTCATACGCTTAGAAACATTTATTGAAATTTCAATTTGAAATTCAATTGAAATGAAAAAATCAATTTCGAGTGGTTTTACCGGCATTTTTAGTTCCATATTGGCAAATAAAAAAGAAGTAAACTCCCACCAATTTCGCTCTGCCAGGAAATTGATATAAGCGCCCAGTGTCACTTTCCCTTCGTTCGACTGATTACATTTCACTTTCCGACAGGAAGATTGGAATTTCATATCGATGTCATATCAATACATTCACTCGATTGCAACATTGGGAGACTGACTTGTAGGCTGAATGACTGCCTGACTGACTGATTGACTGACTATCTGCCAGGAAGCAGCGGCCTGACTTTCCAGAAGGTTGGTACATTTATTCGGAAGGTTTATTTTCCTTCGCCTTGTCTTGAAGAGCAGGTGAATTCGACAAAATGTCACTCAAAATCGATCCCGTGGCGCAGTCACATGATGTTTTACTTTTGCTGCTCGTTTTGTTTTCGTGGGATGAACGAACGAAAATTCTCCCCGAAAAGTAACATCCAGTAAAATCACCCTCCAGCTAGATAAAACCTAAAGAGGTACCTACGAGAAACTTTTTACCATCATCGTCAAGGTGCATCCAAATCGGTTAGCGCTCTGTTTTTGGGGGAAGGGAATTTAGCAAGTGACGAGGGAGGAGGTGGATTTTCCTACCAGACAATGCTCCGAAACTGGGTTGTCCGATCACATTCTGGAACCCAGTTTCGCTCCTGTCAAGTGTGGTCTGAGGAGGGGAGAACTTGCTCGATTCATGCAACTCGTAAGCTTACCTTCAAAAACAATGTTGTAGGTAACAACATCTGTCATGGCCCAGAACAGCAGAAAGTTCAGACGGGACAGGACAGGAATATTTGCCATGGGGTTGTATTTTTTTTGTTTTGTGAGTGAGCTTGAGGGTTGTGCATGACCCAGTTAATGCAATGTTATAGGTCACGAAAGAAACGTTACACTGCCTTCTGCTCCAGGCCATTCGTAGAAGTATGGAAATTTCCTCACATTTGCTTTATGATGACAGTAATCGTTTTCGAAATTCATGCTCAATAAGGATTTGAGCATGCTTTATGTAACATTTTAATTTACATATTCATTATACATTATAATAAAATTCACAAAATAATAATCAAAAATGGGAGAAAAACAAATTTTAAAAAAATAGTGGCTCCAGAGAGTGCCGAATATTGTGGCCCAAAATTATACAATGTCTGGGATTTTGGGAGCTCAAGCTTCAAATGATAGCTTAGGGTGTAAGAAACAATATTTTATATGGCGGCGACTCAGAAAAATGATGTTTAGAGGTCGCACTGGTTCGATTTTTGGAAAAAGGCCATTTTTTCGACATTTTGTCCTAATAGCATTATTAGATCTTGAAAAAGTGTCAAACATGTGTCTCTAATATTTTTTAAATTTTCTTCATAATGTAAGTTTTAAACTAAAAATTTATTGGGACTGTTTTGGACTCTCAATTTGTAGGTAAGATTTTTTAAATTACGCAATACTAAGAATTTTTGTGAAAAGAAATTTTATAATTCACGTTCTCCGATTTCTGGAGACCAATTCTGGTAAGCACAATAAAAACACCAGAGTATAACACGTTTTAGCAGCCATCAAAAAGCAAAACTCATTCTCATCGTTCTCGGGCGATTAAAACACGCATGAATCGCTTTCTTCTATTCCACTTTTTTATACTTCTAAAATCCGATTATCTTGAAACATTAAGCTTCATGTTTATCAATCATCTATGGTCGTTTTGGAAACTTATCAAAATTAAAATCACACTGATGAGCCTCTTAACTATTGTTTGATCTGTTTAACACGCCAAACGTGACCGTAAATTACGACAAAACTTTCAACAAGAAACTCTTTTGATTTTCATCTTAATCACACAACTTATTACACTTGCGTACGTGAGCGTTATTCTTGACAAAAGACGTGAGTCCAATTCAAATTTTTCGCCTTTTTAAACCACTGTTATGGAAAAATTTCTTCAAAATTTGTGAAACGCGAAGCTTAAAACTTTAAACGTCATGTCTTAAGCACGGATTACTTCGATCTCATCACCTCTATCCCGGTCCTATTTCTAATAAAGATTGCTTCATTTAGAATTGGAACAAACATTTGCTCATATTGTGGCGCTCCTGGTGGACGGATTTGAAAGTTCTTGGCGCCCACCCTGGATTTTTCAGCTTCACGTATGGATTTTTGAAATTCCGCAAATCGATTGTACTTCGTAAACAATCAACATGGAAACCAAAAGAAGGGAAAAAATGTGCACAGTTACTAAGATAATCCAGTCTATTGTGGTATGCACCTATGCTAGCAACACAGCTAAAATTGCCCAGAAATACCGCATGGCGTGTTATCAAACGGTATAAGGAAACATTGACGACTATGCGAAGAAGGGAAGATAGGGATACTATCTAAATATATAGAAATGTTCTTTCATGACTTAGGAGGGGACATATTACAATAGACCAACTAACAGGTCGCAAAAAAAGGTACCCAAAAAAATCGGAAGCCTCAAGCCAATCGTCGCGGTCGGTAAGATTTTGAAGACGATTATGAGGAATTTCAATCTGTCGGACCGTGATTTGGTTAGAAAATTCGGTACCGTGAGGAGAATTCGCCTCCGGGAAGGAATCAAGTCGTATCGAGCTAGCAAACAGCCAAATCGGACCATAAAACAGAATAGTGTGGCCAAAATCCGTGCTCGAAAGCTACACGACCAGGCGCTGACCAAGTTCGACGGGTGTCTTCTGATGGACGATGAAACCTATGTCAAGACTGACTTCGGGCAAATCCCAAGTCAAAATTTCACTCAGCAACGGTTCGAGGGGATTTGGCAGGGCATTTGCAGCCCAGGCAAAAAAAAAACGAAAGCTTTCGTTACAAGTAAGACAATGACGTCGGAACTTTACCAAAAAAAAGTGTTCGAAAACGAATTTTGCCGTTCATTCAATTCCACGACTATCCCGTAATGGCCACATTTGGTAAGCTGTCATTACAACAAAGTCGTTCAAGAATGGTATGCAAAGAAAGGGGTCCAGTTTGTTCCGATAAACCTTGAGAAATACTGGGCAATTATGAAGACGAGAGTCAAGGCAAAAGGAAAGGTTGCAAAAGACTTCAATCAGACCTGGTTGAATAAGATAGCTTTAACGATGGACGAAGAAAATATGCGTATGAAGAAAACGTTACATTTGTATTAAGAATGATCTTGAATTCAATTATAAATTACTGAAGTACAGGCAATTGTTTTTGTTCGAATTCTATCTGAAGCAGTGCAGGCTTTAAATAATGAGATGTCACGGGGTTGCTCTTTTGCTCTTTTCAACATCTCTAAATTCTAAACTTTTCTCTCCACCTTTATGAATTTTCAATTCTGATATTCTTCGGATAAATCTTGAAATTTGGTCCAAAGATGTCAAAATGTTTGATCTAGCACTCGGCAAAATTTCGTCAAAATCGATTAACGCGATCAAAAATGGTGCCGGTTTGAAAATGAAGTTCATTATTGTCCAACAGCCGATTTAATTCTTTTTTTTTGCGGATGATTGTATGGAAAACATGGTTATGAATGTTTTCTTGATTTTTCTCTTACAAAACAACAGTTTATTACAAAAAGTGATGTCATATGATAGAAATTTCATTCCTGCTTCGTTTGGAAATAGATTTTTTTTTTCAACATAACTGGTATTTAAGCGAAAAAACGGATATAATACTCGCTTTAATTGTGTATCAAATTTGTTTATCAGTGCAGGTAAACCCTGTTCTTCTTATTTTAACTCTGTTGAAACATTTTCTGATTACAAGGATTTCAATACAAACATCCGTCCAAAAAAGAATAAAATCGCCTGTTGTGAAGCAATTCCGAATTTCTCTTTTTTACGGGAATAGCTGTTTCTTTGTTTCCAGTCATTGCTAAGACTTTAAATTTGGTCAAACGTTAGTTGGATTGTTGGTTTCAACTGTGTGAAAATTTTATTAAAAAAATGTCAACCGTGAGAGAAATGACAGCTTGTTGACAGTTGGAAGAGGCTGCGCAACGCAGTTTCATTCTTTTTTTAACGCAACTGTATCTTCCATCAAAAAGAATTGATTGAAAAATACGAGAAAACTGCACCGCAGATGAGAATTACTTCGTTTCAGTGATATTGTTTCATGTTTCACTCATTATGTCTTTTATCAATTAAAATGCATGCAGTCACCCCATGTTAGAGCAAGTTCACTGGTGTTGGAAAAAGTGGTAGAAATTTCGTCCCTTTTTGCACATTTAGAAAATTTTGCCATGCAAAAACATTTTCAAGATCTGTCGCCTTCAAGTTTTTTTAC
Source organism: Uranotaenia lowii (assembly GCF_029784155.1). Lineage (NCBI taxonomy): Eukaryota > Metazoa > Arthropoda > Insecta > Diptera > Culicidae > Uranotaenia > Uranotaenia lowii. The sequence continues at coordinate 236,693,617 of NC_073692.1, read as the reverse complement.
AACACGTGTTGTATTTTCGCATGCTGTGATGCAAAAACAGCAATATTTCTATCACATACGACTGAAATAGAAACAGTACTGTAAAAAAATACAACACCCAGAGATCTTGAAAACATTTTTGCATGGTAAAATTTTCATTCTTTTTTGTCAAAATTTCTACCATTTTTTCCCAACACCAGTGAACTTGCTCTTATGCTATGTTATGGAAACACATCAGCCATATGATTGTAGGAAATTCTACTTAATAGAAATACGACGAAGATGGCGCAATTCTAGTAATCTAGTAATCACATTTTAAGGATTTTTTTTAAATACAACCAGATTCTTGTTTTATTTTTATCAAAATATCCCATTTTTTCAAGATTTATTATTTATTTCAGGGATTCACATCAATTCTCTCTAAAAAGATAATTTTCGCTATGTTGAATACGTTTTTCTACATAGAATGAAGCTGTCCCACTTTAGCATTTCAAATAATTTGTGCTGGAGTTGAATACATTTTTTTTAATTCCGATTCACCACCACATCAGTAGTAATCCCATGTTAAGGTAGTTTTAAGCTGCAAAAAAATCCTAATTATAATATATAATGTGAAATTTAAATAACGAAAATTTTCTATTATTCTTTGTCCTACTTCGTCCTTCTGTAACCATTTACCGGAATAAGTTGAAAGCCTCGAAGTTGTCAGACTCCATGTGTCTATAAACGATCAGTTCGCATACAAAATTTTACAAAACATTCATCGAAACAAAAGAGATCTTAATTGAGATGCATGGACTTAGAGCACGATTCCCGTTAAAGATTTTCTTCCATCATGGGCATGTTTTCCTATATCTTACTCATTCGATATTAGTAGTCCCATGTAAAACAAACTGGGCGTCCAAAAATACGCCATAAATTTACGGACTACACCCAACAAACCCAGCCAAGCAAAACAAAATGCCACGTCGATATACGCATTCGATGCGGGTACACAAAATTTCTCGATTGAAACCAGCAGCAGCTCTCGGAACAGCCTACACACGGAAACAAAAAGAAAATGGGAAAAACAGAAAACGACGACGACGGCCTACAATTTCCGGCACCGGCATCGGTTTGGGTTGGGTCCTCTCTCTTCGTATTCCCAAAATGCCTCGCCCTGAAAGAGCACCCTCGAATCCTGGGGATATCATGTAATTCCTTCACACTTCAGGCCCTGCATGCCGGCCGTTTTCGTCTTCGTTCGTCGTCTCAGTTTTATGTATTTACGCATTTCGGTCCGTGCTCTTTGGCCTTTAGATCCGTACAGACACAAGGCACCTAGCACCGAAAATTCGGATCCCAGTCCTTTCCCGGTCCAATGCCACTTGGAAAAAATCGTAATTCCTCCCATCCTCGTTTCGATCCTCCGAAAACTGAACGCAAACATTATAACTTCGACTGCGCTTCATATATATAGCATCTCCTTAACGCCTTTATTTACGAGATGGTCTGTCTGGTACGGCTCCAATTTCGGATCCGGCGGCGCCCCCAGTCAGTCTTCCCCACTTCCACATCACCACAGACCATCCGCCACCCACCACCTACCATCATCATCGTCATCGTTGGATCCCGTAGCACCCAAACGAGGCCTAGGGTTCTATCCTTCTAAGTAAATTCTACCCTGAAACTGACGAACGAACGAACCAAAACGTAGCGAAGGTATTAACATGAAAATCGTTCCTTCTGCTGCCGGATACACATTTAGGACTAGGACTTTTTGTGTGGCGCAGTCTGGCACAGCCGAAATTTTCTACCCCATCCCAAGCCGCCGGAAGGTCGCCACCCACTTTGCCGCCCCCTGAAAAAAGCCGGTGTAGTGGTAGTGCCAGGGCGGCCGGAAGTTTTCATTCCGTATTGTAGGTCCTACGTGTTCGTGATGATGATTGGATTCGTCTGGCGTAGGAAGGTACGGAAGTGAGAAAGAGCGTGCGAGGTAGAGAATGAGAGCGAATTTTTCACGCCTCTCAGAATGTTCTAGAACGTTGGAAAAGTCATGTGTAAGGTTCGGTATTTAGCTTACATCAGGAAATATAAACAAATTATCCTTTTGTTTTACAAATACGTGCTTAAACTATAAATTTTTTTAGACTGAGTAATAAACTTGTATAAGAATCAGACAAAATAACGTTTGACGTTTACCATATTGCATGCTTCCAGTATCATTGTCGATCTTTTTGGTGCATATTTGGTATTCATGCATATTTGGATTTGAAAAAATTTCAAAAATTGATCAATAATTAGAACATTAATATCTAGTGTAGAAACGATCATTTTGAAAGAGTGAGAGGGTGGAGAGGTGCTGCACACTACCCCTTCTCCTTCACTTGGATCTCATTGAATTAAATCAGAGCTTTTTGAAAAAAAAAACATAATTAGAAAAGAAATCAAAACTTTTCCAAACCAGTTTCCATAACAATTTATTTCAATACCCTTTGATGAAACTTCAATCTGCGAATCTAAATATTAACACTAGAAAGACCGCACCAGTCAAAATGACTGGTTGGACACTTTGTTTGTTGAATATCTTTTAAACACTACGCTCTAAAAATTCGCAAAAAATACGACTTTTCGTGAATTTTGAATTTTTACAAAACTGTGTATTTTTTATTTCACCAGCTCTTTTAATCAGCGAGAAAAAATTCGCCATGGACACTCGGACCGTGACCAGTCAAAATGACTGGTAAAATTCACAACTCTATAACTCAAACAAGATAATTTTTTTTCGCTTGCTTTTGGTTTCATTTGCAATCTACACTCAAGACAATGAGCGCTAGTTGATTTATGGTGGGTAGAATTGTGTCATTCGTTATGAAATTATTGATTTTCGATGCGAAGTCATGAAAATTTGTAGAAAAAGTTCTCGGATTGACCGCTGTATGGCGCTTCAAGCACTTTATTTGGCGAAATTTCATCAAGATTTGTAAAAGTTATGTTAGATTTAATACATGTCCATTCGAGAAATCGAGTAGTTTTAGGTGATAAATATGTTTTATACTAAACAAGAATGAGTAAAATAATTATGAACTGTGTGCTCATTTATTCAAATTTGAAGACACCATCTATGAAACTGAATAATTTAAATGATATTTCAACATAGGTGCACGGAATATTTTTTATATGTTGGTTATCAACCATGGGTGCACGGATTCACCGCAGTTTCTGCCCAAGTATGTATTCACATGCTATCTTAGATTATTAGGTTCGACAAATTTCCAATGGAAGTTCACTTACAGGTATTCCGGCACCCGTGTATATACATGGCCAGCTGGCAACGGATTGAACATTCTTATTATAAGAGGAAACAAATCTTACCTGTTGGCAACTTATGGGGTACCGCTACCGCGAATCAAACCCAGTACGCCTGATATACCTAGACCAGACTCGCGCCAGCCTATCTGATAGACCACATCGGCGCTAAGATATTTCAACATGGGTGCACGGATTGGCTGGAAATTCGCCGTTGAAAATTATATAGATAGTATAATAGTTTTCAACTTGCTTCAGAACACAAAATATTTTTGAGTTAGATATGATAGGTATTTGAAATGCAATATTGATCAATCAAAAAACTTTTAAGGAAAACCAAATCAATGTTGATTCATTATTTTTATTTTCACTGTTTTCCGTCGCACGACATAACTTGATGCATATAATTGCTAAAATTCACTCGATCTATGGTAACCGTTTTCCAATTTCTTGGATATTGATCAGATCTTATCAGATAAATATACGATTGCAAAAACCTGTTTTTAAATAATAAATAGATAAATTTATTTTTTCGAGATATGATTAAAATATTTTTTTCCAGGAATGAAAAAACGTTACTTAAAATAAAAATCGTTATTTAAATCATTATGTCTCAACATGAAAGACATGGTTTCGATTTTGGTTTAGTTAAGATTTATAAAAATGCTTTTTTAAAAATTTGCAAAAAGTCCAATATTCGATTCAAACGCAGTGAATCTGTGCACCCATAGTGAAAAACCATGTATTTAACACAATTTTTCATTTGAATCTATAAAAGTCTTTATTCTTTACCTTTAGCATGCAAAAAAAAGATTTTGGATGAATGGCGGTGAATCCGTGCTTCCATGGTGAATTGTTCTACTTATAGAAAAAGTTTGCTTCAAAACCTACAATATCAGGCATAATTTATAGGCAACGTTTTGAAAAATTTCAGAGCGGTGGATGCTAGAAAATATCTACTAAAACAAAATTGAAATGAAACCGTGCACCCATGGTCAATACCCATAGTCATCTAACATGATTTAATAATTAAATTGATAATGTGTTTTAATTTTTTGATAATTATTTAAAATATTCATTTTATGACATACACGCATTCGTCAACTATGCGATAATAAGTTGATTCCGTGCACCCATGGTGAAAAAATAAAGTCTGCTTCATTTAATATTGGAACAAATTCTTTTGCTCATTGTGGCGCTCCTAGTGGACGGATTTGGAAACTTTTTTCACCCACGTGTCGGGAAATTCATTACCTTTCACCATGTATTTATGTCATAACACCAAACGATAGCATTTTGTAAACAACCGCCATGGAAGCCGAACGGAGAGATCAAATTGTGCACAGTTTTCTTGAAAATCCATTGTTGTCGGCATCGAAGCTAGCTAAACAGCTTAAAATGCCCAGAAATACCGTATGGCGTGTTATCAAGCAGTACAAGGAAACATTGACGACGGCTCGGAAGCCGCATTCGAAGCGTCGGAGTGGAACTGTCGACCGGAAACTGCGTGGGAAAGTCATCAAGGCCGTCAAGAGGAATCCCAATCTTTCAGACCGCGATTTGGCCAATAAGTTCCAGGCCGCTCACAGTACGGTGCGACGAATTCGTCTCCGGGAAGGAATAAGGTCATTCCGAGCCAGCAAACAGCCAAATCGGACGCTGAAGCAGAACAATGTGGCCAGAATCCGTGCTCGAAAGCTGTACGACCAAGTGCTGAACAAGTTCGACGGATGTAAAGTCTGCTTCATTTAATATTGGAACACAAACAATTGCGTGTATTTCAGTCATTTATTAACGAATTCATAATTTGTTTTGCATACAAATGTAGCATTTTCTTTACTCTTTCATAAAAAAAAATTAAAAAAATTATTCATTGCTGTTTCGAAGAAATTCTCGTACTCGTACTCGTAAGAAAACTGTGCACAATTTGATCTCTCCGTTCGGCTTCCATGGCGGTTGTTTACAAAATGCTATCGTTTGGTGTTATGACATAAATACATGGTGAAAGGTAATGAATTTCCCGACACGTGGGTGAAAAAAGTTTCCAAATCCGTCCACTAGGAGCGCCACAATGAGCAAAAGAATTTGTTCCAATATTAAATGAAGCAGACTTTATACAAATCCACACCGCTAAACCGATCAGCCTGAAATTTGGCACAGTTAGGTGTTTGGACCATGGTAAGGTTTTAGTAATAGTTTTGAGCCCCTCCCACCTGAGAAAAGGGACCCTCCCATGCAACTTTCGTTTTTTTTTCACACGAACCAAAAGTCATGGCACCCATTTTGCCAACCGATTTTCGTTTCCCTTGGCGGGTTTGTTTTCACCATCACCAAGGGATGGGCATTAGAAACGCAAACGACCATCCAGAGTTCACGTGTACTGGATAGCTAATCAAAGCCTGCTGATGATAGAAAAATTCATTGCGAAATTTTGGGCGGGCTTTTTTCTTTCTACTGTTCGTAGCACGGGTCACAAGCACGTGGTTCTTGGATGAAATAATGAGCCTACATTATGGATGAAAAAATACCACTCGCATGTTACGAATATATTGATGAAAACAGTGGTTTTCAAAGTGGTGCTTACTGCTCCTGGAGGGTATTGAGAGTCTACAAGAATACGCAGTATGTAATGTAAATGCAATGATTCATCTTCATAATGAATTGACTTCTTCTGCTGAATAGCTATTTGAACGGAATGCTGAAAACTAATGACCGTTTTTTATAAATTTCAGCTTCTAAAAACCAACCATTTTCATATTATTGGAAATCCTCATAGAGAAAGAAAAAGTTTTCGAATTCAGAGTTATAAGCTGAAGGCTGCGAATTCATAGCTTTGATAGCCGTCAAGGAATGTAAATGGGGGAGTAAAAAATTGTACATGCATTATCTAAAAAAAAAACAAATCCAACGCATGAAACTTTATGTAATAAAATCTGAGGTTTTAGATTTATACCATTCAATTTTATTGGTAAAAATTCATTAAAAAAAAACCTAAATCGAATGATACGTAAGAGATGTTAAATTGTCAACTCTTCAAGTCTTTTCAATAATGAATGGGATAATTGTGTCCAAGAATAGGCAAATTGAAATAGATCTCAGATTTTTCATACCATTATAAAATGAAATCTTATGTTTTGAATTTGTCTTGGTACATCTTCATACCTGAACATGATCACATTTTCAAAGGTAATGGGAAGTATTAGAGAAACATGAAGTGCGGACAAGCGGAAATTGCGAGTTCAAGTTCTTTACGGTGAGCCGTTGAATGTTTTTCGAGAAATTTATTATATTTACGGCTTATGTTCTTACTTTCTTTGATATCTCATGTTTCTCTAATATTTCCCATCACCTTTGAAAGTTATAAAATGAACGATTTTGGTTCCTAGACGATTTGTGTTTGATAATTTCAAAAAACTTTTAGTGGATCTTTCAACATTCAGGAAAAAGTATCATAAAACAGTATCACATACAATTCGAGACATTCAAAGTGAGTCTTCAACAAGGTTCAGAAGTCTATTTAGAAATTTCTAAGTAAATCAAACGTGAATATACTATTGTACGGGGAGATCATCTATCTTGAAATGTAGTATAAACTCCAGAAGAGATTTTCATTAGATGGGAAAGGGGAAAGATAAAAAATAACAGTTTTAATATTGGAAGATAAAAAATACGGCCAAATCTATTAAATCTCCATAAAAAAGGGTGGGTTAACATGTTTTTCGTGATAGGATGAATAAGCATACATAGGAAATTGTCACTTCATAACTATGAGTTTTTCAATATTATGCAAACGATAAACGCAGTTAATAATCTCAATCAAAGCTTTAAAAAGATTTACATAATTTACAAAGTTAACTTGACCAAACATGGGTCAAACTTTTTATGATTATGAATACGAAGCTTCTATAATTTCTAGAAGTCAACGACTGATTTTGATTAATATTTTAAATGAACCCGAGCAAGGCCGGATAAAATCAGCTAGTAATTCCTAAAATTCACTCGGTCCATGGCAACCGTTCTCCAATTTCTCGGGCACCCCACGTTCACCAGATCACGCTCCACTTGGTCTAACCACCTCGCTCGTTGCGCCCCCGCTCGTCTTGTTCCTACCGGATTCGTAGCCAACACCTGTTTTGCAGGACAGTCGTCCGGCATTCTCGCAACATGTCCCGCCCAGCGGCATGTGAAGGCAGGCCTTCACCACCTTCTGGATACTGGGTTCGGTTTGTGGTTCATCCTTCGTCTCCACACTCCGTTCTCCTGTACGCCGCCAAAGATGGTTCTTAGCACTCGTCGCTCGAATACTTCGAGTGTACGCAGGTCCTCCTCGAGCAGTATCCATGTCTCGTGCCCGTAGAGAAGAACCAGTCTAATGAGCGTCATATACAGGTTACACTTCGTGCGAGGGCTAAGTCTTCTCGACCGCAGTTGCTTGTGGAGTCCATAGATGGCACGACTTCCACTGATAATTCGCCTCCGTATCTCACGGCTGGTGTCATTGTCTGCGGTCACCAGTGAGCCGAGATAGACAAAGTCTTCGACTATCTCCAGCTCGTCGCCGTCGATCGTGACCTTGTTATTACTGGACAAGCGGGTTCGGTCGGTCTCGGATCCGCAGGCCAGCATGTACTTCGTCTTGGACGTATTAATCATCAACCCAATCCTTCCTGCTTCGCGTTTCAGTTTGCGGTAGATCTCTTACACCGCCGCAGATGATCTGCCGACTATATCAATGTCATCGGCAAAGCAGATAAGTTGACTGGATCTGTTGAAAATCGTGCCCCGCATTTCGCCCACCGCTCGTCGAATAACACCTTCTAGCGCCACGTTGAACATCATGCAGGATAGACCATCACCTTGTCGAAGCCCCCTCGATTCGAATGATATATTCGAATGAACTCGACAATTCACCCGAGATCCGCACACAGCACTGCGTTCCATCCATCGTCGCCTTGATCAGTCTGATCAGCTTCCCGGAAAAGCCGTTCTCGTCCATGATTTTCCATAGCTCGTTACGGTCGATCGTGTCGTATGCGGCTTTGAAGTCGATGAATAGATGGTGCGTAGGGACTTGGTGTTCCCAGCATTTTTGGAGGATTTGCCGTAATGTAAATATCTGGTCAGTCGTTGACCGTCCCTCCATGAAGCCGGCCTGATGACTTCCCACGAATCTGTTTGCTTGTGGCGTTAGGCGGCGGAGTAGGATTCGGGACAACACTTTGTAGGCGGCGTTGAGGACAGTGATCGCTCGGTAGTTCTCACAGTCCAATTTGTCGCCCTTCTTGTAGATGGGGCATATTACCCCCTCCTTCCACTCCTCCGGTAACTGTGTAGGCACATTTCAGCTTGCGGCACGAAGCCTTTGCAGGATGCGTTCAGTTTCTGATAGAACTTTCGTGTTTTTTGGGAACGATGCAGCTGCTTCAGCTCCTCGAGCTCCTCCTCCTCCAGGCGGCGCTTTTTCTTCTGGAAAATTCGGACTTGCTGCCTCTTCCGCTGTCGGTGATTTTCCACATTTCGACGGGTGCCTCTTTGTACTACTGCCGCTCGCGCGGCATTCTCTTTGACCATCACCCTCCTACTCTCCTCGTCGAACCAGTCGTTCCGTCGAGTTCGTTCCACATAACCGATGACGTTCTCCGCGGCACTGTTGAAGGCTGTCTTGATGGTATCCCAACAGTCCTCGAGAGGGGCTTCGTCAAGCTCGCCCTTTGCCGGCAGCGCTGCTTCGACCGATTGCGCGTAGTCTGCCGCGATCTCGGATTGCTTCAGTCGTGCGATTTTAAACCGAGGCAGTCGCCGGTTTCGTGTGTTGTTCACTACGGAGAGTTTTGAGCGCATCTTCACCATCACCAGATAATGATCTGACTTGATATTGGCGCTCCGACAGGAACTGACGTCGATGATGCCGAGAAGTGACGGCTGTCGATCAAAACGTGGTCGATCTGTGATTGCGTTTGGTACGGTGATCTCCAGGTGTACTTGTGTAGGAGGCGGTGCTGGAAAAAGGTACTACGTACGGCCATTCGTTTGGAGGCGGCGAAATCTATAAGTCTGAGGCCGTTTTCGTTGGTCAGCTGGTGCGCACTGAACCTTCCAATTGTCGGTTTGAATTCCTCCTCCTGGCCGACCTGAGCATTAAAATCCCCGATGACGGTCTTGATATCATGTTTTGGGCAACGGTCGTATTCACGCTCCAGCTGCGCGTAAAATTCGTCTTTGTCGTCACCGGTACTTTCGATGTGAGGGCTGTGCACGTTGATGATGCTGATGTTGAAGAACCGGCCCTTGATTCTCAACCGGCACATTCTTGAGTTGATCGGCCACCACCCGATCACGCGCTTTTGCATCTTTCCTATCATTATAAAAGCTGTTCTAAGCTCGTGTGTGTTGCCGCAGCTCTGGTAGATGGCACGACCATCTGGGTACGTTCGTACCGTGGAGTCCTTCCAGCATACCGCTACGATGTCGAATTTGCGGCTCCTCAATTCGTCGGAGATTTCGTGGGTACTGCCCACAAAATTTAGAGATCGGCAGTTCCATGTTCCAAGTTTCCAATCGCTAGTCCCTTTTCGTCGCGTGGGTCTTTGCCGATTTCCATCCGGAATTTGTTGTTCGTTGCTCGTTGCTTATGTTTTTTGTAGTCACGGGCTCGCAAGTTCCGCAGCTAACCCCACTATCTCGCAGCAGGACCGTCGTGATGTTGCTGTTTTGGGTCCCGAAGCTCCCTAACTCCCTAACTCAGTCTGCTTGCGACCAAAGCATCCACCATATTCCCTCGAAATACTCTACCGTGAAAATAACAATAAAGCTCCATCATTTTTGAGCTATTTTTGTCGTTTTTTTAGTTTTTTGTTTGTATTTGTTATTTTATGAAATTTTCTTCATTTAGGTCATTTTTGAGTACCTACTTAATATTTGTTTTTTTTTTGTATTCTACCCATATTTAAGAACATAAAATGTATAAATGGTGCTTGTGTAACTTATATCGATCCTGTATAACGCATCAAAAGTTTTAAAGTTAATGGGACTTCAAATTGATATAGTCAGAAAAATATTGGTTTCACTAACTATTTTTGATTTTCTCAAAACATGCGATTTTATCTCTTTCTCAGGAAAAGGGGTCACTTGAAAGAAACTTTGTTTTTAACTGAAAATCAAAAGTAAACGTTTGAAAATATATAGTTTTTGATAAATGTTTGAAGCCAAAACGCATAAAACACTATTTGAGGCCCTTAGAGCCAAAGGGGTATAAGTGACAAAATGGTCGATTTTGGGGTAATGATGCCAAACGATTTTTTTCAAATGTCGAACTAAATTTGGTAATTTTTTTCAGATTCTTTGTATTTTATTTATATACATTTAAGTTTGAGAGAAAAATACAAATTTTCGAAAAATATATTGAAAATGGCCAAACTTGAACCTGTATGCACTTATACCCCTTTGGCTCCAAGGTCCTCATATGCAATAATTTTGTGTTATTATGTTTGTGTTTGTGTTATTAGAGTGTTTGTGTTATTAGAGTTGTAACATGGAAATACTATGCTCTAAAATACTCTAAATACAGATCGGACATTTGCATGTTCCAGACTTTCCTACTTCTAAGTTTCTTTACTTAAGTGATATATCTCCTACAAAACAAACCAAATGATTTCAGTGACCGTTATTTGAACACCCGGTTGATTGAATTAAAGCAAATTGGCTTTAAATAAATCCTCAAATTATGCCAACCTAATTATACCGCTTCGCTCATTGCAGATAAAACATGCAAACCATTTGCACCAGAGCAAAATTCAGTGATCCCTGATGATAGATCCTGTAGAAGCAACGACATTCATTCGCCTAGGAGTTGCCCTAGTTTCGCTTCGTTTTTTTTCATCTCTCGTTCATTCCATCAAGAGCAGACTTTGCAACCTCCCATCCTCCTCTCCTCACCGAAACCACCGTCATCATCACTGCCACCAACATCATCGTAGGACCAAGGTACACAACAACCTTCCATACAAAGTTTTATTTTGCCACTGTCCTGTAAATAAACCACCGCACACAATACGATCTAACGACGAGGAATGGGGGGATGATATAATAGGTTAGGTGGGAAAAACTGGGCTAGCATGCTGGCAACCCATTTGGGTGGGATGTCTGGCTTTTGGCTGGAAATTTCAGGACGCTCTTGATTTTCCACAATGATGGTTCTGATGACGGTCACTGACGATGATGATGATGATGTTGATGACGGACGGATAACGACGAAGACATTGATACAGAACCACAAGTTGAGCGCGTGTCGGTATTTGTGTTACTCAGCTACTGAATTGAGTGGGGGAGATGAGCGTGGAAAAACCCTCTCGCTCTGGGAGAATTTTTCATTTTTCAGTGTATGGGAATTTTTGTCCCATCAGACATTGTCAACAGACCCGAGTAACCGACTTCTGTGCCATGTGGTGTGCCCGACGACTGTGTCATGTGCGTCATTCGCAAGAAAAACGTGCATGTCCCTAAACAAGATTGTTCCCTGGATGGGGTCAACTAGAGAGAGAGGGAGAAAAGCTAGCTAAGAATTGGCGTGGACATTAGATTATGTTTTTTTTTCTTATCTTTGTATAGAATCAAAGGGTTATGATTTTATGATTTAAGCAACTATAAAAATTTGAAAATTCATACAAGGTTTTGATACTTTTTGATGTAATATTATGACTTATAAAAATTATACGTTGAGAAGCTTAAAACAATAACATGGATGGTTTTTGTTTCTTATTCGAATGAACATAAAAAGTAAAACAAATTTAAGCTTTTATGAATGTTTCATAATGATTAGAAAGTGGAATAAGAGAGTGTTTTTATGCCTTTATCAAGTTTGTATAATGCCTCTGTCCTAAAATACCAGATTAAAAAGAATAAATATATGATTTTTATCATTAAAACTTCAAATCTAAGCTCTAATTAACATCTTAATAGAGAATTGCAGATATCAAAAAAAATTTGATGAAATTTTTCTTATGGATGAACTGCCTCTATAATATGGAAACCCTAACTTTTGTTTTATTTCATAAAAATATCAAAACCATAGATTTTTATAAGATTTCAGCTTTGTCGTATGAAAGTTATCAGTTTCTAGCAATTTCATTGAAACTATTACGGCTATTTTGTTAGAAAAACAGAAATGTTGCTCAAAACATAAATAGGCGCATTTAGCCCGCACGGTTTGAGGTTCGGCTTTTTAGACAACAGTTATAATAAAATCGTTTTCTAGAAAACTGAAGGAGATTTCAAAATAAAAAGTAAGTGCCCCAAATGAACCGACTTTTGAGAAAGTTATGCGTTGTAGGCTAATATCAGCTAGTGCAAGGTTCCATGCCGAATTTGAGTCAGATCGAATCACGGGAAGGGGTCGCTCATCGAGCCTAAAGTTTGTATGGTATTTTGAGACATTCTGTTCGGGAGGAACATGAAAAATCAGTTTTTTATCAATAATTCTGGTCAACTTCGGTCGGTTTCTGTTAAATACGGGCTGAAGCCTAATGATGACAAATATTTCATCCGAAAACTGCATTTAGATTAGAGTTAACATAAAAAGTTATTTGGCTTCAAAATAGGCCGACATTTTTAAGGATGATATTCATCATTGTTAATACCATTTCGTCAAATCATGAGTAATGACCGATTTCGATCGTTTTTGTTGCGTTAGATAGTAAAATCTCTGATTTTTCAAATATTTGTTTGTGAATAATATTCACGTGTTAGTTCGCAGAGAAGTCCAGGCGAAACTTTAGGGGGGAAAATTAAATTACTTGATCCCCTTTTCTTGTTTTCATCAAAAATATAGTGAAAATTACACCCCAAAACCCCAATTTCGCTGTAAAATGCGCATAAGTCAAATATGATGATTATGAACGACTTTTGTTAACCAAAAACTTAATTGTTGAGCATAAATTTTTGACAATTTTTCATTAAATTACATAGCTACAGCGGCTAAGGAACATGACTTTCAGTACATTTTCGGTTGCAGTTTTTGCACACTTCAACAATTTTTTTCCATAATTTGGAAACATTTTAGACTGACTCAAGGCTTCATTTCTATACAATTCTTGTTAAAATGGTTTCATATTTAACTGAAATAACTCAACTTATACGAAAAGTAAATATTGTACATATTTGTACGTCTTTAGTCGATGTTTATGTTTCAGCTCTTCTACCTAACTAACAAAAGATTTTTTTTTATTCAATCCAAAATGGTTGTAACAATCAGATCCACCAAATCGAAAAAAACATGGACCAAGGATTTCTAATGCATCCAAATTGTGAATTTTTCGGAAAATAGTTCCATTGACAGTTTTCTTTCGTTTCTAAGATTCTCCTAGCGATAGCATTTTTTGTATCAAGAATGAAGGTTTCATCGTTTTATTGGCTGTTGATTAAAAAAAAGTATTTTATTCGGGTAAGAGTCAATTGTGTTGATGTTTGGAATTCCTGATTCGACAAATTTATTACGTTCAAATGAATCGATCAATCTGCTACCGAGCGTGCTTCCTAAATTAAAAAAATCTCAGTTATTTGTGAAACAATTTTAACAAGAATTGTAAAGAAATATAGCCTAACCTTGAGTCAGTCTTGAATTGTATCCAAATGTGATAAAATGATTGAAGTGTGTAAAACTGCAACCGAAAAAGTACTGAAAGTCATGTTACTTAGCCCCTGGTTATGCTATTTAAGGAAAAACTGTCAAAAATTCTTCCTCAACGATGAAGTTTTTGGGTTAGCAAAATTCGTTCAAATTTAACTTAGGGACATTTTATAGCAAAAAACGGGGTTTTGGGGTGAAATTCCTCGAACTATCGCGTAAATATTATGCACAACCAAATATTTGAAAAATCAGAGATTTTACAATCTAACGCAACAAAAACGATCGAGATCGGTCAAGATTTGACGAAATGGCATGCATTTCAAATTGAGTGTTCCGGTCGGGATGGTCGAACATTTTAACATCTGGTGGTAAAAAGTGGTTTATATCATTCTTAAAAATGTCAGCCTATTTTTGAAACTTTTTTATATCATCTCTAATCGAAATGCAAATTTCGGATGAAATATTTTTCATAGTTTACGAAAAACTATATTCAAAAGAAATCGGCCAGAGGGGACCAGAGTTATTGACAAAAAACTGGATTTTCATGTCCATCCCGAACAAAATGTCTCAAAATCTCATACTAACTTCAGACTCGTTGAGCGACCCCTTCCTGTGGTCTGATCTAGCCCAATATCGGCATGGAACCTTGTGCTAGGCCTAGGATCAATGTTAGCCTAGAGCGCATAAGATTCCACTGGTTTAGAATTTTCCATTCAAATTTGGGGCACTCTACTGTACATGCAAGTATAGTTTTTGTACATATATTCGATGTAATATTTGATGAAATCAGTATTCGGCTTAATAGGCACATTTAGCCTGCTTCTCCCCTTCCGATTTGATACTATCAATTTAAAAGAGCTATTTTTACCTTACCTTTTACGAGTACTGCCCAATGGCATTTCGTGGCAAAAACACTTTTCAAAATTGTTAAATTTTAATCTAAATTATCTTGCCATTTCTCATAAATGTTTAAAATCTGGCTTTAGGAAAATATAATTTAATTTTTTTTTCAACGATGATTCAATAATTTGATTTTCATTGTGAAGTAAGAAAATCAGAGGGAAAACTCAAAGTTTTTTTTGCAAATCTTAATCATTTTTCATGATTTTTTACATATGAATGTAGATCGATGTTAATTTGTAAATATTATTAAATTTTTTTAGTACTGTTTTAATACTCTCTTTTTTGGTTTGGATTTTGGGTATTTTTTTTTAGACTCGAATTAGATCTGTTTCGACTTCTGACACTGAATTATGGATCAAATTTTGAGTTACAAAGTTACCTATTTTATGTTCAAAACTCTGTTTACCATCTAAGCATGATAGAAAGAAGAGGAGTTTTTCTTACGTTTCCATAGTTTCCAATTGTTTTTTATTTTCAATGAAGAAATTTTCATGGAATCACATAGCTGATACCATTCTATTCTCAAACTAACTAATCTCATTCTTAACATTTTAATAAAAATATCTCATAAATCAATTTAGGGTTCTTCTTCTAATTAGGTACAAATAAGACGTTCTCGTGATGTAACCATAAATATGCAATGGAATGTTTCATCACATTTCGTTTATTTGTTTGAAGTATATCAAAATTTGTACCGCCATATCGTTGAATATAATTTTTCTTAAGTATAATATGCCATTCTATTTCGAAGCCTTCAGAAACCGGTCATGATTATTTTGTTGAATTAAAGATTTTTGTGTGATTAATACATATATCCGGGCTTTTTTCAACAATATTCGGGCAACAACGGAAAATCTGGCAAGCTCTGGGTAGATCTGCTTGAAAAATTTCGAAGTTGCCTTAATTGTGAAGCAAAAAAGACTTTTTTTTGGCAATATGCGCCTTACCGGCTTATTTCGTTTTTTTTTTCACCCCAAAAGGAAGATCAACAATCACATCCAAGTATTCATTTCACTGATGCCAAGTGAAGAGTACAGTGGCTATGAAAAAGGGCGTTAAAAATTCCTGCATAAAGATGGATGAGCATCAGTAAGCCTTGATTGCTTTTGGCGCCTTCCTTTGTTGGGTAATTTGAATGAAAAAAAAAACATGGAAATCGGTTGCCATGACTTTTATTTGATACGAATAAAAACTAGAAATTAATTATCAATTCCACGAAAATATTTTCGAAATCCGTCCTGTTCTGTTCTTCGCGAAGACTAACACAACAACAACAAAAATTGCACGCAAATTTATCGTGTACGTACATATTCAATTACTCCATTTTTACCACCACCATTTTCGTTTTACCTTTCACTTAATAAATCGTAGGAAAACATTTAACTTCATCATCACGTCTTTAACTACTTAGTGCTCGTAAATCAATACTATGTAAATAAATAATGCTCGTAAATCAATGTTCATGAAAATCGTCATAAAATTGTTCGAACTGTGGCCCCTTTCAAGTTAATTTCGCATTGGAGCCCCCCTTCCATAAAAAGTGAGATTCTCGAGGCTATACAAACCATCTCTGACCCAAAAAACCCTCGATTAGCAAATTTCACTTCATTTGGACCGTCCGTTCATACGTGATGATATTACAAAGAAAACGCTTCCATTTTTTTTATAAGATAAGAAGATAATTTTTTTTTATATCCAGATAAAAGTTCTTGCCAATGATCCAGGATTTGATTCATAAGAAAAAGTAACAGAGGAAAAAAGTGGATAAAGTTTTTCATTCGAATTGCAAACCAACTTCAAATTCTTCCCAGCTTTAAATGTATGTTATTGTCCTGGGCTGATACGTTCACTAAAATTCAAATATGAGTTGTTAACTTTAAACACGCCCCAACTTTCACCAATACCGTGCCAAAAGGATAACAACTTTGTATTCGAAGAGCGGCGATGAGCACCAGAGAGGAAGTTCACGAAATAGACTTGTGTGTTGTGTTGTGACATGTGATGGTGGAGCACGACATAGCTTACCGTCTAGAGCAGCCAGCACAGCAGTGATGTCCTAACGAAACAGCCGGATGCCGATGATGTGGCAAACGACGAAGAGAAGCAAGAAGAAGAACAGCCGTTGGAGCAGCCATGATGAATGAGTGAGATGGAATTTCTGACAGTGGCAGACAGGCAGAATCCGAATGAAAATTTTCAGAGGGATGATGATGATGGGGGGGGCTTTTGGTGTGGTGGCGTCAATCGGATTCGACTGGCTGGGGGATGTGGCAAGAGGACGATGGGGATGTTCAGCAGGGGCCAAGGCGACACCGTAGCCATCGTCGTCGTCGTTGTCGGCGTCGGGAATCGAGAAAAAAGAGATGTCGTCGGGACGGCCTGGCGCGATTATGTGTGTTTGCGCGTAAAATCAATAGTTGTCGACGACGGCCGGACGGCGAGGAAGAATCAAGACGACTCGCCCTGTAGGCGCCTAGCTTGTTACACTTGTTGTTGTTGCTGCTGCTGCTTTTTTTATTGCTGGGCTGTACGAGGTTTTGATATTGGTACAATATATCGAATCCTGACTCTTTCTGCCAATATTCATCTGCTATCTACTATCTTATTCACTCCCACGTGAAATGTCACCGATGAAATGAAAAACAATCCTCAACGCACCAAACGAGTGAAATTTCAAGCACAAACAATCCTTTCTCCGTTCTCAATCATCCCCCCTTTCCGCAGGGCAAAACCTGATAACCATCTCACCGGACCGACGCTTTTCTTCGACTTTTCCAGGAAAAAAGGTTACGGACCATCTCACGGAGCAAAAACAAGCTGCTGATGATGAGGGTGTGAAACGGGTATATTTTTTTTGTCTTCCCTATCCACCATTTTTGTCGTCCTGATTGACTGTCTTTCGGATGTTTGGGCTACGTTCTGGTGCTGGCTTGGAGGACGTTTAGCCGCTGCCTGGCTGGCCCAAATACTGGCTAATCCAATTAGGCCCACCAAATTGGAACAATTTCCTGATTGTACACGTGGGATGAGTTAACACTTGCACAAATTATTATTGGTCGTCCCAATACTGCCAAAGGATTTTGTGTGAAAAAGCGCTTATGTCAATTTGCACCTGATCCCGCAGCTGTTCATTCATGCACGTTATAAATTTTTCCATTATTTGGCAGCGACAAAGTTATTCAATTGTAAAAATTATTATTTGCAATAATTAAACGAATTGGGAATTCATAAAGTTCATATTAAATAATTAATTATATTAAAAATTTAAAGTTCGATTGTCGATTTACAAAAAAAACCTGAATTTTCTTACCTATATTAAATTTTAACTAAACCAATTCAAGACCATTAAAAAGATATCCTAAGCTGAGGTTTTTGATTTAAATTTTGTATGTAATCAAATTACAAATTCATAAATACGAACATAATAAGACACCTCATTCAGACTCCAAATTCACACTCAAAACCCAAATTCAGGGTCCAGATTCATAAATAATGAACCGAAAAAGAAAGATGTGTTTTAAACTTTCGTGATCAAGTTCTGCATGGCTGTAGTCAATATATTTTTGGCAGTTTTTATTGACGAATATGTTGTATATCATATTCGAAATTTAAAAACTTTCATTGATAATTATATGTTAAACGATTTCAAGTTTGTGTTTAAGATTATGTATACAAGAAAATCTCATTATAAGGTTGCAATACAATTTTTCTTGTATTTTATATAATTTTTGTACATTCGATTCTCTGACATTATCTAATTCACAAATTCGATATACATATTTTTGGTGAATACTTTTCCAATTTTCTCGAAGGTGTTTAACATTATCGTGATAGTTTGCTAATCAAAAACTGATTTAAGGCAATTCAATATGTTTCAGTTTCTCTGGAAATTCCACATTTTATTGCTAAGGGAGAACTGAAGTAGGCTTTGACAGAACAGGACGAAGATTTTTTTTCTCGAGTGTGTCAAAATTCTTGTTCTGAGAAAAGTTTTCTTTTAAAAATTGCACATTATTTATTATTGCTACAAGATGAAGAAATGTGATATTAATCAGTTGAAAGTGATTTGGTGTGATCTGATAAATTGCCTAGCTTAGATGGGGCTCGGACTACGCCTTCCGGACCACCCAAAGTATATTTCTCGATCAAACTGAGGTCCGGCCAGTGGATGAAGTCCGGTTTAGTGGATAAAATTGTTTTAATTTATAATGTATAATTCAGTTCAAAATTAAATTTAATTTCTATTTTATTTATTAAATGCTTTATAGCAACTCACGAAAAATTTAACCAAGAATATTCTGCCCCCCCTCACTTTCAAAGCAACTTGCATGCAAGATCACGCTAGAAAAAGCTTCTTTATTCTCTCTTCTCTCTCTCTCTCTTCTCTCTTCTCTCTTCTCTCTTCTCTCTCTTCTCTCTTCTCTCTTCTCTCTCTCTCTCTTCTCTCTTCTCTCTTCTCTCTTCTCTCTCTTCTCTCTTCTCTCTTCTCTCTTCTCTCTTCTCTCTTCTCTCTTCTCTCTCTCTTCTCTCTTCTCTCTTCTCTCTTCTCTCTGATCTCTTTCAGCTAAATTCACGGCTAATGAAGCTTTTTCATTTAACTGCAGTGGTGTAAGTTCTTTTGTCATATCATTATTCAATACTTTAGCAATTCAAGATTATGATATTTTGACCCCATTTCACTCAGAGAGACTTACTTTTCAAAAAAAGCTTTGATTCTATACATATTTATTACTGTTTTTTTCTGTTTCATTACTGTTTTAATGTTCGATGAATGAAGAATGTGTGGAAGAGAAAATCAAATGTATCCACTTATTAAACCTCTTCATAAATAATTTTTGGCTTGGGTCACCAAGCATCAGTTAGCGCAACGCGTATCAATTTTGTGCGGAAATTTGTATGGAAGAAAACATTTTAAATCATCCAAATAATTCAGATGAGGTTGAAATGAAATATGTCTGAAATTTTTTGTTTTGACTATTCTTAAGCTTCATTTTATGCTTACATGACAGCATCTTAGCATTTCATAATAGAATCAGAATCCATTGAAAGTATTTGAAAATACTTTGCTTGCTAGAGCTTTTGATAATTTCATGAAATGTTTTTCTATAGGTTTTATAAATCAATAAATTTCTTGGCTATGCAAAGCAGTTTTTGGAGATCTTTTATTCTCATCCTACGGTTAGACAGCTTTCAAATAAGCAGTCAGAAACGCTAAAATATAAAAAAAAAATATAATACCGATTATCTTTTCTTGGGTACAAGTTAAGTTTGAGCTTTGTTCACATGAATTGTGCTGCAAGAATCAAGAAATATTTTTCTCCAAAGCTATATTTTTAAACTTTAAGTCCATCTCTGACGATTTTTTAAAGAAAAATTTTGTTTTCTCATACAATTTTCCATACAAAATTGAAACTCATTCAGGACTGGATGGATTCGCTTTTTTGGCAGAAAAAAAAACAACCAAAAAAGTTATAGGTGTAAAAATTAAAGAATTTGAAATTTCCATACAAAGCTTACAGCCATACAAAGCTCCTTTTTACAAAATTTTTTACCTCGGCCAATCACAGAATAGCAACCATCATTGGCAATGTGGATCTCGTTATTCTGAGCCATGCCTGAGATAATCGAATTCGAAATTATTCAACATAGATTATGAATAGATACGAAAATTTAAATGTGGGATGTAGACTGAAGTGTATTAATATCTATGTTCATCAACATTCCGTAAAATTTCTAAAACATATAAAAATAGTTTCAAGTTCAATGATTTATGGCGGATGTAAGTAGTCAATCTAAACTTAATTCAACATTTTATTGTTAAGGTTTCGTTTCAAATATTAACGTACTTATACTACACAACTCATCAATAGAAACTTTATTGTTAAAAAATTTCTCGCGAATGATCACATTCTCGCGATAACATTGAATTTTAGTACAAATCCATTTTCTGAACCAGTTTTACTAAACAGCTATTATTGCAGTGGAGCAAATTCAATAAAAAATCAGCAAATACAGCACCTCTTCCGGATATGTAGGTCAGAGTACATGCCATTACAGAAGGAAAAACTGCCATTCATCAAAATTCTACGAATGGAAACAAAGCATTTGCCCTCGATGCCGCCGGAATGATTAAAAATTAAACAACCAGGACTTCCGCCGCCCACCAATTGCTTCTGATTGCTGGTAGGGAAAGTTATTTAGAGGGGTGGTACTCATGATAATTTCACGCCCGTTTCCCCTCAAGACTTCCAATATTCCGCTTGTGCGCCCCAAAATGACAAGGTAAATATCCATACCGAAACACCACTCACACAATGTATAGGATGAAGGTATCTAGACAAGTCAGGTCCTGCCTTGGAAACATTTTTGTGCATCGTCGGGTGAAACGTCGATTTGGAAAATCATTCCCGGCTCGACACGAGAGCGTCAATTGTAGGCTGCCAGCAACAATGTTTACCCGGAGTAAATATTCAGCCCTGCCGGCCATGTTTCCGCGTCATTCGTCCTTCCTTATTCACTCGATCGTTTTATTTTGAAATAACGCGGAAAGGGGGTTGGAAAACGACTATCATTTAAGGTAAAGCCTGGATCTACTATATTCAATGATTTGTTTCTGTTATTACTGCGAAAACCAAGGGAAACGAAGAAGAGCGGAAAACATTCGAGTCAGTCAGTCAGCCAGTCAGTCATTCAGTTATTGAGTCAGGTCAATCTGTCTGTCCATTCAGACGCTCAATTTAGTCATGCGATATACGAGTTCGATAGACAGCTTAGGTAGGTTTGTTGGTCACGTTAGACCCAGTGAGAGAGAGAAAATTCACTATGTTGAATTCTGAATTGATAGGAAAAGTGTTATGTTTTCAATGTTGAACTTCTTTCTCAAAGTAGGTTCTACAGCATTGAAATGTTTCAGAATTGGAAACTTAACATTTTTGTTAGTGAAAACCGAATGTTAATCAATAATTGTTGCAGGTAATAGCTGAAATTTTGTTGTTTTTAATTTTAGTTCTGTTGGATTGAAACATTTTCTTTTTCTGAACAAAGCAGTAACAAGGTTTCTTTCAATGTACAGTTTTTTTTTACAACAATATTTATTGCTGCATAAACGAGTATTTTGACTAATTTTTTTAATAAATTTTTATCTCAATTTGTCCGATTTGATTCTGGAAAGGAAAACTTAATGTGTGATCTAGACCGTGGTTGCGGGGAACACATCTGTATTTTAACCAGTAATTTTTGTTTGTTTCGATTATAGTCGTTTTATCATCTTTATGTCATTCGCGACTTATATCAACGATGTAGTAGGCGAACAGTCATTGAAAAATTTATCCGGCACAACTGTGACCGATGTTTACTCTTGGGCTTGAACTCACGGAAATCAGTAAAAATCTGTTATTCTGAATAAGACCCAAAAAATGTTTATTTACAGTGATTTGTGATTTCAGCAACCTTACAGTGAAGTTATATTGATAAATCTAATGATTTACATGATGATATTGATAGATTTTTGACAAAGGTACAAATTAAGGCACATTAGCATGTCTTTCAGTTTAAATGTTGTTAAATCCAGAGCATAAATTTTTCAAACATAATAGTTGACGTAGTTGCTGATTTTCCTTCACCATCACGTTTCAGATCTCATTTGACTACCTGTCATGCTTCAAGGGACTGGAAAAGCTTGACTATCGTCATGGATTTCTATTCTTGTGACCCATGTTATTTTTCAAATGACGGTCGTCAAGCAAGATGACGGCGTCGGTTGAAAGCATTTGTGTGTGATTCGAAAAAAATTCGAGTATATGGATTGCTTGTTGGACTAACTGCCAGTGTCGAGGACAAATCCCAAGTAACACAGATTATGCCAACTAGCATTAGGAAGTTTTATTATGGTTTAATTATGGCATTTTTTTGTGCAGCTCGTTTTATGGCGGTTTTATTATGGTCATGCAGAATGCTTATAATTTTTTTTCGACCATATGTTTTTAGATGGTTTTGAAAACGCTAATAAAACTTTTATTAAACATGCTGTTTTAGTTATTTTGAAAGAGTTGTGAATGCTTTTTTTAAACTATAATAAAACACAAACCTAGAAGTTTGCTCCAAGCTTTCTTTTGCATGTTCTATAATAGCACTCAGTGCATGATTATTAAACCGCCATAAAACTTAGTGACAGTTCTCGATCAAGATGTCAAAACATGACACGCTCAGATTAGATAGCACATATTTGAATTGGAACTCCCATTTTTACACATTTTTGGTAAGTTATGCGTGTTGGTTTTGAGTTAAAATAAAAAAATACATCTTTGAAAACTTGAAATCACCGAAAGTCTTTACAATATGAGTATTGAGTGAACGGGCCCAAATAGTAGGAAAAAAATTGTAGCTTGACGCCATCATTAATTCAAGATGGCGGCTTCCGCTTTTATTTTCAAAGCTGTAAATTACTGAAAATATCGTGAAACCTTCACAATATGGTTATTAGGTGAAAGTAATAAACGAGTAGAAGTCAAATTTCGTTGCCCGTCGCCATCTTAAATCCAAGATGGCGGCTACCACTCAACTTGAAAATACTGTAAATGACTGAAAATCGCATAAAACCTATATTATAGGGGTATAAGTTGAAAGAAATCAACCGGTAGAAGTTGAATTTCGCTATCTGACGCCATCTTGAAATCCAAGATGGTGGCTTCCGCTAAACTTTAAAATGTAGTAAATGACTTAAAATGACATGAAACCCAGGTGGTAGTGGGTGGAATGGCTTAACGAGTAGAAGTCGAGTATTGCTATCTTACGCCATCTTGAAATCCAAGATGGCAGCTTTCTATAAACTTTAAAAATGCTATAAATCATTGAATATCGCATGAAACCTCCAAAATATGGGTGTTTGTCAATTGGGACAAGCTATAAAAAGTTTATTTTTGCATTCTGTCGCTATCTTGAAATCCAAGATGGTGGCTTCAGCTGAAATTAAAAAAATGTAAATGAATGAAAATAGCATGAAACTTCCAAATATATTGTATTGGGTGCTAAGGCTAAATGATAGACGTCAAATATCTCTTTTCGCGTTTCTCTGAAAATCTGTAAGTGACTGAAAAAACCACCACAATACAGACCCCATTCGTTTTTGGCAACATCGAATTTGGCACATGTGCCTAAATCAGACGGTAAACAGAAACAACATAACCTTATAGTTTTCGCTAGAATAAGACCAATACAATTTAAACATAATAGCATGATAGGAATAATAGAATTACATAAATGGCAAAAAAATCAAAAACTATAAACAAAACAAGAAAAGTGCTAAATGCATTAGAAACATAATGAAAAAATAATAAAAGTGATTTAAAATTATCTAAATTGTCTTAAAATAGTAGTTTTAATGTAGTATTACGTGAAAAAAGTTGTGTTCAAGCGATTTTCATTGATTAACAATATTTTAAATTCAGTGGAAGCTGCCATCTTGGATTTCAAGATGGCGTCGGAATTAAAAAAATCGACTTCTAGTTTAGCCCTTTCACCCAATACCCGTATAGTGGTGGTTTAATGCGACTTTTTGTCATTGTCAGCATTAAAAGTTGAGCGGATGCCGCCATCTTGGATTTCAAGATGGCGTCTGATAGCTAAATTCAACTTCTACTCCTTTAGCCCTTTCACCCGATACCCATTTTGTTGGGGTTTCATGCGATTTCAAGTCATTTACACCATTTTAAAGTTCAGCGGAAGCCGCCATCTTGGATTTCAAGATGGCGTCAGACAACGAAATTTGACTTCAACTCATGATTTATTCCACGGGTCATTCAAAACCAATCCCTTTTCATTCAAAAAGTCTGTCCTCATTTACTGTACTAATGATTAACAACTCAGAAATGAGGAACTCAACACGCAGCGAAAAAGTTTTTTATTTCAAAGGAAAGTGCCGCAAAAACAAAGGATTTTTTCCTTTGGTTTTGGGACAAATAAAAATTCTTTTGGTTCAAAAGCATTTTCCTTTGTTTCAAAGAATTTTTCTTTTGAAAAATCTTTGAATCAAAATCTTAATACTTTGAAACAAAAAACAGTTTCATTTGATACAAAGTTGTTTTCGTTCGCTACAATGTTATTTAGATTTAGATTCAAAAAGATTGGTTCATTGAACCATTTTCCATTTATTCCAATTGGAGGACATATTTCCTGTTGTTTTGAAATTTCTATTAGGAATTTCAAAAAATAAAAAGAATGAAATTTATATGTTAAATTTATTTTTATTTACAACAGATGAACACTTGGCCACAAACTAGTTCACTAAAATCGATCCGGTCCAAATTTTTGGCGACCTGACCGCTGGATTTGGAGCGGTGTCATCGTGCGCAGTTTTCATCTCGGTTGAGGCATCCACGGAAACCATCCTTCGGCTCTGGTTCTGTAAAAACGCAATCACTTATAGAAAATCTTCGATATTCACTCTTTAATTAACATACTTACCATACTTCATCCTGAATCCTTCCAATATAGCTAACTCTGACCTACATATTCACAAGACCGGCCAAACTTTATTCGATTTTCCGGTTTTGTATTCTTCTTGCAAGGCAAATCAAAATATCTTTTGAATCAAAGGCTGAAGTTTTTATTTAAAGGAATCATTTCTTCAAGTTAAAAACATTTTCCTTTGGTTCAAAAAAAGTTGACTTTGTTTTAAAAGAAATAAGCTCAATTAACATTTATTTAGAATCAAAGTATTTGCTTAAATTCAAAATCCAAAAATATTTAGTTCAAAGAATTAATTCTTTGTTTCAAAAAATATTTTTTTGAATCAAAAACTAAAGTTTTTGGTTCAAATAAAACAGGAGTTAGATTCAAAAAAATGAATGTTTTGAAACAAAATCATTTTTGTTTTGGTTCAAAAGCCTAGTTTTCTCTGCGTGAACCTTAGCGTGTAATTGGTTGGCTTGCGAGAGAAACGTCAAATCGTAGCTTTTTTTGGGGTCATCATTAAACCATAATAAAACTATGAATTGACTCACGCCATGTTGGTTGCAAAATCGAAGGGCACAAAATGACGCCATGTTGATGGATTCACAATTCAAACATTGGAAAATATTTTTTCAGGCCTTTTTCCATCAATTCCATCATGATTGACCATCAGATTTAACGAGGCGCATTTATTTTAAGATACTATTTCATATACATTTTACCTTAAATCTTGACTGGCAGTAGAAAAGAAGCTCAATATATGGTTAAAACATTGGTTTTTTTAGCTATTAATTTTACCAGATCATATCTGAATAATGCAATCATCATTCATCAACCATTATGATTGCTGGAAAAAATAAAAAAAAAACTCCGAGAACTGACAGAACCGAAAAAAAAACAAAAATTTCTAACATGTTTTATAATAGCTTTTTAAAAGCTTTGGTGACCAATATTGATGACCAACAATTATATGTCTTGATGACGTTTCTAGGGTAGGGCCAAATAGCCTGATTTTGGCTTTATTAGAGTCCAGGTGATGTTATAGAATGCGCTTTAGCTTTTTATGAAGATTAATGCGATAGTCCAAACGATATTTTGCTGACCATAATAAAGCTAAAATTGTTACTTGGGATGAAATTCAGATTTAAATAATACTAAACATTTTGAAAGGCTAAATAAAAAGCACAAAATAAAAGCTATGATTTTTCCGACGCTTCATTTGACTGAAGGTTGAGGCAAGTTTGTTGGCTTGGTTACTCATTTGAAGGCGTCTGTTTTGAATGCGACTGCTTTTATTTTTTCATAGTCACAGTTTTTTGACTGACGACGATGACTTTTCTACGCTCTGGCTTAAATCTATTGCGGTATGAATTTTGAGTTTTTTATGCCATTACTTTGCAATTATAGGACATTTTTTCATGAATTTCGCTTTTGGAAAAATTCGGGTTTTACCGTTTCTACCGGTTTTTGTCGAATACAAAAACCATAATACCGGATTTGAAAAAAAAACGGTAAAACCAACTACCTACCCTAGTTCTTACCTTTTTTTTCATATAGACAGGTTTTCATTTCCAAAATATCCTAATTTTTGAATATCAAAAAGAAATGGCAATAAAAATAACACCTGAACCACCTTAAACTATTCAAATGGAAAAGAAAAAATAAACTTTCGCTGCAGACAAACAGACAGGGCACTCCATTTCCATTCTTCGAAAAACTCCAGAGTTTTTGTGTGCGGAAAAAGTAAACCTACATACAAAACCCTCAGCAAATTAACCTCGATGAAATATCCCGCGGGAATACCACAAAAGATCAGCAAAAATTGCGGAAGTGCGTTTTGCCGCCGCCCTTGGCCTAGAGGATAGCGTTCAAGTCTTCTAAGCCAAAGGTCATGAGATCGAATCCCGGTCACGGCATACAGAGTACACATTATGTGGGTTGATGGTTTTAGCATTTGCAAGATGCTAGCCATCATATCCTCGAAAGATGTACGCTTAGTGTTAAGTTAAAGTAATCTCTCCGAAGAAACGTCAAATTTCATTGAGATCCTACATAGGATGTGTTTGTGTTCGTTTAAAAAAACAGAGATAGGATTCCTGAGGAGGATAGATCCTGAATTTACGAAAGTCCATGCAGCAGTTGCCCGGCTATTTATATTGGTCAAACTCGCCGTAAATTCAAAGTCCGTCTCAAAGAACACAAAAATGCCGTTGACAATGGGAGGATAAATGAATCGAGTGTTGCCGCCCACACAACAGAGTTTGACCATTCCATTGATTGGAAAAAGGTCAAATTTAGGAAGTTTGTACGAAAAACATCACATCTGAATGCTTGGAAGTCGATGTTCATCAGTACCGCCGAAAAACCGTTGATGAACGAAGATGATCCGCCGATCATTTCACCTCTCTTCAACCTGATCAACCAAAAATCCGCATGAATCCAATTGCGTTCGACGAATACTTCATCAAGTATGAAACTGGAGCTGTAATTATCCTTTGTGTAATCAGTCGGACATCGTCCTGTAGATGGGCAACATCGAGCCCGAAAACGGTCGACAAAAAGGTAACTTTATATCCATTTTGCATAAAGTAAGAACGTTATGTGTCGTGTCCTGTAATACGTCGTGTGTTATATGTAGGGAGAGTGGGGATACTTGATCCCTTTTTCTTATTTTCACCATATCTTTTTGGAAAAATTTAGCAACTCGCACTCTTTTACATTTTCTGACAGCGTGTAACTTCAAGTTTCTATGCTCCTAAAATTAGAACGATACTTGAACCCATAGATGAACTAGAAGCATTTTCGTGGGAGTAAAAAAATTGCGGTATTTTTGAAGTTAGGGGAGACTTGATCCTTTATTCAGGAAGCCCTAATCCATGGAAAAAATCTAACAAAACCCCAAGATTTTTCGAATTGGTGGTTTTAGATCCCATTTTCATGTTCTGCAAGCACAACCTCTCCAACGACCAGCATGGATTTATGCCTCAACGCTCAACTACAACTAACTTACTAACCTTTACCTCGTACGTGCATGAAAGTTTTGCAAAGAAATCCCAAACTGATGCCATCTATACCGATCTGTCTGCCGCATTCGACAAGGTGAACCATGATATTGCCATCGGAAAGCTCGCGCGTTTAGGATTTTGTGGATCTCTCATCCGCAGTTACCTTACGGGACGTAAATTGACAGTTCGTACGGGTAACTGTTTTTCCAGGCAGTTCTCAGCTTCATCAGGCGTGCCTCAGGGAAGTCACTTAGGGCCGTTAGTATTCCTAATTTACTTCAACGACGTGCTGCAACTCCTCGATGGACCAAAATTGGCGTATGCCGACGACTTGAAACTGTACTACTCTATCAATGGCTCCGAGGATGTGAACTTCCTGCAGAACCAGTTTAACCTCTTTGCCTCCTGGTGTGATGCCAATCGCCTACCTTTAAACCGTGATAAATGTGTAGTAGGGTGATTTGCCAATCGTTGTCCCCTAACCCATTGTTGCACAGCATGACTTAAATTGTCAATATTTCAGCTGTTTTTCAACTTTTCCTCAAAAATAATACCGAATCGTGTAATTCGGAATGTTTTCTGATGAAATGAGGCTTTTGTGATATTTTCTGCTGGTAAGTGTGTATCTTACGACAGTTTTGATTTTCCTTGTTTTTTTTCGCGCGGTTTCTGTGCTAATTGTTAACAAAAACCTTAACATTCCTTCTACGGCAAATAAGGTTTTACGTCAGAACAAAACATTTTTCGTATCAGTTTTCTATACGAAACGTTTGTTTGACAATTTTAACACCATGATTTTGAAAAAAAATTATGATTCATACTTAAGCAGAAAATATGTTGGATCGTGCAACAATTGGACCGCTCAATCTCCTCCTGCCCCATTGTTGTACATAATTCCGCTGTAAAATTTGTTTGGAAATTTCAAATTTATTAATTCGTAAACCTCCAATAACTTTGTTTGGTTGTTTTTACAGCTAAAAATAGCAATAAAAATTTTGGAAACGATTGATTAAGTCGTGAATTATAACAACGTGTTTTGAATTAGTAAGGAGGCTTGTACGGAAAATCCAAATTTTCATTCAAAAACCATCAGAGATGTACTGAAAGTTAAAAAAACATATATTTGTAAATTTAAAATATTTCTTGGTTCTTGCAATACATTGCATGTGAACAAAAACTAAACCTATCTTGTACCCTAGAAATGATATTCGTTGTAATACAAGAAATTCAAAATAGATAAATATTTTTTTTAAATTTTAGTGTTTTGACAGCTAATTTCAAAACTGGTTGACCGGATGAAAATAAGAATCGCATTATACTGCTTTGCATAGCTAATAAGTTTGATGATTTAAAACTTTCGCAAAAACATGTCATGAAATTATTGAAAGCTTCAGAAAGCAATTCCTGCAATTTTACAATACTTTTCAATGGATCACAAATTTTTATTTCGAAATGCTTATTACTTTTTTCATGAAATACTTTGCTTCTTCTCATGCTGGCAAACAATTTATCTTAAGAATGGGAAAAATCAATAATTTCAACCAAAATTCATTTCGAACTTATTTGAAATTCTTGTATATGCGAAAAGTTCTTCTTGCATACAAATTGTCATACAAAATTGAACACGTTCATTGACTACATGCAACTAAAACAACTCGAATTGTCTATTGATATGGCATGTTTTTTTTCTGAATAAGTGGATATTTACGTCCACTTAGAATTTTCACATTTTTTGCCCGCAATTTTCATTTTCAATAATTAATTCTTTAATTCAAAGACACTTTATATATCCATAAGTACATTTTTTCTACAATATTAAAAATGAAGTTTTGACCATTTACTCAACATTTTATGTAAAGAATCTAAAAGCTGTTCTGAAAAAAAAATTGTTTCTCTAATTTCGTGACGACAAATCTAAAAGAATTTTATTCCATGTCAACAGCGATCCCCTTGATATTGTTATGAATATTGTCAAAATATTGCACAGGAGGAAAACTACGACCCTTAATCCCAAAAACTAGAAGTCGAAGGTTGGAAGACCCGAAATATTACTTATCTGACGTGCAATTTTCTCAGGAATTCGAATCTGCTGTCGAGTTGCCGTCACTGGAGACATCTATGTGAAGCTTTATTTGGCCCTTATCATCCAGAAAAATAAACAGTCATAGCTTTGTAAAACTTAATTTAATCCAAAACAGTTTTTCAGCCGGAAAACTCTTGGGAAGCATTTCTCTGTGATGTGATTGTTTCCTGATGAAGATTGATGAAATGCTACAGAGGTTATATTAATTACAAATAAACCCACTTATATTAAAAAGATATTCTAATCAATTAGCTTTTCGAATTTCTTCAATTCAAAATTCGAATTCAAAATTCTAATACAAAATTGTATATCATGAGCATAAATCAGTCAAACGATCTGAAACTTTGGGCGTGGTTGTGTCCATTTTCAAGTTTTCAATTGAGATTCATTATGTAAAAATCGATCGACTTCCAAGTGAGTCCTTCCCGAGCAGATTTTAATGGCAAAATTATAGCAAATTTTGCTATCACGCCCTGAGAGTTGAATTTGCTCTCATTTTGCTTGACATAAGGTGGTACACAGCAAAAATGAGAGCACAAATTTTCATACTTGGTTAGCAAAGTGATACCAAATTTTGCTAAAACTGAGACCTTAACTACACCTCGTTTCTCGAGAGCTTGGAGAGCACAATGATGTCAATATAGGGCATCACATATTTTCCAAGGATAGCAAAATTTGACATCATTATGCTGTCAAATCTTTTGAAAAAATGTGGTGTAAATCAAGTCTCAGTTTTAGAAAAATGTGGCATCACGTTGCTAACGAAGCACGAAAAATTTGTTTTCATTTTTGCTGTGTACCACCTTATGTCAAGCAAAATGAGAGCTAATTTGACTTTCAAGGCGTGATAGCAGAATTTGCTATAATACCATACTATTTTTCTCGGGTTTAAATTTCTTTTGTCGCTATTCAAAATTCCTAGTTTACCTCGTTTAATATTCGCCTTCACTTATGCAATCTTAAGATACCATGCGATTTGCATGGCAGAGATATTCATAACATGTGCATTGCATTATAAGGCCATTGTAACGCCGCAATGTATGCAATAAAGATGACATATTTTTCACCACTGAATCTCATATTTGGATTAGCACATATGATAACACAATTTAATAACTGAACAGAAAAAAATATATATTCTTAACATTAAAATAACGGTGATTTCTTTTTATCATTGAAAAACTTTCCATTCAAACAATTTGGGAGATGTTCATCTCCCAACAGTTTAAACTAATCAAGTCGAAACCTCGAAACCCCATATCTTTTGGTGTAGATTTTTGTACGAGAGCAATTTGAAATGTAAAAATATTCACATAACTGGAGAAAAAGGTTGTTTTGTTGTTTTATTTGTCATTTTATATCAGAAAACGCTTTAAAATCTTATTGTAACGTCGTGAAGTAAAGTATGAAACATTTGATCAGTTTCTAGTGTTCCCCGCTTTTTTGTGTAAAGAATAATCTTGAGTATTTTGCTATGAAAGTTTGCAAAACTGAAATCGAAATCCTAACAAAATCACTGATAAAACTAAATGATGTCATGCTGAATAATCAGATAATCAAGATCATCTTATTGTGGTTTTGATTATAGGGTGTTTGATCAATATTAATGAAAATTGTAATTGGATTGGAAGCTTGCTTGATAATGCTGCATCATCGCGAAAACATCTGAACACATCTTTTGAAATAGTAGCAGAATCTCGATTGCCAATACACAAAATCATCGATAAAAATATAATAACTAAGGGGGCGAAGAATGAAGAATGATATACTAAGACTTTAGAGCGCAAAGCTTCAATGAACCAATTATCTTAAAAACTAAACTTACCGATTGGTCGCAAATTGAAAGTCCACGTCCATGCTGATTGCTTGGTTTCCAACATCAACACGTCACAGCTCTGGAAATCCAAAGAAGGTGAAGTGCCTCGTTACTAGACCAATCTCCCGGAAAAGTGCCCCGTCAACTCGAAAAGGATAGCACCATAATCGACCGGGACCAAGGTCAGCAAGAAATCCATCACTATCAAGTTGCTCATCTGCCAGCTGCCATCCGATTTGGTTCGAGAACTGCCGCATAGTTTTGAGCTGAAGTTTGGTTGAATGCTTTGAAAGTATCAACCTTTCTTCGTTCATCCGAATTTCTTTCAAAGTTCCATTGCAGTGCATTGTCCAATCCATTCTGTTGGCCCTTTAGTTTGACTGCCCAGGTCGATAAACTTGCTGTGACCGCACTTCCGCTTTCGCTGATAATTTCTTTTTCCTAAAAGTACAAATGTAGTCTCCAGATTGGAATGGAAATAATAAGGAAACCATACTCACTTGACGGAAGCTGATTAAAAAATTTCACGTCACAACGCAAACGACGAGAAAAACAATCCGTGTCCAGTAGGTTTGTAGCGGTGAAACTGCAACGGAAGATGGTTCTAAAACAATGTAAACAATCATACTGAAATTTTGTTTACATGATTTGCGTCCAAGAGTGGATCGGTGACTGCGACTGAATGTCTATATCGTTTTGCACCGTTTCGCATCGCATTCAATGTGACGAGATACGATGTGGAACGACAGACGCTTGCCGCAGTTCTTATGCATTTCCGTAGCGATTTTTTTATGGGATTTCCATAATTTGGAATGATTTATCCCCAATATATTTCCATTTCCAAAGGGTATTTTCCAGTGTTGAATCATGTTCGTCATTTCACATCGCATTGCTCTCAATACATCATCGACCTTCCATATATATAGATGTTGCGCAGTGTAGTTTGATAAACGTTAAAAACTTCGTCAAACTTTCCAAATTTGAAAAAATGCGATTTTTGAAAAAAATATTTTTGAAGTTTTGTTTCAACTAATGTTTTAATGTTTTTCCAGAGGTCGTCCATATTAATTATGTTTCCACTGTTTCTAGCAATATTGATGTTATTATTCAATAGATTGCTTTTCATAGACTCGCCATTGAAAAGCTGGTTCACATGGGTCTTCCCCCTTGGATGACCGAATGGCTTCAATCGTATTTGACCGATCGAAGAGCGTTTGTCAAGATCAATACATCACGTTCGCGTATTTTTTACTTGACCTCAGGTGTCCCGCAAGGCAGTATTCTAGGCCCTTTGATATTTGTTCTTTTTGTGAACGATCTGGCTTTCCGTCTGAAATCCTGTATGCTGCTATATGCTGATGATCTTAAGATCTACAAAATAATCTCATCGGTTCTAGATTGCCACGCTCTTCAATCTGACATCGACGAGCTTCTCCTGTGGTGCTTGGAAAATGGGATGCAGCTGAACATAAAAAAATGCAAGTCCATAATTTTTAGTCGCCGTCAGTCCAATGTCTGCTTCGAGTACAGTATCAACGGTATCAGCATCGATCAAGTCAGCTCCATGAACGATCTGGGCGTCATCGTAGATAAAAAACTAACGTTCAGCGACCATATCAGTGCCATCACAGCGAAGGCTTTCTCTGTTCTTGGATTCGTGAGGCGCAATTCACAATCTTTTCAGGATGTATACACTCTTAAAGCTGTGTACTGTTCCTTGGTGAGAAGTGTATTGGAGTACGCCGCTTGCGTGTGGGCTCCTTACCATACATCTTGGAGTCTTCGAATCGAAAGAGTGCAGCGATCATTCATTCGTTACGCTCTCAGGTCACTTCCGTGGAACGACCCCATCAATCTTCCGGATTATGAGAGTCGGTGCGTGTTGATCAATTTAGAAACCCTCTCTTCCAGACGTGTAAAACTAAAACGGCTTTTTGTGTTTGATCTGGTTACCGGCAACGTGGATTGTGCAGCTCTACTTAATGAAGTATGCTTTCTTGCACCATCCAGACATCTACGAGGAAGGCAACTTTTAGCGCTAGGCATGCACCGCACTACTTACGGACAGAATAATCCTCTGACCAGCTGTTTTCAGTGTTTTAATGTTGTGAACAATTTGTTTGATTTTACTGTTTAAGATCAGTCTGTAGGAAATTTGAATCCAAGACGGTGTGTGAAATAAATAAAAATTTGCACACGGGAGTTTTAAGGGACGGGCAATCGATTTCAGATATCAAAGATTGTGTAAGAGGCCACCGAAATGGGTTTAACTTTTTGGCAATAATTGCGTTGTTATGCAACGATCGAGTTGAAAAATTATACACGGGGTTTTTAATGGACGGTCAATTGATTCCTGATTTCAAATTTAGTAGCAGACGACAGAAAAATCGAGAATTTTTAATCATCCATTTTCTATTTAAATAAACTATTGAAATTTTATAAAATCAGGAAGACCAGTCCAAAAATAAATATTTTGCCATTTTTTTTAATTATTAAAGGGTCCTCTCGGTTTTGGCACTCAATGGTACTCACATTTACTGGATCAGTAAAGTTTCCAAAAGCATCACAAATATGTTTTCACCTTCTTTAATGTTATTCAACTACACAACAACAACAATACAAATTATATAATTTAGTATAATTTCAAATACATTACAAATAATTTCAAATACATTTAAAACAAGAGACAAATGAAAAAGAAAAATTTTTATAAATATTATGAATAAAAATTAAGATGCTAAGTCTGAATAGAACAAGATAACATAGAATATGGTCACGGATTTTTAAAAACAGAACAGTTTTGAGAATAACGTCTTAATTGTAACGTAAGAATTTGTAAAAAGTTTTTTTGGATAAATAAAAAATGTATTAAACAGATTCAAGCTGACGTTAGAAAATTTGCCGAATAATATTTTCGTAAATATAATTTTACTTTGGTTTTCTAAAACAATTTGAGGATACCTTAACGATGCCAAGTTTTGCTATCATCGCAAATTTTACACAAAGTTATGCCACCAGTTTTATCATTAAACCTTACTTTAAATTATGCTTGCTAATAATACATTCTTTACCACGTTATGCTTCAATTTTCATTTAAAATTTGTGTTTCACCAAATTAAATATGATTCGATGATAAATAAGTTTGCTATTGGGTTATATACAGCAAACTATGCTATAAATTTTGTCTCGGGTTTATAATGTGTAAGAAAAAATTGACACCTGATTTATGCCTCGTTTTGCTTTCAATTTAATTCTATACCAATTTTTGCTGACGGTTTGCTGTTGATACCAAAATGTGGCTTCAGTTTGCTGTCAAATAAAAATATATGAAAGCTTAATTATGCCTTAATTTGCTCTCGTACAAAACTTAACATAAAAAAAATGCTATCAGTTTGCTGTTGACACCTTATGATGGTCTCAGTTTGCTATCAATTTGGGCATCAAAGTCTGCTCGGGTTAAACATTTGTTTTATAAAATCGCATCTTCTTCATAAGGGTAGAAGGGGGCAAAACAGATCACGTTCTCTAATCTTTTCACCTGTTAATAGCCACTTAAAAATTAAGCATTAAATATCTTTCAGTTCATTCTATGGGATTTTAAAGACATAAAATTTTATGTTGGTAGGACATATAAAAAAAAGGCTCAACACTGGGCAAATTATGTTATTTAACCTCCACTCAAATGGCTTTGGGTAAATAAAGAGGTGGGTTTAAGTTTCTGAGAAAACTTCACATGTGATAGATGCTATTCCAGACACTCAAACCGGCGGCTTTGTGTTTTTTTTTGGCCCGAATTGGAATTGGAAAGTGCATTGGACTGTTTATATGGAACACCCCCCCCCTCCCCCTCATAAGGGGCCGTCTAAAAATTAGATTGCATTTGAACTAGAAGTTCTCATAATAAGCTTCCGTAACAAATATCAGCCTATTCGACCTCATGGTGACTGATTTTCAAAATGTGCAACCATTGGAAAAAATCGGACAACATTATGCACGACGCAAAATTTGCCTGTGCAACTATTGGGCAAAGACAAGCTGTTTTAAATGATTTTTTAAATTTTTATGTCACTTTTTTCAAACACTTGAACCTTTGGATCTTGTTGACCAATCCTGTATGAGTGCATCGACAAAAAAAATCGAGTGAATTTGGTTGAAATGACTAAAATACAGCATAAACACCAAAATCATGTGCTTAGCTGTGCAACGATTGGCAAATCACCCTAATACCATTTTCCCGCAAACGACGCCCGCTCTCAGCCGTTTATTTCCTTGGAAACGATGCAATCTCTCGAGCTCAACACGTGAAAGATCTTGGTGTGATCCTCGACGCGCGGCTGGATTTTAAGAATCACACCAACTATATCGTTGACAAAGCCTCCAGAAGCCTGGGTCTTCTTTTCCGCATGACGAAGGACTTTAAGGACATCTACTGCCTGAAGAGACTTTACTGCAGTCTGGTTCGATCGATCCTCGAATATGCTTCTGCGGTTTGGTGCCCATATTATCAAAACGGCTCTGATCGCATCGAAGCCATCCAACGACGTTTTTTGAGGTATGCCCTTCGACATTTAAACTGGCAAGACCCTTTTCGACTTCCCAGCTACGAAAGCCGCTGCCGCCTGATCGACATCGACACGCTGCAAGCCCGCAGGACCGCCACTCGTGCTTCTTTCGTCGCTGATCTGCTTTCATCAAGAATCGACTCTCCTGCACTTTTGTTAGTTCTTCCACTTAGCGTCCGACCTCGTGGTTTGAGGAATCGGGATCTTCAGCTCTTCGTTCCTGTTAGACTAAACAATTACGGGGCCAACTCTGCAATAATTGGTGTCATCAAGACTTTTAACCGCTTCTCAGAACATTTTGATTTTGACGTTTCGAAGGTTTTATTCCGAAGAAGAATTCTTAGTGTTCTAAGTTCAGTGTAGATTTGTATTTGTTTTTAGTTTTTAATTTTAAAATATCATTTGGATCAATATATGATCTGTTGATTTAATAATAAATAAATAAATAAATAAATAAATAAATAAACCCTTATGACATTGCATACTTACGGGCACAATTTTTTATAAGCAAGAGAAAATCAATTATTTTAGCCCTTTTCTTCAGATAATTGATGGATGAATATTAGCTATTGGATAAATATTAGTAATCTAGTAATCAGTAATGACCATGATACATTGAGAAGAAGAATATACCAGGATCATTTGTACCCATATATTAGGGATCAATTGTACCCAAAATCAACATTTTAGAAAACTTTTTCTGAAAAAAGTTGGGAGTTTACCATCGCTTTGAAAATATTGTATTTTGAAGTTCATTTTACACTCAAAAGATTGATGTATTGGAATAAATATTTTTGTTATAATATTTCCATGTTAGGAACATTTTAAAATGATGAAAAAAGATCTTCAAGTCACATTTTGTGAAATTTTTCAAACAAAGTTTAATAACCCAAAAACTTATTTTGTTAAAATTTTTTGAGCTTCAACTATTGCTGTTTTCTCCCCTATATTCTCCCCTATAGTTAAAATTCTTACGTAAGAACAAATCATTTGAAAATGAGATAAATTTATTGTGCCCTAAATCAAGTGTATTCTTTCAATTTCAATATCCATCCAATTTCCGACTGAGAAGGATTTATCTGATTTGCTCCACATATAATTTCAAACATTTTCAATATAAATTTAATAAAAAAAAGCACATGAAACAAAACCTAATAAAAGATTCAAGACTTCAATTGCTATTACTGTAATTTATTCATGTTTTATGGATTTTGATGATGTCGTGATACTCTCAGAAGGGAGCAGCATTGAGCGTATAAAAAGGATTTTTAATAAGTTACGTGGGTGTGGTTAAAGTCTATTAAAGAAGCTTAAATGCGCTCCAAGTTGTATCTTAACTAGATTATCATCAGAACGGGCAGTGCTATTGAGATCTAAAGATATCTTAGAGAGTTGTCCAGTGTATATAACATTACTTGATAGTTTTCCACAAAAAATTGTATACGCTTTCACAATCGGTGTTGAATAGAATGATTGATAAATGGGACATCGTCTTTGTGTAAAACGCAGGTTTCAGTGGTAGAATACAGCTATCTTTATTTATGTTTCGTCAGTCTAGTCATTACATAATAACACAATTCATCAGCGATTGCTATTGTCTCACTCTCCACTTATCATCTTCTCTATCCGGGAAAGTACTCATTTCTGAATGAGTAATCTGATAAATCCACTCATCCTTATCTACCAACTCGGTAGTGTTACTGCTAACCACAATATAAGTTAGCAACGGGTTGCGTGTACGATGATGACATTTGTACCAGTTGTACCGTGTACATCATCATCAACCTATTGTTCTCAGCAATCATCAATTGTGGACAAAAATTAACAAAACAAACAATGTTTTGGTTCCGCTTGGCAGCAGAAGTCTGCTGCAGTTTAAGGCCAGACTAATACAAACAAGACTCTCTATAGAAAATTCTAATCCATTTTTTCGCATAATTCCACTCAATTTATTGCACTGCCATCTGGTATCGACATTGCCCCTAACGAATGAAATCTTCAAAAATTGTCGAAGTAGCCATGGAAAATATTGATCAGTCAAAAAATAAACATACAAAAACTCGAAGAGGAAAATCTTCAAAATCGTTCGATTTTTGAAACTTAATCGTGTCCGTCGCCGATATTGCCAGTAATCTCATTTCGTGAAAGCGGAACATCCCCGGAAGTACGCAGCTAAAGGAGACATAAAGGAGGTCCAAAATAGTAAATAACTTACGTTTCCACTGGTCAAATTTTTTTTGTTGGTTTTTAGTTGGAGAAGATAGTATTCTTGACGAGACGCCTGGATGCGACGAAAGAAGCGCGGTAGCACCCACCCATGACTGGTCGATTCTATCGCTTCCTTCTAGGACCCGGTAAACATGAATCGGCAGAGAGGTAACTCAAATCGACAGAGAGATCGTATCGATCTCTCTAACGATTTTGCATCATCTGATCGGCAGAGAGGAACACACCATACGCGTGCCTTGGGTGAATGCCACGAAATAATCTAAGACACGCCCTCCAGAGAAACACACGAAAACATTCCGAATCGTGTTTGTAAATTTCTCTTCGAGAAGCGCGTGTGCCTGCCTGCGAAGTCGACTGCTACGATTGAAAGCACGCATATAAAAAAAACACGGCCACACCGTACGAGAGTACGATTCAAACTGATTTCGCATGTACGCATTCGTATTCGTTGCCTCTAGGTATCTCGGCAGGAAAAACCGAATGAGAATATTTGCGTTCTTGGAGTGTCGCCGAAATTAACCGTTTTATTCTAAGTTCGGTGACTCAACTCTCAATTTTTTGCATGCTCTGTCGATTTTTGAGAGGACGCGCTTACTGGGGATGAGCTTTCAAATCAGCGCGCACCTGGAGCTTAGGTAAAGGTCGGGCTAAATTATCAAGCCTCTCGTATAGTGCGGTGTTATGCACACAATGCTGAACGGTCGATTTTTTTTTGGTTCACACAGAAATAGTCTGTGGTTAAAGGATGCTGGAGGAACGAATAGAAAACCGTAAGTTTCAACAGTCCTGATAACGTAAAAGCTGATATGTACATGCTTTTCGCAATAAAATGTGTAATTAACATATTCTCAGCAACCTCAACAATATTACACCTCTTCGAAGAAGTAGATTCAATGACAAGGTGAGCATCACCATCAACTCGAAGTTTAAAGCTACAGTATATGCATGTCGTCGTCGCTGTCAATGGCGCCACATCAAAAGTCTTATTGGCGCCGGAAGTTGGCAACTTTACGCCGCCGTCCAGAGAAAGCAGCACGGCTGCACTTTTAACCTTAAGCTGGTATGCCGTAGGAGAATGTATATAATTGCACATGATTGCAATGAAAATGCATGTAAACATCGGTCAGTAAACTATAACATTCATTCATAAAACTGGCGAGAATGAATGGATGCAAGGTGTTGAAACTCCACAAATAGAATTCTCACTGTGTCGTTTGGATTTTTGTTTGGCAAATAAACACGTCGTGTTATAGGATACAAAATATGTGTTGAAAATTATTTAAGTTTAATGCGCTTATTCCAGTATTTGATCCTTCCATTGGAGACAATGGCTGGTTTCGAGTCAAAATAAGGACAATTTGTATCATGATGGGATTTTTTCTTTAAAACAAAAAAATCCAAGAAAAATGTAATCCAGCAAACACGTGCCGGCACCTTCAGCTCCTCGATTAAAGTTTGCAATATATATTGGATCATTAAGTGCAATTTCCTATTACAAGCAAACGATAATGATGGCTATCATCGGAACCGGCTGCCTCTTTCCTTTCTGTGCTGCTGAACTACTTACTGCGTATACTTTAAATAAATCTAAATTATGCACAACATCTCGGCCCTGGAAAAGTGCATCCATCGGAAGAGTGATGAGCTGGATCTATCTGCGCGGTGCGAACCAAAGTGGACGACGATTATTACCAAGCGCCATTTATACGATTTACACCTCCCAGCTTTCCCGAAACTGTTGACGAAGATAGCGTTCATATTGTAGGTTGGTGAGTTTCAGCTGAATAAAGGCAAAAAATATTCTTCACTTATTGATAAAACGGCCACTCTGTTACATTACAATGGAATGGTAGGTTACTTAGAAAATTCTTATAATTGTTCGGGATTTGACCAGATCGAACTTAACGCCATCAGCATTTTTTTTTGAGTCACTTAAGTTTAATGTATTTTATATATTTTCAACAACTTAGACGAAATATGTAAAACTAAACGATCAGAACCAATAATTTATAATCCAAGAAACATATCTCAGTGAACTATTTAAGTTTTTTCGCTCTCGCATTAGAATAACATTGGTTTCAAAAATTTTAGTTTATTTTTTTCATGCCACATTTCTTCAGTTTGCCCTTAACTATTGCCCAATATTTCTCGATGGGACGAAAATCTGGACAGTTTGGTGGATTGATACTTTTTTCAACAAAATCGATCTTGTTCTCCTTACACCACTTAACGACATCCCGGCTTTAGTGGCAGCTTGCCAGGCCCGGCCAGAACTTCACCGGACCTTTGTGGGACTGAATGAATGGCAAAACCCTCTTCTAAAGACATTCTTCTTTGTAAACATTTCCATTCATTGTGTCCCCAGTGATGAAAATCTTAGTCTCTTCCCACAACTACAGACCCCTTGCCAAATCATCAACTTACGAGCAAATTTATCTGCGAAAACAAACTTGAATCTACCCGCAACATTCCCTTTACGCTTCGCAAGGTAAAATTTGTTACCGGGTATTTGTACAAAATCCATTTTGACGTAAGTTTCGTCGTCCATCAAAATGCATCCGATGTACTTGGTCAACACTTTCTCGTACAACTTCCTTGCCCTGGTTTTGGCAACCAGGTTTTTTTTTCAGCGTCCTGTTGGGGTGTTTGTTGCATGATACGACCGCAAGCCTTCTCGCAAACAAATTCGTCGAGCTGTACTGTGGTTCGTCTTGAACTTTTTCGCCAAATCACGCAAGGAGATTCCAGGATTATTGTGAACTGATCGAATTACCTTTGCACGCAGCTTCCGGTTATATGTTCCACTTTTACGCCTGGTTTGTTTTGCTCGATCCACCGTAAAGGTCTCCCGGTAACGTTGCAGCACCGAATTTACAGCCTATTTTGGATATTTCAGGAATTTCGCGATCTTTACCCTCGTCCACGTCGGTTTATCTACGTGAGTGTGCAGAATTTTCTCTCGCCTTTCGCGTTCCATCGTCGATAACTTTTGACTGACTGCTTCAATCTTGATGAAATTTTCACCACTAAGTAAACAAACCATCCGGATCAAAACACTGTCAATAGATTCGCGATGTGACAACAAGGGGAACTGCAGTAAATGAAAAGATGCGACCAGATTCTATGTGAAACAGACTTTATGATTAAAATGTATAAAATTTACCATCGGTCTAAGTCGCGGGCAGTTAGGACTCTTAATCCTTCATCGATAGATCCGTTTCTGAGTTAAAGGGAGCTTATCTGAGCTACCACATAGCATGGGTGACTACACACATCTTGCATTGGCTGATACAAGAGGTAAAACTGATAATCATAACCAACACGGGATGCCAAAATAAGTACCTGGATTCAGTACTTATTTCAAGTGTTACTTTTGAAAATCAGTGTGGTACCATATTGCACACCGCGGCAAGTCAATGTAATCATGGTAGGGATGTTCTGTAACAGCAAAACAAACTCTTTAGGTGCAGAGAACTCATACGACCCATAGCTTATCTGAGCTACCACATATCATCTTTTTTTTCGTTCGCACTGCAAGTTTTGCTCTTGTGGGGCAAACCACGCTTGGCCTACTAATGTGTGGTGATGGATGCAACTCTATCTGTATCTACCACTTCATAGTAGTTGGCCCGTGCTGAACAAAAATATGATATGTAATCATAATGCTTCTAAATTAATTCTATCCGCTCATTTCACCATCATTCCTTCTAACTTCCCAAGCAACCAAATGTCTCGTTAAAGAGGTCAAACACAGCTTAATCAGCGTAATCAATGTACTGAAGATCGTTTTATTCAGCCCAAAATTTAAGTTCTTATTGAAACTTGCGTGATCTGCCACCTGATTTCCTTCAAATTAGTTTGAATCTGATTGCACTTTTTGTATGCATAGGTTTGATGATTGCTAAAACTACAAAACTCAAATATGAATAAAATATTTGAATTAACATACGATTATCAGTTTTAATTGAGCTCATCCATGGGTGTCATCAAATCATGAGAGTTGTGGACGATTTCTGTAAGTAGTTACTCAAAAGAGAACATAATTCCATTAGCACCCAGATAATTTCCCTTGAAAAAAAAATAGCCCGCACCAGTGCATCCCTGCGTGCGGCCATTTGTGTTCCTAGGTAATTCCGTGTTATGTGTTCCATGTAAGTTTTGTAATTGCAATCGGAAGGTTTCATTGACTTGTTGCACACTACCTATATGTATGTAAGTAACGACGACGAAACGGTAGCCTTTGAAGTCGTCCGACAACAATCAGCCAGACATTCCTCCTTCCTCACTTCGCCTTGCTGGGCTAGGTGATCGCAAACAATGTCATTTTAGCACACACTAATTACATATTCCAGTCGAATACGACCGACAAGCCCTTCTTTTCCGATCCAGAGATTCATTCACGAACGAAAGGCCGGTTTTGTACGAATGGCTCATTTGCATTTGCATCATATGCATCTTCTGTATACCTAGCTACTTGTACGTTTGATGACTCAATTGTATTGTTCCTATTTTGCAATTCTTAACTATCGTTTTATTGCATGGAGATCATAATGTACATGCTCAAATTTAAATGCTCGTTTGGTTTAAACTAAAGTTTATAGTGAGTCATCACACTAATTTAAAAAAAGTAATCTGTTCCATAAAATGAAAAATGAAAAAAAACGTAGAATTATTTTTAAAATTAAAGCCTCAAATAATTTCTAACAATACCATCTCCCCACGAGTCTCAATTTCAATGTTCCATCGGGGGGTTTCGTTCCCCTCATCGGATTCTAAAAGAAATCCGTCAGCACCCTTTAACATTTATATGTCAACAGATCCAAAAGTAGAGCAAAAAACTTCCACTAATTGTATGTCCTTTTTGTACCTCTCCCTTCTTTCAGGTATGGACGATTTTGCCGAGTTAAAATTCTGATTACGGAAACATCAACATTCACCAGGTAATCTTGAAAATAGGAGGAGACTGACACCAACAATGGACCATTTCTTGATGACGGGAGAAAGTCTCCCTCTCCGGATTAAAACCTAAGAAAAAGACTTTTTATCCCCCCATTTTTTTAAACTTATCCCCAAGGCTTCTCAAACGGCAAAAGAGGGAAAAATATAGGTAAGGCTAAAACGTACTTCAAAGCTCAGGTTGGCAAGTTGAGGAAAGCCAGTTTCAAGAAAAAATGTGCCACCGCACACAAACGTTCGCGAAAAATCCCTGCACTCCCTGAAACCCGGTTGATATCTTTGGAGTAGGTGTAAGAAGTAATCAGAAATTGCATCCTTTCTATTTTTCAAGACACCCTCGGGGATGAAAAATGTTTTAAAAAATGCAACAAAAATACCTTGGCTTCTTGAAGCTTGTAGATATGCACCTAGTGCATAGCGACCATTGAATGGATGAAATGCATTCATTCTGAAACACGTCTTCAAAATGAAGTGGTCGAAGTCGAGAAAAATACTGCTACCTATATGTTAAGAGAGTAGGGGGATAATCCCAAGAGCGAATGATGGCACTTGTAAAATGGAGAAACTTGATTTTTTTTCGTTTGCAGCTATAAAACGAAAGCTTTTTGTTTTCCTAGCTCCCTCTAGTGATGAATATTGTAAGAAAAAAAATTAAGAGCGATTTTTGAAGATAGGATAGATCCAAATTTCCAAAACTTCTACCCTACTTAAATTTCATAATAAATATTTTTTTTCTTTAATTTTCTAAATTCATTGCATAAGAGTTGTGAAACTTGAGTTGTTGAGATTTCCCTTTGAGATCAAAATGAAACTTTGAAGAGTATTTTTTCAACGAATAAATTACCTATAATTGATATTTTATCTCTGAAACCAGCTTGGCATTTTTCAGCAAGACATTATAATTTTAAGCCGCTAGTCAAAACAACTTAATAGCTTACTTTATTTCGAGTC
This sequence comes from Uranotaenia lowii, assembly GCF_029784155.1. Lineage (NCBI taxonomy): Eukaryota > Metazoa > Arthropoda > Insecta > Diptera > Culicidae > Uranotaenia > Uranotaenia lowii. The sequence continues at coordinate 236,648,772 of NC_073692.1, read as the reverse complement.
ACTAACAGCTTACTCAAGGTCAACAGGTTAAAAAAAGGAACGAGCAGATGTGGATAAAAACATCCAAAAACCTTTTTTTAATAAACGCCGTAAAATTATTTTCATCACATAAATTAGAGCCAGAGACGATTTCAGAAATACTGTCCATTTTAATATTACGAAAGATCATGAAATGTTAATTATTTTCAGTTTATTGTACTTCTGTGATCTGTGCTTTGATTTGGAAAATATTTGGAAAATTTACCAAAATTAACAGTGTCATTTGAAACTTAAAAAAAATGCAAAATAACTAATCTACAGGAGAAATAATTTGAGCAAAAAGTAAACTTTTATAATATTTATAGTTATTCACAACTTTCAATGTGATCTTTACTTATTGTTGAGCATAAAAAATATCATACTCGTTTTTCGCTAACACAGGTATACAAAATAAACTTTTTTCCGTGTTGCTTTGAATATTTTATTACGCTGAATCCAAATACTCAATTTCGAGTTCTTAATAGCTCTTACTTCTAACCCAAACATCCTGTTTTTTTTGCGTATCTGGGCTGGACAATTTCGGGCATTTTTTTTTTGGTGAAAAACTTGGCATTAACTGTTAACATTAACTATTCCATCTCAAACTTTCCAATCCAAAAACGTAATATTGCAGCAAATCTGAGCAAAATCCGAGCATAATTTGAAGAAATGAAACATGAAATGAATATCATTTTCCATCGAAGCACATCATCAGAGTTCAAATCATGTGAAAAGCTCCAATATTTTTTCTTTTTTATTTTGTTGTTTCTAACTCTTAAAGAACTCGTTTTCGAATACAAAAATCAATACTTTACCACACTCTATTTAAGTTTTTTGTTTAGTATTGCAAAAAATATCAATAAATCTAGGCAGTTTTCCACAAAAACCGGGCATTTGGACCGGGCCGAACTTGTCTTGAAAATTTCACTAAATATCCAGGGACGCCCAAGTAGAACTGGGAATTCTGGAATTCTTATTTTAACCATCAAGAAATGCACTCTAAGAAAAAATTGCAAATATTTTGAACAATCCTACAATGCTTTTATGGTTTCTTAATGATTTTTTTTTCGTCAAGGAACAGTTTTCTTTCGAAGACCACTAGTTCAGTATTTGGCTTTCCGATGAAAGTTACAGAAGTTTTGTTTATAGAAATATATAGGAATTTATGTGAATTGAAAAAAGAGATCGTCATTATTTTCAACGGAAAAGTTTAAAAGTTTGCCAGATTTGTTCAATAAATTTTTGTGTGTTAAATTGCTCGATATCAAAACCCAGAAACAACCTCCGTAATGCTTAAAATTATGATGAGTTCGTGCATTAAAAATTTGTAAAATTTGTGATTTTTTAAACCATCGTAATGGACCTGAATGATAAAAAAAGGTCCTAAATAAAAAAAAAAACCATCGTAAAAAAAATCATCGTATTCACAATTTACCGCAAGATTTGAGGACGTTAAATTCATTGAAAATCAGTTTGTATAACATAAGCACCATAAATGCTGTTCCTTTGTGTTAATTGTTTAATTCAGAATCTGAATGCTGCATTTTGAACCTAAATACAAATTTTTTATTCCTAATTTGAAAATTGATTTCTTAACCTAAGTTCCAAACAAAAATTCCCAATAATTATGAACCGAACAGACATAGTCCTTAACTAGAAATCTCTTATTTGAATTTTGAACTTTTGATTTTCTATATGATTTTTTTTCCTAAATTATTTATTTGTAGCTCAACGGGTTAATCCGAATGAAAATTCCGAATGATGAAACTCTGATATTTCATTTCTGGATCACCATTATGTTCCGTCAACAAGTTTCAATTCTTCACAGGGCCGTAGGAAGAATCGGCTCATGGGGGGGGTTTTGATGACAATTTTTTTCCTTTAATATTTGTGCTTGAACAATGCATACACAAGTGAAAAAATGTACCCTACTAAGTACAAATGGTTCAAGTTAAAGTTATTTTGCATTAAAAGTTTTGAAAATTAGTCCTAGCAGATATTTTTTTAAATGAAGCTTTTAAAAATATAGGTAGTTGCCAAGTAAATCAGTTGCCTTCTGAGCTGATGTCCGTGAGTTTGAGCCCAAGAGTAAACATTGAACACAGTTGTCCCAGAACTCCCAGATAAGTGATAAAAGTCACGAGTAGCGCAATGATATCGAAACGATTATCATAATCGAAATAAAAAAAAAGGATTTTGAACGCTTCATTTAGAACAAAAACTTTTTTATTTACTTACATTAGGGAGCTAATTCTTTTGAATCAAAAGCATAACCATTTTAAGCAGGGCTGAAAATGTATCAAATATTCAGCAATAAAAGTAAAAAGTAAGGTTTACTGTTCAAATAAGGTTATTTTCTACTTTTGTAAACTCGATTTTAATTTAACATTTTAGTTAGAACCTGTGATTTTAAAGCATGAAGAATCTGCAATAAATGTAAATAATGTTAAATAAATTTCCAGCTGAATTTTTACCTGAGGATAAAAAACAAGTTAAACAATTATCATTAATTTTTTTTAATATTTCATAATTATAATCCTGTGATCCCGTAAAAATTTAAATCTAGATATTAAAAAAAAACAGATTCTTTGAAATGAATCCAGATCTAATTTTTTATGTGTGATTTTCATCAGGTTTGTGTTTCCAAACTGACTTTAATTGAATTTTTTTTAAACCAAGAATTAAAGTTATGAAACTGCGATCTCTTCCAATTTGAATACTTAATGAAATTTAAACATTGATATTTTAATATTGAATATAAAACTTAAATTTGAGCTAAATCTGGATACAAACCTGGAATACTATTTCCTAGTCTGAATTCAGCATTTTGAACCAAAAATCGAAACCTTAATCTAAATTCCAGATAACAAATCCCATGAATTTGAAACCAAAAAGCGAAATTTGTATCAGAATCCTTAACCAGAAATCTTTTATTTGATTCTGAATTTATGGTTTTCAATATGATTTTATTCAATAATTTATTCGAAATTGAACGTGTAAATTTAAATAACATATTGAATGATGAAATTGCTTCACATTTTTCAATTCTGAACTTTCTTATGTTTCAACTTTGCATAAAAATTAAGGATAAATATTTCAGACCCAAACCCAAACCCCATATTCTGAAATTTAAAAATTCATCATATTTTAGATTGAAATGCATCACCAAGGTTCAAAGAAGGATTCTTTACCAAAATGAAAATAAAGAACAATAAACTGGATACTTACTTGATTTTTTTCAGCAAGTATCCGGGCTGGGCAAATCCAGGCAATTTTATTTAAAAATTTTGCGAAATTAGGGCATATTGTTTCATAATTTTCTCAAAAAGCCGGCCAATATGCAGGCGAATTTCGGAATTATTTCATTTAAATACAAAAAAAAACTCGTGGAAAACTGTTTTCATTTAATTGAACCACATCAGCCGATTCAGAATCATATTTAAGGTTTCCAATAAATCGTTTATGTATATTTTGACAAAATTCGTTTAAAAAAATATTTGGATGCAAGATAAATAACGCTTATGACTCAATTGAAATTTTCGTTTGATTTTGCAAATAGACTGAGCAATTTTGTTCAAAATCCGGATAATCTGATAAGCTTAGTCTAACTTCATTGAGATTCAATATTTGGGACTGAATTATCATTTTTTTATTATCAACAATTGAGAAATTTTTTGAAAAATAGATGTAAATTGTGGACCTGGAATGAGATTTTGAGTCGATATTATTATACTATAGTTACTCATGAATCATTTAAGTTGTTCATCAAAATCTGATTAGATATATCAAATTTGTCTTGGAATTTTTAGACCTTCATGGGGGGGGTTTAACCCCCAAAACCCCCCCCGTTCCTACGGCCATGATTCTTCATAAGAATTAAAATTTAAAAAATTCAAATCCAAATCTTAAAAATGGTTTGTTATTTCAAATATTTTCTTTTAATATTCCGGAATTACCAACATGGAAAATAAATTTATTTTAGTTTTGAATACAAAACCAAGATTCGAATCAGGATTTTCTTTCAATGATGAACCGAACTTAAAATCAAGAATAATAAACTGGATACAGATTGCACAATCCATTCACAGGCAACAAATTTCGATTTAAAAAAATGGATCCAGAACGTCGAGAATTGTTTTAACCTAAGTTCACCAGATATTTTTCGCACTTATCCGGTCAGGGCGAATACGGGCTATTTTATATAAAAACCTTGCAAAATCCGAGCAATCGATTTCAAAGTTCAAACAAAAATCTGGGCAATATCAAGGCAAATTTGGGAACTCTGCAATAAAAATCAAGAAGAAGAATACTATAAAAAAAAATTTTCAAAAAAACACATCAGTCAGTTTATTTGGATAAACTTGGCTCCAAAAATTGTTTTGGACGCAAAATATATAATTGGAAACGGCAATTTAAACGGCAATCTAATCATATAGAAAAATTCGATATCGGGACGAGGAACTGTACCCAAAACTCATGCACCAATTTCTATTGTCAATAACTTTTAATAGCCTCTTTCGAGTATAATCTTCAAATATCTATCAACAAGTGAATAACTTTTAATAGCCTTTGTCGAGTATAATCTTTAAATACCTATCAACAAGTGAGACATTTTTTGAATAACTGGTTTACATAAGTCAAAAAATTATGTTCCAAAGAATGATCGCACTATTGATGAAATGCCTTCCATCAGGTTCTGCACAGCAACTCATGGATGCTGCCTTCCATTGTTTCTCGAATTCTCCCATGTTCTGAGCAACTATCCCCTCTTTCCTTAAGATCTTCTTCACAATCGGCCAGTATCGTTCAAACTGTCGGAGATCTGGTCAGTTTGATGGATTGAGGTTTTTCTCGACGAATTGGATGTTATTATCTGAAAACCACTGCAGTACAGGCTTGGCGTAATGTGCAGACGTCAAATCCGACAAGAAGAGAGGGAAAATTGACGCTTTTTATAGAAGAGCAGCAATGTTTTTTTTTTCAAGCATTCATCTTTGTAAACTTGAACATTTATTGAACCTTTTGTGAAGAAAATACTTGACAATAGAACACAGAGGCACAAGAGTAGCTTGCCATACTAAAACCTTCTGCCCAAATTTGTCCATCGCAATTGTGCAATCGGCATCATCCACCTCCTCGTCCGTCGATTTGTGGCCTGGGAAGCTTTCCTTAATCCTGTTTGACGTAGGTTTCGTCGTCCATTGAGATGCACCTGTTACTGTTGTTCAGAATCCGTTCGTAAAGTTTCCGTGCCATTGTTTTTGCTAGAATTTTTTCCTCTATTGATTTTTAGATACCTTCCGCTTCTTGTACGTCTTCAAGAAGTTTCTGGCCTAGATTCACTGTATCATCAAAATGCTGGTTTTGAACTTTTTAGCTCGATCACGCGTTGATACCGATCGCTTACGTTTGATATGAGTGACTACTTTAGCAGCCAACTGAGGCTGGTTGGAACCAGGTCTTCTTCCGGATCTAGGCAGATCCTATAAGGAGGACTCGTTGCCATAATTGTCGATGATATTTTTCACACTTGTGTACTTTGAACTGTTTTTCGGTGCACCAAGTGTGCAGAAATTTCTTTCTACTTTCAAGGTCAACACGAACCATAGCGAGGATGAAAAAACTAATCCGAAAAAACTGATTGCAATACATTTTTTCAGCATGTAAACAAACTTTTACTTGTATGTACACACAGGAAAAAATTCACCCATTTAAACTAATTTAAAAAAATGCTTATGACTTTTCGATATAGTTCTTATTATACTTTTGGAATGTAAGCAGTGGTGTGTTCGCCATATGGATTACATGAACGTGGCCGGTATCATGATAAGTTTATTTTGAGTAAGAGATTTCTGAAAACTGTACAAAGATATAGCGTTGCTTGTACCAAGCAATTTTCGGGTTTGTTCGAGCTTATTACAACCTATAACTCTCTGAATAGAATTAAACTAAAATTTCAACATAAAACCTCAAAAGAAGCTCTTAAGTTAAACCCTACATACCTATCGCCTCATAAAGTAGCTAATTTTGATAAATGCCTGGGGATATCTACGAATTTTGTCCGAAATCAACTTTCCTGATGACAACATTTCTCCCAATTTAGGCAAGACTAAAGCCTTCATCTAAAAGAATTAAATAAACTTGTGAAAAGATATTGAAACACCATTCCGTTGGAATAACATTCCTAAAAGATTTGAAATGCAGATTTCAAAGTCCATAATAATTGAAAAATAAAAAAAAAAGTTGAATCCTAGATGTGTCAATTCTATGGCTTCAATGCTTCTAAGCAGCATTGCTTCGTACGCTTAGTCCATATAATTGGCCGCGAAAACAGAACCTCCCGCATCAAAGCTGTTTAGAAGTCACTGTACTGTACTTTTGCGCGTTGATTTCTGATATTGAGCACACCTGAGATTTCACATCCTTCATTCCGACTGTCAGCTTTTGTTTGCTCAGCAGCCTGCAGTCAGTGCTCTGCTGTTGAGGATATGAAGAAAGGAAAAAAATCCTCTAAAATGCTTATTTCGCATTGGCCGTGTGGTTCTTCCATGTGGCAATGCGGGAATGTGTTTGCTGAGGTGCCCTTACTCAGCTATGCCCCGGGTCAATGCAACACCTCAACACCTCAAAGCTGTCTACGTATAGCCACGCTGTGGTGAAGCCACCTTTTGGCCACCCTCTTGGGGTGCAAAAATTTATCGCTAGTCATACATACGTAAAAGTGTTGGCTGAAGGCAACAAACGGTGGCATTCTCCGGGTTGTGTTGTTGTTGTTGTGTTGTGGTTCCATTCCATTCCATGCAGCCAGCCAGGAGGGACCGAAGCATGATTTATTATTCACCACAAAACCAACCTTCTTTCTTCTTCTTCCTCGGTGCAGAAATAATCCACACTACTGACCGACATTCCTTGGACCGCGGACAAAGTCCGACCGACTGAACGACCTGGCTGCAATATATCGATTGCATCATTTACAGACGACGACAGTATGCCACACTGCACGGTGGAGTATTGCACCATCATCATCGTCGAAGGAGACCAAAGGGGGTTCGGTTCTGGGCACCTCAGCAACAGCATTGGTTATTTGGAGTGGGCAACCGACCTCTGACACCCATGCCAGGACAGTTGGACGAGTCGACATTAGAGGAGGCGCTCCAGCTTAAGGAAAGCAACAGTAAAAAACGACGACTCGGGCTCGGGTGCCTGTCACTTGGCAAGTAGTCTGGAATCAGAACAGGATAATATGGCTATAGAAAAGTAGAGCCATATAGCCAATTTATTCAGTTCGTCGTTGTAACCTGAATCTTGGACAGTTAGCCGGTCAGGGTTTTTTTTTGTTTTCTAATCCCACTGGAAGGTCTCTGTATTTACATGTCGACTGGCCGAGACAGATAGAGGGACCAAATTGAAGGAATATTGGCTTCGAAGGATTATTGAAATTAGAACAGTTGCTGATACTTTTTACAGTTGGATTCAGATATCGTAGCTTTCATTTCAAAGGTTGAATAAAGATGAGCTTTATTTTTAAATTTTTTTTCTTCTTTGTATAATTTGTTTTCAAAGTTTCAAACATTTTCTAGCTTTATTATCTTGACGGATGCCACTTTCGTGAAAAAAATTAAGTTGATTCATAATACACGCGTTTCAAGAGTACATACGAAATCCAATTTTATACCAAGAAAATGGCGTGCGATTGTCCAAAAATTGGTAACTAAAACGACGCAAATTCACATGATTGTTTCAACTGTGTTTAGTCAATTGAAATTCAAAAAGATTTATAATCTAATGTTAAAAACAAAATTTACTGCTTGCTATGAAAAGTTGGTATCATTTTCATGATCCCTCAACATATAAAAAAGTGACGCTTTTCTTTACCAGCTTGTCATTCCAATTTTTAATGGGAACAGAAATCTGGAATTGTTATTAATTTTTTAAAGATGATTACAAATTCTGGTCTTAGATTCATATGACACATTGGGAGTTTAAACATTTGTATGATAATGTGATTATTAAAAATTTTATAATCAATGTCATAACGTTAGGAATTCAAAGCTATAAATGTACAATTTTCAATATTTTCAATATTTTACATTAACTGTTTGAAATATCTGCTAAGAATTCAAGTTCAAGTAGACGTTGCCTTGCAAGGACTTCAAAATTTACGCTCCGTGATTTTTTTTTTTTTTCAAACCAAATTGAAAAAATGACAAGATTGACAAAATTGATAAAATTGACCAAATTGACAAAATAGACAAAATTGACAAAATTGACAAAATTGACAAAATTGACAAAATTGACAAAATTGACAAAATTGACAAAATTGACAAAATTGACAAAATTGACAAAATTGACAAAATTGACAAAATTGACAAAATTGACAAAATTGACAAAATTGACAAAATTGACAAAATTGACAAAATTGACAAAATTGACAAAATTGACAAAATTGACAAAATTGACCAAATTGACAAAATTGACAAAATTGACAAAAATGACAAAATTGACAAAATTAACAAAATTGACAAAATTGACAAAACTGACAAAATTGACAAAGTTGAAAATTTTGACATAATTGAAAAAATTGATAGAATTGACAAAATTGACAAAATAAACAAAATTGAAAAAATTGACAAAATAATTAAAATTGACAACATTTACAAAAGTGACAAAATAAACCAAATTAACCAAATTGACATAATTCACAATATTGACAATGTTGACAAAATTGAAAAAATTGACCAAATTGACAAAATAAAGAAAATTGAGAAAATTGGCAAAATTGTCAAAATCGTCAAAATTGTTAAAATTGTCAAAATTGTCAAAATTTTCAAAATTGCCAAAATTGTCAAAATTGTCAAAATTGTCAAAATTGTCAAAATTGTCAAAATTGTCAACATTGTCAAAATTGTCAAAATTGTCAAAATTGTCAAAATTGTCAAAATTGGGGACCGTTCACTAATTACGTAAGCACGATTTAGAAAATTTTCAACCCTCCCTCCCCCCCTGGTAAGACAAAGTAAGATTTTTCGAAACCCCCCCTCCCCCCCTAGTAAGATCTTACGTTTTTAATTCCATATAAAAATTGACACGATTTTTTCAAAAACCAGCTAAAAAAAATTAAAAATGTGTCATCCATGCTTCAAAGCAGAGCACTTTTTAAGTAAAACTTAATAACTGCATTTGAAAAGCATAATTTATACAAAACAACAGATGAAATGTCTTAAACGATTACAGAAAACATTAAATTTTAAGGACATAGTATGTTCGGGGCTATAATAATTTTCAATAAATTTCCACAATCGAATAAACATTAAAAAAAACTAATTTCCGATTTGAAAACAAGTGAGACATCAGGTTAGCACAAGGTACAAAAAAAAATGTTTTGTTTTGGAACTTAAAATCATAAAAATCCTTAAAAACATATTATTCTGTACTACTAGAATTGGTGCGAAAATGTTTAACGACAATTAAATTGCTAATTAACCTAAAAGCTGAGATTCACTTCAGCGAAAAGCGATAAAATTTTACGATTTTTTTTTTTTGGAGAATAGTTTGTAAAATTTAGAGTTGGTAGTGGCTTAGTTGGTATCACTGAAAAAACTGTCTAGAAAGTTATTATCTAAAAACCCCCATATCGGTTTTCAAAGACTTCTACTTGATGAAGTCATTTTCAAAATAAAATGTTTTCAAATCGTGGTGTAAGAACGCACCATTTCCCTTTTTGTTTCTAAAAATATCTCAATTTAAAAGATTGTTATGATGAAAAGCGAATAGCGACGATCTTTTTTAAATAATGTGATTCAGTGTTTCTGGTGACATGTTGGTTTGAATTGAATATTAATTTTAAAGAACCAGCAACTTTTTTATTAATTAAAAGAGATTAAAATATTAATAACATAACATCAAAAATTACCAACAAATAGGTAGTGAGAAATAAAGATAAAACCTGAGTAATATGGTTTCGTATGGCTGTGACAAATTATCAATGTAACATTCTTACGTAAGATTTTTGGAAACCCCCCCTACCCCCCTAGTAAGAGATCGTAAGCAAATAAGAAACCCCCCCACCCCCCCTATGTGCTTACGTAATTAGTGAACGGCCCCTTGTCAAAATTGTCAAAATTGTCAAAATTGTCAAAATTGTCAAAATTGTCAAAATTGTCACAATTGTCAAAATTTTCAAAATTGCCAAAATTGTCAAAATTGTCAAAATTGTCAAAATTGTCAAAATTGTCAAAATTGTCAAAATTGTCAAAATTGTCAAAATTTTATAAAATTGTCAAAATTGTCAAAATTGTCAAAATTGTCAAAATTTTCAAAATTGTCAATATTGTCAAAATTGTCAAAATTGTCAAAATTGTCAATATTTTCAAAATTGTCAAAATTGTCAAAATTGTCAAAATTGTCAAAATTGTCAAAATTGTCAAAATTGTCAAAATTGTCAAAATTGTCAAAATTGTCAAAATTGTCAAAATTGTCAAAATTGTCAAAATTGTCAAAATTGTCAAAATTGACAAAATTGACAAAATTTCAAAATTGTCACAATTGTCAAAATTGTCAATATTCTCAAAATTGCCAAAATTGTCAAAATGGTCAAAATTTTCAAAATTGTCAAAATTGTCAAAATTGTCAAAATTGCCAAAATTGTCAAAATTGTCAAAATTGTCAAAATTGTCAAAATTGTCAAAAATGTCAAAATTGTCAAAGTTGTCAAAATTGTCAAAATTGTCAAAATTGTCAAAATTGTCAAAATTGTCAAAATTGTCAAAATTGTCAAAATTGTCAAAATTGTCAAAATTGTCAAAATTGTCAAAATTGTCAAAATTGTCAAAATTGTCAAAATTGTCAAAATTGTCAAAATTGGCAAAATTGTCAAAATTGGCAAAATTGGCAAAATTGTCAAAATTGTGAAAATTGTGAAAATTGTCAAAATTTTGAAAATTGTCAAAATTTTCAAAATTGTCAAAATTGTCAAAATTGTCAGAATTGTCAAAATGTCCAAATTGTCAAAATTGTCAAAATTGTCAAAATTGTCAAAATTGTAAAAATTGTCAAAATTGTCAAAATAATCAAAATTGTCAAAATTGTCAAAATTGTCAAAATTGTCAAAATTGTCAAATTTGTCAACATTGTCAAAATTTTTATAAATTGTCAAATTTGTCAAAATTGTCAAAAAAAATTGTCAAAATTGTCAAAATTGTCAAAATTGTCAAAATTGTCAAAATTGTCAAAACTGTCAAAATTGTCAAAATTCTCAAAATTGTCAAAATTGTCGAAATTGTCAAAATTGTCAAAATTGTCAAAATTGTCGAATTGTCAAAATTTTCAAAATTGTCAAAATTGACAAAATTTTCAAAATTTTCAAAATTTTCGAAGTTGTGAAAATTGTCAAAATTGACAAAATCGTCAAAATTTTCAAAAATGACAATAAATTGTTTCATTTATTTTTTTTACTTCATTCATTTAAAAGTAATGCTGTGTTATTTTAATGATTGAAAATATATTTGCGTTGTTCGAATAAGAATGCTTAGAAATGCAAAAATAATCTAGACAGATTGTGAATAAATGTAACAAATATGATGCTCATTTCTGGTTTTCTGGCTGTTTAGACCAAATCATTACGGAATATCAAAAGTGTTTATTTCAGCAAATTCTTACCTTATAGATCTATTGAAATTGTTACTAAAGCTTACAGTCACGAGTTCCATTCATGAGCGGACAAAAGTGAGCCAATCAATCGAGAAGGGGGCTTGAGTGTATAAATCGGTATGGTAAATTATTGCCAACCAATCTGCAAGGTGCAGAACACGTTCCCTTACGAAAATTACACCTTGAATAGGAATGGCACTGGCGTATATTCCTAATGAAATGACCATTTAAGCCTAGCAGCTTCAGCCCTCTACTAACTAAACCAGTGACACTAGAATTTATGACTGAGAAATAATTAAAATATTTTCCTCGTGAGAGTAAGACCGTCGATCGTTGATTGGCTGATCGATCGATCGATTGATCTATCTATCCTGTATCGACTGTTACAAAACCAACTAAAACAGAAAGGGATCGTGAAGGTATGGCCGATTTACGTACCAATTAGTTGAGGGATTTGCATTGAGCGTATAATAGGTTGTGCTGCTGATGTTTAGTTGATGATGCTGGAGTTAAGATTTGAATACAGTTAAATGGGTCTTAAAGGGATCCTACGAAACGTTCGTTTTGAAAAAAAATGATAGTTTAAAATGTGAATGGAAATTTAAGCCAATACTAGTCGATAAAGATTCAAGAAAAAATATCCAACTAGAATTGATATCTGCACAATAAAATTGAAGAATTCAATTAACGACGCCGCGCTGATTTGTTGACCCCGTTTGTTCTTCAATTACCACCCTGAACATGAATCGCTTAGTGTTTTAACACCCACCCTGAAACCGGTCAAAACAACAACAATCATTGCTTAATGTCTACATTATGTTGTACCAGGTAAACAAAGCTTATTTCCGGTTTAAACCCCATTGAACAATATGCTACTTATAGCAGTTCGATCATGTAAGGGGGCGGGGTCGATAAGTGAAATTTACAATCAATTAGAGTCCACGCATGATTGAGTACATTTATCGGTTGATTCATTGGCGGAGCATGAACATAAAAACCCTGTTCATCGGCGAGCATGGCTGAAATTTATTCAATGTTAGAACAGAATTTCCGATACATTGTTTAAGCGTTTGCTTTCTTTGAATTTGTTGTTTTTTTTAACGGTTGAAAATTCCTTTAAACAAAGCGATTTAAGAACAAAAGTTAATTTTAAAACTATTTATGAACTCTCGTTTCTTTTAATTTGCCAGATCAATCAGATGATCAGGGAAAATTCTCATCATATGTAGAGATACGAAAGAATTCATTGATCTGGGCATCATGAAGGGGCTTCAGTAGTGCACCGAAGTGAAGTGACCGGACTGAACGCCATGAACTTAATTTCGAGAAAATTGAGTTCATAATCAAAAAGAAGGTTTGAAGAACCTCTTAGCTGATTGAAACTATGATTTCAAAGTAGGTAGTCGATGATTCCTCTGCATTCAGCCACACACAAATACTGTGGCTGAATTCAAAGGAATAATCGACTACTTTGAAGTCATAATTGAGTTGAAAGTTCACAGCTCTACAAATCGCTACCATTTCATACGTTACCTATCTTATTTTATCATTTTATCAACAAATTTAGACTCTTTTATAGGCATTAAGGCTATACTGGTTGATAATTGATACCTAGTCTAGTAGCTAATTGGATTTTAATAACGATATGTTTACACTCAGTTCCTTCTGATCGAACCAAAATGTTGAAAAATCTGGAAACCTTTACAATTTGTTCTAAACTTAGAAGCCTACTAAAAGGCGCTTTGTAGGCGAACACAACGAGTGTGACTGATGCTCGAAAAATTGCATTTTTCGTTGAGCCAGAGTAAACCGAGCCATACAAATTCCCGCCTTTCTAAATGAGAAGTATTTTAGATTTTAACTTACCGGTTGTGTTCTAAAAGATGATAAGCATCTTCTTTAATCATTAAACGTTAAAAATCTCACCAATCCATGAGGAGATTTGGAAAATAAAATTCAAAGGACTCAGTTTGGTCTGGCTGAACAAAAATTTAAACAAATACTGAGGATCCGCAAAAATTAATTTTTGGCCACGAGAGCGTAGCTCATCATTAAAATAATCAGTTTTAGATAAGGTTTAGGCCGAACAACAATTTTGAATCGAAAAACGGAACGAATTGCATATTATTCAAAGAGAAACCAATTTTCTTGAGCAAAACGTTCTTTTTATTTTTCTCTTTAAGGTGGCTCTCTGTTCACTTTAGCGCAAAGCATTTTTGCAATTTCCACTACCTGCAACATTGATTTTTTTTTCATAAAACCTTTAAAAATTGAAAAAATGTCTTGATTTTCACAAAGCAGGTAGTTTAACATGTTTTGTATCCGCTGCAATAAATAACTCATTTTTTCAATTTGGCGTTCAGTTCGGTCTGGTCGAATCCCGACCATACCACAATGGGGCATCTCCATGCTCCATGCGCCGCGCGTGACGTGATGATTGTCACCTCACTTCGGAGTCACCGTGAGATTTGTCACCATATTCCCGGAGTCGATCCGGGTTAAATGACAGAGGTTCATTCTAGGCGAGCGACCGAATGACACATCTGTCAAAATGGTAGAAATTGTTCTGTTTTGATTAGTTTTTGCTCGCGATTCGAATTTTCTGTCCTGATTTTTGAAGTTGTTAGTGAGAATTCCGGTGCGTGAAAGACCACCAATGGGTTATATGGTGACAGCAAGGAACATAGAAGAAAAAAAAGCATTTTTATGCCCTCAAGAGTAAACCCCTGAATCCGGAACCTGCGGAAACAAACGCACAATTGACGGCTGCTGCTGCTTTAATCAACCAGTGCACAAAAGGCTAATTAAAGTAAATTAAATTGTTTTTTTTTTATTAAAGCATTGAACCAAATGAAAGAAGCGAATTCAATTGATTTTTATATGACTGGTTATTTTTCTTATAACCTCCCAGGAAATTCATTTTTGTTTAAATGTTCTGACTTGTCGCTTATTGATACCGGTAAACCTCACCTGTATCCTTCACTTGAATTCCACATTATGAAAAATATTAGCATGGCATATTATCATTCAAAAGTGAAAATAAAATTAAAAGTACTAATATTTGATTTTCAAAGTTTTCGTCATTTCATCGTTTTAATGTTTCGCAAATCAAATTTCAATTAAAACTGAATTTTGGATTTCATTAGGAGATCATACTTTCCATTCAGTATTGCAATTCAAATAACATATTTTAGATAGCAAAGGAAAATGTCAAATTTAATAAATTTGTTTCATTTTGTTTAAAAAACCATCATTTATTAGTATAATTAACTATTTAGAACCTAACATTCTGATTTACATTAATTTTCGATTAAATTCCTTTCTCGTCACCACCTGAAAAGGTACCGACAATGTTCACCTAAAACGTCACCTGAATGCGACGATTCTCACTCACGGTGACTACGAGAATAGGGTAAGAACTCTCAAAGTTCATCCGAAGTGACGTTCCTCGCCTGAACCGACTACTGGTATAGAGTGACTTGGGTGACTCGACTATCATCACGTCACGCGCGGCGCAGAATAAGGGCCAAACATTAATTTATATAGGGTAACGGACCTATTTTGGACCGCTTTGGGAAGTGGCTATGCTATTTTCTGAAATAAAAAAGCATATGTGACAATTTTCGACTGCTTTATCCGTTCATTAAGAAGATCAAGGATTTTTCTATCGAAAAATATAGTCGTTTGTAGCAATGTAACAAGATTTAAGCCTAAAACACGTTTCTTCAATCATTACTCTGGTCAGTATTTTGGACCACCAGGTTTCTATTTTGGACCACCCTTTGGACCTATTTTGGACCACCCTTAAACTAAATAAGTTTTTTTCTAAATTTTGCCATATTTCGACAGCGATTGATGCGCAATTATACGAATTATTCAGAAAATTTTGTCTTTTCTTATTGTTATAGGCTAGCCAAGTTTTGTTTGTTCGAATATGATAAAATGTTATGAAAATTCAGACAGCACACTGAAATCTCGACGAAATTTATTCAGCAGTGTTCAATACTGGCCAGTTGGCTGATCTTTAGGCTCAATTTTCAGAACGCAAATCTCCTTCAGGCGACCCAATTATAAGTTGAGAAAGTCTGACACAAGGGATTTAAATCAAGAGAGAATTCTTTGCATTTGGAGTGGTAATGATCAAAATTCCACAACTGCTTCACAAATTGCAACAATTTGCAACAATTAGCACATTTTCACTCTTTCTGAGCACTGGTTTCTCTCATTTGGACTCAAACCTTCTGATTTTCTCTAACAAATTGCCACAAATTCAATCATTGGATGCACAATTTGTGTGATCATTGACGAATTTTCTCCCTTCATTTAAGTTCCCCGGTTTGACATCATGAACTTTGCGACATCAATTAATGCATTTTGACTTCCAAAACCGTAGTGGATTTGGTTTGGCTTCAGTTCTGTAGATAGTTTCAAAAAGATAAATATGTGCGAGATTTCTTTTTAGCCATCTAAAAGCCAGATTTTTTCCCAAAAAATCAGTTTAAAGTTTGGTACTAACTTTGTTCTAGGATAAAACATATCTTTGGAGTAATTTTCCAACAGTTTTTTTTTAAATTGCATAACCACAGGGGCTGAAAAACTAGATTTTTCGTACTTTATCGCTTTTAAAATTTACACATTTCAACCACCTTTTCCCAAGTTTTGAAACATATATAGCTATAATTGAATATATTATTTGATAAAATTGTTCTAATATTAACTGAGATATTTCAACTGTTACAAAAATTAAACTCGTTGCATATTTGCCGATTTGTTGCCGTTTTTTCCAAACCCCTCCTTTAGACGGATTTTATACTTCGTTTCTTCTACCTACCCAAGTTTTTTTCCTCGAAAATCATTCCTGACTGCACTCATTTCACTGGCAATCCTAAATGGTTCAAACTTTTATACCAAACTTTCAATAATTTTTCATGAAGCATAAAAAACAATGACTTAATAAATAAAATTATTGCAAGTCCAAGTTTTCATGTTTTGAGGTTTCTTTATGCTGTAGCTTTTACCAACTGCTTATCAAACAGTTGCCACTGATGAAGATTTTTAGATTCGTGATTCAAAACAAAGTGCACAAAAAGTAAGTTAAAACTATGATAGGCTTGGTTTTATGTCGATTAAAATGAACCTCGTCTAATGGCTTTGGCGAGTCTATTAAATAAAATTATGCTTAAATTCCAAATTTTATTCATAATGAGTGATTGAAATAGTGTGCATAATTCTTCCATATCGTCGTACAATGTCTCATTACGTTCATGAACATTTAACAGCAAGTTTAATACCCAGGTCATCAAGTTTAATACCCAGGGGTGGTCCAAAATAAGTCCCTAAGGAATAAGATAGGACCTATGTTCGACATGGGTCAAATTGCTATTAAAAACAGTTATTTTGCTTTTCGAGCTTGCAAAATAGTTTTCACGTGTTTTATCATAGCTGTGAACATATTTGTATTTGTAAAATTCATCAAAGCTATGGAGCAAACCTCTTGAAAGTTGACTCCAATAATGGTACGTCCTCCTGAAATGGCCCTGATTCGGTCCAACTGTGAAAAATCAAAACTTTATTTTCAATTTTCTCTCCGTTAACAGCTTACTTAAATAAAATTTTAGATGTGATTAGAATCATAAGAAGTAGCTTTAACTATATTTGTTCACAATTTTTATGAATAACATGATTTATGAGAGGAATATTGGCAAAAAGCTACAAAGTGGTCCAAAATATGTACCCGGTCCAAAATAAGTCCGTTACCCTATATATAGAACTCATTTAAAAAAATGAAAAATTTCTTTCAATATTTAATACAAGTTAGTTATCATATTTTACCATAACTTGTTGGCATATTCAATCAATTATCCAACTATGTCAAAATTTAAATGTGCATCGATTTTCAATGAAAATCTCTTGAAAATATTTCGAGTTTTGTCATATTTTTGATTATATTGTATGGAAGCCCCCCTTTACAGAAACTAAAAACGCCTGATAATATTTTCAATCAATTCATTTCCTCATTATTACATTAATCTTATATTTTTGCTAAATTTGATCAAAATAGTTTCAAAATTGTTCGAGTTCCGTCACGTTTTATATGGATTTTATATGTTACTTAATATAACATTGTCTTGATGTATACGGCTGTTCGAAACCATTTGATATTTTTTTTTATCGTTGATGCAAATGAGCCGAATTTCCTAAAAATGAAAAATGATGAAATCATATTCGAAGCTATAGGTTTGCTAAAATGTAAAAAAAAACCAATAGCTTTGAACATAATTTCATAATTTTTAATTTTCAGGAAATTCGGCTTTTTAATTTTGGTAGTACTTACAAGTCAAAAAAAAACAGATGAGGTCCAAAATCAGTTTCTTACTTTTTAAAATGAATACAAATTGAACGTCAATTGAGGAAAACATTGACTACTTGATGAGATAGAAGGTTGTGATATTGCAACACACGACGTATTCGCATTGTGTACATAATTTAGATGTATAATTGCAACAGAAATCTCTAATACTAAATACATCATCTCCAGAAATGACATCGTCCATCGTTACATCTTTTTTTTTTGCTGTGTACCGTTTCCAGTGTATGTATTAACCCATGGCTTCTTAATTTCTTTGTCATTCTCACAAATTAATAAGGTATCCCTTCATAATGGCGCATTACACTTGCACTTCCGCATGTGGAGAATTTCGAAGCATTCTGCGCTTGCGTTTGAGATCGTTTTTGTTGAGATGAGAGCTTTTCCGACCTTTCTGGGCTTTCTATCCACAGTCAGATGCTCTTAGGGCCTTTTTTTAAACCGGACACTGTAGAATTAGCGAATTCTCGCTTTTCCTCAATGTCGCAATGTGCTCTTTCGAAAACATTTTGAAAATTTTTGTGCATTGAATCAACTGACAGCATTTAAACAATAAACATCAATGTATTTGTGCGTCTATTGATTTTACTCAATTTTCAAAAATTATCAGTGTGGGCCGATTGTAAATTTAAAAAAAAATCCTTTGGGGTAGAATTTTTAATCTGTATTTAAACTGGAGGGAGTAGCATCTCTATTAATGTTAAACAGTTTCAATGAAATTTGATGGCCGTGCATCGTATCACGAATGCGCATTTCGCTCTTAGTTCTCCTATAGTCAGGTAATCAAAATAGTATTGATATGCTTTTATCATAAATATGGTGTGACTAAGTATGATGAAAGACTGAAGCATTAAACCTAAATAATGATTTCGATAGAGGTCATAGAAGCCGATTTTTCCAATCGTTGAGATAGGTTAGGATAAGTCTTAAATATTTTTTAAAATAAGCGCTCTACGCCTACTAATCCTCCCATGGATGAGAGATCATAACTACAAACAGCTACTAAGTATTTACAAGCCCCGCAACAGTCGGCTGCCCATCGAATGATGATTGATTTCCGACGGGGGATGTATCGTTTAGGCTCCAATTCAATTGTCATTAGCGCACCACACAGGTGTGTGGCGGCAGCGGAATCAAGCCAAGCGCCAAACCAAGCACCAAGAACCCATCCCCGCACACATGGCATGGCACGCATCGCAAAGCCTCCTCGTCAAAAAGGCCCTTGAGCGTGGAAATTGCTTCTGATGTTGATGTTTTGTTTTGGGTTGCATGCATTTTACACGCCGCTAGATCACACACAAACAACAGTTGTAGGTAGGTAAGTATACCAACTGGTTAAAATGGCAAACAAGAAGTCTTCGGCGGATCGAGGCTTCGAGGAGTGGAAGGGATGAAAATGATGATGATGATGATTGGTGGCTGGGATTAGTGGCACCAGAGGGGCGGACACGAGGCGCGTTAGAGCGAAAAATTAGCCATCGGATATGCGACCACTTGTTTGCTGCGCGTGTTTCAGTGCGCATGCGAATTTTCCTTTGCGCTTTCCGAAGTGAGCCACATTTCGGGTAAACATATTTGCGTGAGTAACCGACCGTGGGAAGGAAACTTTGTAGAACATTATTGGAAATCAATTAATTACCCATTAATCAAGGGGCCGCTGCGGGTAATTAATCTCTTTTTGAAGTTTTGCGTCACGTTTGAGTTCCAGTACAAGCGGTTGCTGCTTGTTGGTGCATATACGCAAATACGAGCGGACTTGTTCGTTGCTGACACTGCGCGCAGGTTCTGGTGATCTAACTAGGTCACTGAGAGCGCATCTTCAGTAGGTTTCAGCTGATCCAACCACCATTTAATTCGCTAGGAGAGACATTGGAAGTGTCTTGGCGGGGGCGATCTACGACTACCGGTAAAACGATTTTCGAACATCGGCGGCATTAATATAAACCGACAATAAAACATATTTATTGCATTTTAAATTTATTAATCCTGTCGATCAAGGACTACATGCAAGTGAGTTATGCACGATAGATCGCATGGAGCTTAAATAATTTAATACTTCTTTTATCCATCTCCTAAAGATACATACATAAGCGGCACCACTCCTATAAAAATGGTGTTCACGTTTTGTAATGAAGCTTAGCCACATTATCGATTATCCCAATACAAGTAGGGCTACGCAAGTGGTTTAATTGGACATAAAGTAGTTTAATTGGACATAACAAATAAAATTGCAATTATAACAAACCTGAGTTATTGGGGTTTATTTTAAACGATGAATGTTACGCAAACAAAGTCATTCTCTCTAGCAATACAATTGTAACAAGGCTGTTTTTTTTCCTTGAAGCGTTTTAAGGTCGTTATTTTGTATCGATTTTTTTTCATAATAATCGAATTTTCAGTTTTAGTTTTCACAAATGTTTTAACGTTCATACTGGTTTCTTTTTTGCGAAGCATTCATAGCTCAGATTGATTGATAACTAAAATTTTAAAAACTGAAATACTTTTCTCACAATTTTAAATATTCTCTTTAAATATTTCTCTAATTTAAGAAACTATCTCATATTTATAAACATTTATAAACATTAACGGGGGGGGGGTGATTTCATAACATCAGTATTGATTTCAACAGAGCAACTTCTTCCTGTGTAACTGGTGTGCTCGGAACCTTGAGCTGCACTGATTGCTTCTTCATCTGACCGTAAGTTGTGGCAAACTCGAAGCAATCGACCATGTTCTCGCTCGGCTAAAATCCCGAGTCGATGGGTGGTGAACAGCGTTGCCAACATTTTTTTTTTCGAAAAATTAAAACACATTATCAGTCTAATTATAAAATCATGTTAGATGGCTATAGGTATTGACCATGGGTGCACGGTTTCATTTCAATTTTGTTTTAGTAGATATTTTCTAGCATCCATCGCTCTGAAATTTTTCAACTTGTTGCCTATAAATTATACCTGATATTGTAGATTTTGAAGCATACTTTTTGTATAAGTAGAGCAATTCACCATGGGTGAACGGATTCACCGCCATTTATCCAAAATCAATTTTTTTGCATGCTAAAGGTAAAGAATAAAGACTTTTATAGATTCAAATGAAAAATTGTGATAAATACATGGTTTTTCACCATGGGTGCACGGATTCACTGCGTTTTAATCAAATATTGGACTTTTTGCAAATTTTTAAAAAGCATTTTTACAATTCTTAACTTAACCAAAGTCGAAACCATGTCTTTCATGTTGAGACATAATGATTTAAATAACGATTTTTATTTTAAGTAACGTTTTTTCATTCCTGGAAAAAAAAATATTTTAATTATATCTTGAAATTATAAATTTATTTATTTATTTAAAAAAATGTTTTTTTCAATCGTATATTTATCTGATAAGATCTGATCAACATCCAAGAAATTGGAAAACGGTTACCATGGACCGAATGAATTTTAGGAATTATATGCATCAAGTAATGTCGTGCGACGGAAAACAGTGAAAATAAAAATAATGAATCAACATTGTCAAATGTATACGTTGATTTGTTTTTTTCTTAAAAGTTTTTTGATTGATCAATATTGCATTTCAAATACCTACCATATCTAACTCAAAAATATTTTGTGCTCTGAAGCAAGTTGAAAACTATTTCTTTCGATATAATTTACAACGGCGAATTTACAGCCAATCCGTGCACCCATGTTGAAATATCTTAACGCCAATGTGGTCTATCAGATAGGCTGGCGCGAGTCTGGTCTAGGTATGCCAGGCGTACTGGGTTCGATTCCCGGTATCGGCAAGAAAACACTTGGGTTCAAATCCCATAAGTTGCCGACAGGTAAGATGTGTTTCCTCTTATAATAAGAATGTTCAATAAGAATGTTCAATCAGTTGCCAGCTGGTCAGGTATATACACGGGTGCCGGAATACCTGTAAGTGAACTTCCATTGGATGTTTGTCGAACCTAATAATCTAAGAATGCATGTGAATACATACTTGGGCAGAAACTGCGGTGAATCCGTGCACCCATGGTGGATAACCAACATATAAAAAATATTCCGTGCACCCATGTTGAAATATCATTTAAATTATTCAGCTATGAAGATGTCTTCAAATTTGAATAAATGAGTACACAATTCATAATTATTTGACTCATTCTATTATAGTATGAAACATATTTATCACCTAAAACTACTCGATTTCTCGAATGTACATGTATTAAAACTATCATAACTTTTACAAATCTTGATGAAATTTCGCCAAATTTTGACAGAAAGTTTGACTATAGTTGAGCAACAAAACGGACTAAAGAAAATGGGAGTCAAGTGCTTGACTTGCCACACAGCGGTCAATCCCAGAACTTTTTCTACAAATTTTTATGACTTCGCATCGAAAATCAATGATTTCATTACGAATGACACACTCCTGCCCACCATAAATCAACTAAGGCTCATTGTCTTGAATGTAGATTGCAAATGAAACCAAAAGCAAGCGAAAAAAAATTATCTTGTTTGAGTTATAGGGTTTTGAATTTTACCAGTCATTTTGACTGGTCACGGTTCGAGTGTCCATGGCGAAATTTTCCTCGCTTTTTAAAAGAGCTAGTGAAATAAAAAATACACAGCTTTGTAGAGATTCAAAATTCATGAAAATTCGTATTTTTTGCGAATTTTTAGAGCGTAGTGTTCAAAAGATATTCAACAAACAAAGGGTCCAACCAGTCATTTTGACTGGTGCGGTCTTTCTAGTGTTAAATAAGAATTAACGGGAATATTTCGATTGCTTTGATTCAGCCACATTTTCACTTTTTCTCTTCAGCTATGGTACCTACTTTAGTTCCTCACTAACTACCCATTTTTCATGACATTCGCAAAAATCGGGCATATTTTCAAAAATCAGGGAAATTCAATGGCTTTTCAGGTTGTCAGGCAGAGCCTCAAAAAATCAGGCACATTGGCATCTCTGGTGGTGATACAGAAACAAGAGAGATCAATAGTGGAAAGATCACATGCGGGATATACATGGTGTTTCGATAAAAGGTTCAGCAGTTGGTCGGCAGAGCTCGATTGGCGATGGGCGCGCTCGAAATCCCAGTATACGGTTTCTCATGTGTTAAACAGAGAAAGCAATTTCCTTCACTCCAATTTCACTCCGAGTAGCTATCATTCTTATGGGAATCTGTGTAAGAGTAAAGAGCAAGCTTTATTCTTTTTAGATGGCCCAAGCCCAATTGCTCGTGTTCGCCGATTTCATCATGTTCACCGTGGTGAAATTGGCTAACGCGCCGTTGTAATGAATCGGAGATTGCAGGTTCAAGTCCTGCCGGTGAGCCGTTGAATCTTTTTCGAAAAATTCATGATATTTACGGCTTATGTTCTTTCGTTCTTTGATTCCTCGTATTTCTTTAATTCTTTCCATCGCCTACGAAAATGCGATATTTACATTATTACGCAATGAGTTGGAATGAAAGTTTGCGCACAGGATTTTTTAAGAGACGGAAATCGATTGCAGGTATCAGATTTTGTGTAACAGCCCGGCAAAAGGGGTTGTACATTTTAACAGTTCAATTGGTTCAATGATTTAGCAGTAGTTCGTTGTTATGCAACGGATCCAGACGAAAGTTCAAACACAAGGGACGGTCAATTGATTTCTAAATTAGAATTAGTAGCAGACGGCAGAAAAAGATGTAAGCTGTTTTGATTTTTCAATATTTTTGCAATAATTGCGTGATTTTGTATAGAATCAAGACGAAATTTCATACACGGGATTTTTTTTTGGAACGGGCTGATTCCTGATTTCAAATTTAGTATTTTGCAATAGAAACACTTTTCGTCCGGGTGAAGTAGGCGATGACTTGTTGGTATCGCACGTGTTTTTTTTCGCTCCGCCACGGTGAAAATTTAATTTTTGAAGTAGTTTGTAATGTGAAATGGAAAATTCTGAAATCGTTAATTGGTTTATGAAGATACGTGAGGTGATCCTCCGCATTTTCCGGGGATAGCAGGGGTTTTGTTTCTATTGCCATCTACCATTTCAACTCAAAAAGTAAAATTCCGGAAACATGTTCAGACATAGTAATGATGTGTTGGGATAACTATTATCCTTTAAAACAAGTAGCTGGTAAGGAAGTGAGAAACGCATAAGAAAGCGCTTGAAACCGTCGTACAAATACGGGGATTCTTCAAATTATGTTGCACATTAGAGCAAACGCACCAATAAGTGAGTATACGCGGCCCGGTTTTGCTCATTTCAGCGGACCGGTTTTGGGATACACACTCTTTCGCGCACCGGGCGGAAGCATTGATAATTTTTAAATTTAGCATTGCACTGAGAAAACTTTTGCAGAAAATCTTGATAACAAATTAAAACGGACCGAGTAAATTTTCGGAGCCGTGAGTTTTTCAATTTCGCATGCGGTGATTTGGTGGTCAGTGGTAAAGTTCTTTCTATCTTGCGATTACTGGCGGCGGTTCGACTGTTGGAATATTTATAATTTAAATAATGGAAGAGTTGGTGAGTTAAAATTTTACATATAAGAACAGCAAAAGAACGATAACTTAAGTGCAGTTATTTTAATTATATAAATTGAGTAAAGTTTTTTTTCAAAAGAAATGTTGAGGTTAAAGAAAATGGCGGCTCAAAAAAGGAAAATTCTAGTTTTTGGGGCAAATCCTTTGTTCATTCGCTCTATTTTCCTTTGCCTTTGCGTCAAAAGTTTGGCTTATTAAGGGACTGGATTCCGCTGGGGTTAGCTACTATCCATGACCTTTTAGTTAACATCCTGTGAAAACATGCCGCGTACAACATCACCAGGGGCAAGCAGCTTCAATCGACAAGCAAACGGGTCCGGTGGCGGGTGCAGCCGGATCTGCACCGGATAAAATGCGAAACTTCCAAGTACCGGATTGAAATCTTCGCCACCGAGCCACGGTAGCTGCCGCGAAGATTTCGATCCATGAAGCGGAATTATGCGGAAATCGCGATGGGTATCGAAGCTTCGGTTCGTCAGAATCAATCAAGTGGATCAGTGGATTTCACACACCCGAGAAGATCGACAATATGGATAAAGATTACGCCGGAAACTTATGTATTGGCGGAAGAGTGTGGAATAATGTTGCTGCTGTACATCGTTCTGCTGACCAAGGGTCTGGAGAGCGTTTTAAGCGAAGTAACTGATACATGGGATCTATGGCTACGGTAGCCTGGCGTTGATCAATCTCATGTTGACGGGACATGCAGTCCCGTACGTTTGAGACAACGAGCAGGACGTTGAAAGATTGAAGTTGAAGTGTTGTAAGCCAGCAGTCGAATATAGGGTTGATCGCCCTGATGGAACGCACGCAATATTCGGACGGACCACTGATTCGTGAAATGCGGGATAAGTGGAAATTTGAAATT
This sequence comes from Uranotaenia lowii, assembly GCF_029784155.1. Lineage (NCBI taxonomy): Eukaryota > Metazoa > Arthropoda > Insecta > Diptera > Culicidae > Uranotaenia > Uranotaenia lowii. The sequence continues at coordinate 236,623,356 of NC_073692.1, read as the reverse complement.
GAACTGCAAAATTCAGGAAAAAGGTAGTTCCTCTAAAAATTGAATTTTTAGCTGCTCAGTTCTTATATTTCAGTGCCTTGGTATGCTCCAAAATATCTGATAAATTGTGAATTTTACACTCAATCCATGTTCTTAAAAATTAAACTCAAACTTCGAGCCCCTTCAAAAATTAAAATTCAATCCAGTGGTTACCAAGCTGGTGAATATAAGACAATTTCCCATTTGATTATTTTGCAATCTTAAATATTTTAATTCGAGTTTTTTAATTTCAGTCAAGGAATAGCTTCACAAAAATTCAGATCATTGGTCTATTAGATTAGTTTAAGAGATTACGGTTATCTTGTACTAAATTTGTTTTAGTATTGTTTAAAAAAAGATCTGTTTTAAATTGGTAAAATTTATACATATGTATAATAAAATATCATTATAAATTGGAATTTCGATTAAGAGTCAGTATCTGCATTAGGATTGTTCGATCTTTTAAGCAGATTTTCAAGAGTTTGGATCGTAAGTAGGATGACGATTTAAGATTGCTTCTAAAGAACCGTACGTTTCAGTTTCTTTTTTCGTTTTGTGGTCTTAGTTCTTGTCGAAAGTTAACTGATCCGATAAAAATAATGGCACAACTATAACAAATCTACCTATATAACCATGTAATTTCACTTCTAGTTCACACTATAGTGCTATCTTTCACTGGATCTTTCACTGGATGCTTTTTTCACTTTTTCGGCTCAGGCACTAGAAAATCTCCGCCGTCTGATCGACCCTCACAGTGGGGTTTCTTCTGACCGTCCGCTTCAGCCGACTTCCAAATGCAAATTGACTCCCCGGGTCTAATAGGATAACGCGGACTAAAAACAGCAGAAGAAAAAACGGTTCTTGTTTTACCTCGGCTGATGATGTTTTTTATAATTGATGCTGCCCTTCTCATGCCGCAGCCGACTCAAAAAAGAAATACTTATCACTTATTCCTCCTCCTCCTTCCGTTTCTTCAAGGTTTTGCTTTTGCAGCGAATCCTTGGGCCTTCTCTCACCGACTGAATTTTTACCTATTCCGGCCGTGTTCCTCAAAGTTAACAGATTTCGCAAACCGTTTAGACTATTCGAACGCGTACCATTTTGCAAATTTCTCTGGCAATGAAATGTTAACAAACTCTACACGCTGAAAGTCGTTTGTTTAACTCAGCATTAAACGGTAGAATTTTTTCAGTGCATGTTTTGTCACGCCCCTTTCTAGTGAGCGAATTTGGTGATTTTGTCGGTCCCGACGGCAACGGCCCTATTTTTCTCACCCTCATACTAACCCCCGGTGCGGTATGAAAGTGATCAAACTCGTGAGCATTTTCACTTTGCTCGCGATTGCTGCGGATGCCCTTAAAACCAGATTTTCTTAGCTAAAGTAGAATCAGTCAGTGGTAAGATTTTGAACAATATGATTTTTTCCTTCGTTATCATTCGTTACTATGACAACACATTTTAATTGTTCGGGATATTGTGTCAGTTATAGTCACAAACTGTAACCATGACTGACACTGGTTCGCTATTGAATAATGTTGAAATTTAATCTCAAAGGAAGATTATTTTTATCAAAATTAATTTTTACAAACTCATTTTTTATAAGAAGGGGTAGCAAAACACACCGGGTCAGCTAGCCCTTAATAAATCATCATTTTTTTTGTTTCTAAGATTTCGGATTTTCAATCCGGATTCCGGATTTTTAATCCTGATTCACGCATTTTATTTTCATGCCGAATGCAGATTGAATTAGCGATCATTAGTTCTATTTCTAAATCTAAAATGTTAATCATGTTGATTTGTATTGAAAGAAGTATTTTTGGATTCGTATTTCTGTATGCTGATTATACCGTTCAAGTATTAACCTTTATAGTGTCTTGTCTGAAGTATAAATTTCAGGGTTATTTTTCGGAATATTGGAAAATGATTAAATTTTGGATTTTTCCTGTAAATAGAAAGTTTCCGACTTTTTTCTCACTTCTATTGATTTAATCATCTAAAAGTAGAGAACTTTCATTTATGTAAATTCAGCAATAAATCAATTGTGAAGGATACACCCAACCTTTTGCAAATACAGTCCCCGAAAAATGAATCCAGCACTATTTTTATAAATCTAAATACTATTTAATCTTTCAAGATAGATCTTGATACCCAGCGCCAATCATGTCTAAGCCAATTCTGTAAAAATCCTTCTAAAATATTAAACCAACATTTATTTCCTATTCACTCTTACAATGAAATGTAACGACAACGAGTGTTGCTAGCATTTCCGTAATTCATCGGCATTGTTTATCTAAACAGAGTTTGCTACATTTACTTCATTGATAAAACCGACATTTTTCACACGAACTGCTCCTTGTTGTTAGTTGATTGGTAAGCAAAAATGTTTTTCAAAAACAAACTAGACGTGTCAATTAATTGCCGCAGCTTGGGAAGTATAGTCAACCATTCTAGCGTTGAGCTACTTACATATAGAAAGTAAGTTTGTTTTGTTTAAACCATTTTAAAACACGAAACCGAGCGACATAGCAAAATTTTGCAACAACTTGGGCGCCTTCAGACTTCTGTCAGCAACATTTTGATTTCTTTAATTGTTGACGATTCTGTTATGTTTTTTTTCCTTTTATTGCGTTTTCTCTCAATGAACGGTGGAAATATCGTGTCAATAAATATCATTATTTTATCAAGCCTTTTATTTTAGTTCCAGTTACCCTATTCAATAAACTTATCAACCTTCCACCTCAGCTCATCAACTTTGATGCATCCACCTACACACGACCTGAAGACGACTACGCAAGGCCGCCGGTCGGCCAGAAGCGTTTTTTTTCTGGCGTTCGAGAAAGTTTTGTTTTCAAATGTTCTGTTTATGATTCTACTTTGAAAACAAGACACAGTTGGGCTTGGAAAAAAAACTTCCCTCGTTGACTTTTGTTATTTAAATCTAGCTGTAGCTATCAATTTGTGTACAGCTCTTGTTTGTTTGTTTTTAGAGCTTGTTCTTGTTAGTCATTTTTATCTCAATCTACCTTGCCGTATAGTTTTTAGAAAGTTCTAAATTTAATCATCACATTAATTATATTATTATATGTTGCTGCTTTAAATTTGGATTTAAAAAATGACTAATGAACAAACAGTAGATTTCATCAATTTTTATTGAGAATTTCAATCCTGAGAGAAAAAACTTGAAGCAATACTTGTTGTTCGATTACATGAAAACATCTGAGCGTAATTACTTTCATGATGACTGTTATTTAATATAATTTGAAATTCAAACAGTGAACTTTACCCAAAACATCGGTTTGCTTCAAACATACAGTTAAGGTTCTTACACCTTTAAAAGCCACCAAAGGTGAATTTGATCGAGTTCATCGTGGCAAGCAACTAAGAAATATTATTTCGCAGAATCCAATTACCACCCGTAATGACTGCCGATCGAATTGAATGGGTTCATTCACAATTCATCGACATGTTTCCCAACCTCTCGAATGGAGGTAGGCACCTTCCTTCATAGATTATAAACTCCTAATAACCTACCCCTGCCCTGCAGGAGCTCAGGTTCAAAGTGGCTTTACCACACTCAGGTCTCAGATTTGCTACGGAACCCCAATCAAGACAACACCTCGGTTGATCATCGCCGAGCGGAGTTGCAATTTGCCAAGTTGCTTGCTTGCTTGCAATTCATACGTGCCATTTATTCTATTGGGTATTATATGCACCCAGTAGTATTTCCGATTGCAACCTGGTTAGAATGAAGGATTGCATCCTAATAGCCTGACGAGCTAAGAAGACATTGATCGCGCAACTATATAAATATAGTAAGAGTAGGAGCTAGAGCTAGACTCAAGTCTCCCGCCAAGTTGCGTATCGAGCATCGTCGATAGATCAGTAGAACCTACATAGGCATATCTAGAGATTGACCCGGAGACCCACAGGTGGATGATAAATTATCGATTCGATGAAGCCACGACGACTGCCGCTGCTGCTCAGTCGATTTTGTTCAGCGGCATCAGTTGATATTTGTACAAATTTGTTTCGACAAATTACACTAGTCATAGACAGTGTATTAAGGTTTCAGATACAACATCGAGTGATTGCTGATTGGCGTATTAGGCTGCGGTAGAGTAGGGGAAAGGTTTCCTAAATGGGCCTATCGGGTTAAATGACCCTACGGCTGTTTGATGAAATGGCTGACTAGACAGCTTATCTGACCAATGCATTTTGAGGGTGATACGCTTAGAACATAAGGCAAGAAAGAATGTTATGAATTTACAAACCCAAAAAAATTTAAAAAATCATACAAGGTTTCGATACATTTTGATGTAATATTTTGACTTTTAAAAATTATACGTAAAGAAGCTTAAAAAAAACTAGGATGGTTTTTGTTTCTTACTCAAATGAACTTAAGAAATTAAACATATTTCAGCTTTTGTGGAGGTTTAATAATGATTATGTAGTGGAATAATAGAGTGTTTTTGTATGCCCCCATCATGTTCGTAAAATGCCTCCATCGTAAAATAACAGGTTAAATAGAATAAATAAATGATTTTTATCATTGAACTGTCAAATCTAAGCTCTGAATAACATCTTAAGAGAGAATTGAAGATCTAAAAACAGATTTGATAAAGTTTTTCTCTTGGATGAACTGCCTCCATAGTATGGCAACCCTAACTTTTGTTTTATTCTATAAAATTATAATATACATAGATTTTTAGAAAACTTCAGCTTTGTCGTACGAAAATTATTACTTTCTTGCAGTTTCAATGAAATTATACGGAAATATTGTCCAAAAACAGAAATTTTGTTTAAAACATAAATAGGCGCATTTAGCCCGCACGGTTTGAGGTTCGGCATTTTAGACAACACTTTTAATAAAATCATTTTCTTGGAAACAGAAGAAAATTTTAACATAAAAATTACTCCAATGTATAGAAAACAGATGCCTGCACACGTATATATAGTTTTTGTACACAAATTCGATGTGATATTTGATTAAATCAGTGTTCTGCTTAATAGGCGCATATAGCCCGCTCCTCCCCTACACTTAAAGCTAGCAAGATTTATAGCGCGTGTGGCAGAAAAAAATAGGATCACGTTCTATGGTTGAGGTGAGGCGGCTACATTAAACTCGGTCGGTAATTTGAATATTGGTTCTTGCAACTTAGTAGGTACTCCTCTCTCGTGAAGATAGTTTAACTCGAATATGGTTGAAAAAAAACTTTTAAATATCATATCATCGATTTTTTTTTTTTTGACATACCGTCAACTGCAACACATTTCTACTTACATAGCTTCTTAAAACGTTATATCAACAAATAATCATGCCATTTTTCATACCATACCAGTTTTAGGGTTAAGGGACTTCAATTTGACAAAGTCAGAATGATTATTAGTATCACCAGTTATTTTCAATTTTCTAAAAACATGAAATTTTCACCTTTCTCAGAAAAAAAACTTGCAACCAAATTTGTTCTAATGAAAAATCTATTGAAAATGTTTGAAAATTTATATTTTTTTTAAATTTGTGATGAAATAACGCAGAAAACATCATTAAATTTTACAGTAATTGTTGGTATTTTCAAATTAAAATTTCTGACAAAAGTGATTGTTTTAATAATAATAATAATTCATTTTTATTCGTGTAACATAAGATACAATCTTTTTAAAGTGTTACAGTTGGGTTGGTATTATATAATTTCAATCTCAATGTTTCTGATGCACTTGTTGGAAAAAAAACTGACGGTTTGTTGGAAAAAAAACGGTGGTTGGTTTTGGTTGTTTTAGCTGCTACAAATAACAATAAAAATTTAGGAAACAATTCATTCTGAACTAGCGCAACGAGTTTAAATTTTGTATTGAAATTTGTTTGGGATAACAAAATTTTTCATTCAAAAATCTCCAGAGATGTAGGGTAGGTAAGTGCATAACGAGCACCCGGGGCATAGTGAACACTCCTCTTTTCTACAAAAGTACGCATATAAATAAATTTTCATGAAGAATAGTTTCGTACTTCCTATAGTATTAATTTTTCACCAAAGAAGAAATCTCCATATCATCTTTACAGAAATATTTGAACAAAAACATCTAGGTCTTCAAGTGACGAAAATATTATAATTTTCAAGCACCAGGAAATAAGCTTTTATGATCTTTGAATCATCTTAATCTATAATGTACGCACTGCAACATGATATTCCTCAATTTTCAAAATCATTTTTTTTTTATTTTTCACTAAACTCAATTTTAAAACACGTTTTTACTTAATTTGTTGACTGGCGGGGAACAGAGCACTATTAATCGGGGCACGATGGGCGTTTTCTGTAGTAGCATATAAGAGCGAATTCAACTCGTTGTATTCAACTGAATGATAGATCTACAGCTTCACCAGTTTACATCTGACGATTTGGTCTATTGGTAAGATGTCGGAGAGGTTATCAGAGGACTCGAGTTCAATTCCTGTTCCAGGAGATTTTTTTTTCTTTTACCATTCATGATCGATTATTTTGATTGTTGCATTATATGGCTAGGACCATCTTGGCAGGTGATGCAATGCACCAAAAATATAATGTATGAGTGTGTGAATTGTTTTTATTCTACAAACAGTCATACATTATTTTAGTATTGCTTTGTTTTATAGATCTACGCCTCACCGCTGAAAAAATATCACCTGGGACAGGAATTGGATTCGAGTCTACTGATTACATCTCCGATATCTCCGATCCAATAGGCCAAATCTTAAGATGAAACAAGTTAAGCTGTCGCTCACCGCGCTCCGATTAATCTTGCTTATACTGCCCCAGTGGGGGTTCTCATTATGTCCCTACAGTGCTACAGTGACTGGTTTTCAGCTTTCAGCAAAAAAATTAAAAATGCATTTTTAAACGTTTTTATCTACTTTTTCAAGTATCAGCTAGTTAGGAAATAGACTTTTTAAGTGTCTGAACACGAAACAATGATGTAAGTCACATATTAAAGCTGTTTTGTATGGCTAAATGAGCGTCTTCCTTAAGGTAGCCATTATGCCCTTATCTCCCCTACTAATCTGTGTTTAGGTTATTTGATTTGAGCAAAACTATAGGTTTTAAATTTCTTTAGAAAAAAAAAACTTCTTCTATGCTTAAATCAAGTGAGATAAATCTACCCAACTATTGAGCAAATTGGGTGGTGTTTTCCATCGATAAAAATTGTAAATCAAATTTTCAAAAATAAATGAGGTTCTAATTTTACGGTGCAAATTGGATTCTTGCAACTTGATCCAAATTAAAAATTCAAGTTAGTGATAAGGCGCAATATTAAAAAGTTCCACCTCTTATAATCCAGGAAAAAGTTAAAATAATTGGACAATATAGGATGTTCGGACGCAAGTCTTAAAAAAGATATGTTGTCTGGTCAACAGTCTGGAACGAACTCATTTATTTCTCTTTTAAAACAAAATAACCAATATCCCTTTATTTATTTTTTTTAAAGACATACACCGTCTTAGCTGATTTAGGCTTTGCATACTGAATAAATGACGTAGACAACTTAAGATTAACATTTAACACCCAGTACCGAGATGGGAATCGAACCCATGTCATCAGTGGACCAGCGATTACCGTCTTACCACGCTAACCAGTCGACCACCGAGTCGTACCTACTATAGGATAGGCATAGGGGAGAATGAGGATACTTGATCCCTGAGGATACTTGATTCCTTCGCTATATCTCGAAACAGGAATGTCTTACAAATATCAAATGTTCTAGAAAAATGTGCCAATTAGAACAAAACAACAATGCTGTTATCTCAACCAATTTTAAAAATTTTATTTTTCGAGTTATTAAGCTTTGTTTGAAAAAATTCAATAAAATGGAATTTGAAGAGTCCAAAAAGATATATTTTTCTTCTAAATGGATCGTGATCATTGGTTATCATAAAATTACTTATATCTGTTCAATAATCAATGTTATCCATTAATATTCTGTTAAAAAGGACTAAAATACTGTAATTATCTAAAAAATAGAAAATTGCGCCTTAAAGTATGCAATGACTTCAGGGTAGTAGACAAGCTTTTAGAATCTCTTTGTCTGATACTTACAAGCTGTGAAATGAGAACTTATATGGCAAAAAATAATCAAATGACCTTTTATCATCATATTTTACTAGATTTTTGCTTAGGGTCAGGGAACCCTGAATTAGGGATCAAGTTTTTTAAGTAAAGGATCAAGTCTTCTGTAACTTTAAAAATATCACTTTTTTTTCGTGTCACGAAAATGCTTCTATTTATCTACGGGTTTATGTGAAAATTCATAAGACGGCGAGTAGCTTTTTTAAAAAGTTCCAATGAAAATAAGGAAAATGGATCAAGTATCTCCATTCTCCCCTATACACGATAAATCGTATGTATCATATTTGGGTGGCTACTACTACCCCTCGTCCCTTAAGAATCGTTTCACATTGATGTTTTTAATCTAGCTCTTACAACAGATTATGACGATGATTTTAGAATCTATTTGATTTACATGAAGCAAAACTCGAATCGTCGATCAACCTGAAAAAGAAAAACTTGCTTTCTGCGAACAAAAAATCAGTTTATTCATTTAGCTAATCATTTTTAAAAATGAATTTTTAGTTTGTTTCTTCATAATAAAATTAAGGATTCTTCTTCCTATCTTTCACAGATAACAAATTAAATCATTCCTCCATAAGTAATTTTCCGGTAATAATATAATCAGTGCAGTAAAGAAACAGGATAAAATCTACAAAATCCTCTCTTGAACAAAATGCAAAAATAATACAATAAACCGCGAAAATTACGAGAAACTTTAATTTATCGGCCTTAGCGGTGAAAAGCGATGTCCTTTTTAGTAGGGACATCTAAAGATTATGACATTTTTCATCGCTAAGGCCGATAAATTAAAGTAAAAAATTTAAATTACGGTGGTCAATCTCTTCATAAAATTACGAGAAACTATCACGAGCAAATCCAAAGCTTTTTTAGAAACAATCTCACTTTTTTGGTGTTCAATGAAGCAGCAACAAAAGCAGCCTAGTATACCTCGTTTTCTGGCTTAAATAAAGTAAATTATAAATTGTTTTTCCTTTAAATGCACTTTCCGCACTTTCCTGGTAGAGTAAAAAAAAAATACGGTGATCAAAAACCTTCGATGAAAAATATATCACGTGGCCACAGACCGCAAAGGGAAGTGAATGATCTAAAAGTGAAATGAGGTTTTCCAATTTACTAAAAAAAATCTTTTTTTTTACTTCATCGAATAAAATTCTGCTTTCGCTCGCATAAAAGTTCCACAAAAATGTTCAAATTAAAAAAAATTCAAAAGGAACTACAGCTCCTTTGAACATTAAAAGGACACAAACAAATTCGACTTTCAAGATCATCAGTCAATGATCTCCTGCTGTTTGAATTCCTTAACGAAATCATGATATTTTAAAAACTAAACTCATTTCTAGACCGAATCTGAATCTGAATTTTGAACATGAATTCAAAATTTGAATTTTTAACATAATTCAAAATTTGAATTTTCAACATGAAATCAAAATTTGAATTTTGAACATAAAATCAAAATTTGAGTTTTGAACATGAGTTCAAAATTTGAATTTTCAATTCCAATACGATCTCAGAGATGTACAAAACGATTTGTGTATCAAAATGTATCAAAAGTTTGGAATTTTTAAATATGAACCAAAAAGTGAAACTTGGTTCACTTTGGTTCAGGGTTCTAAAACAAGACATCTTTTATTTAAATTAATATGTTTTTGGTTGAAATCTGAAATCATTGTTTAAATTTTCTTTTATTTTTAATCTGACTTGTAAATCCAATTGAAAAAATTAATTTCGAATGATCAATCTGATTCCGAGTTATTAATTCTAGATAGCCAATTAGTAACTCTTAAAGTAGATATTTTTCATAAGAATTGAGTTTAGAATTTCGTATCTGAATGGGTCAGGATGATTTCCAATCTTCTTTTTTTCATATTCGGCAGAGGTCGGCATTAAAACGCTATTCGATAATTAGTCCGCTACATTTTTGTTCACTTATTTATTTTTTAACTTAATTTTGGGAGAACTTACGGATAAACAAACTACATCATCTTGTGGTGAATAACATTTATCAGCAATCTTGGTCGAATAATTACCCCTTGTGGAGTTTGTTTATCCGTTACTTCACCAGAAATCTCGTGAGAAAATATATTTGTCAGCAAAAAAGTAGCGGACTAATAAGCGATTAGCGATTTAACGCCAGACACCTGAAAAAAGCATGTATCAGCATTCTTTCTTGACTGATTGCTTTTGGTGGAGTTTATTTATCAGCTAGCATTAAATTTTGGTGAAAAAATATGTGAAAACAAAAATTATTTAACAAAAATGGAACAGGCAAATTAGTGATTAGCGTTTTAATGCCGAACACCTACATATATTCGGAATACATATATTCGGTAAACTATTATCTAAATATTGAAAATGCATATTAGATTAGATTCCAAAATTATGAATCAAAATGCCAAACATTCTAAAAATATGGAACCAAAACCTCTGAATCAAGTAAAAATACCTCATTTCAAATAAAATATTCCAGGATTTCTACCAATAAGTGAAATATTTTTGAAAATTGTAGCAGAATTCTGAACCTCGGATTAGTTTAAGAAGTGTTAGCATAAGTTTTGAATAAAAATTATTACTTTCGAATAACCTTACTCAATCGTTCAAATTTGATTGGGAATTAAAAATCTTGAGTGTAGATAAGAATTCGGTTCGCTTTCTTTTTCTGGACCCTCATGGGGGATTTGAACTTTTAGACATGGTTATCGGCAACCAGATCATAAATTCGGAGAAGTATTTCTTAAACAGGCTTTATTTTTCAGCATTCTAATATTGGAAATATATTGGAAACATAATGGAAAGAACAGTCAGTCCAATCCCAATTTCGGATGAATGACAATGCAAATAACAAAAATGACAAAAATGACAAAAATAACAAAAATTTCAAAAATGACAAAAATTACAAAAATTTTAAAAATTACAAAAATTACATAAATGACAAAAATTACAAAAATGACTAAAATTACAAAAATTACAAAAATTTCAAAAATTACAAAAATTACGAAAATTACAAAAATTACAAAAATTAAAAAAATTTACAAAAATTCCAAACTTTACAAAAAATACAAAAATTACTAAAATTACAAAAATTTCAAAAATTACAAATAAAGACAAAAATGACAAAAATGGTTTTTCATTCAGAACTTCTAACTAGAAACTTTTATCGAATTTATTGTCCAAATCGCCTGATTAATTAAATTGAATATCAAATTTCAATCACAGTCATTATTAAATAAGGAATCCATTCAGTCAGGTTGCGATAGCTCCGATAACCTAGCTGCTGCGCGAGGGATGCAATATTTATTAGATATCGTTACTTACCATTATAATTACCGGCTTTAATCTAGGCAGGCGGGGCAGGCGTCTGCCAGGTGCCGCTTTGATGGAAATGCAGCTGAGCAAAGAATGTTAAAAAATTAATACCAATCAATAACCGTTCTGCTGTTAGTTCACAATACCCCTGATGGACGACGATAATGATGGGTTCATCAAGGGCCCGGTTCTGCTCCCCCGGGGAAGAGAGAGAGAGTTGAAATTGACTCATGGCAGCGGACGTGAAACCTGTGAAGAACCGGGGAAAGCATTTCCAGTTTCTGGTATCCGACTCTAAGGTCTATGCAAAACCCGAGTGCTGCAGAAGCTCTAGTTTCTGTTGGTGTGTTTTTCTTCCGGGAAAAACTGTCGAGAGAATCAATTTAAACATAATCATCATTAATCATCGAAACTTTTTCGAGGGCTTGTTTTCGACGGTTTCTGTTGGCTGCATTAGAGTTCTCGTAAAAAGTGCGTTTTTTCTTTAAGGATAGAAAAACCATCCACCAAAATATTTCCCCATAAAAATCTGAAGAAAATAAACTCTATTATTGTTAAATCATCTCTTATGTGTATTTTTTCACTAGAAAACAACCCTAATAATTTTCTTTCATTTTATCTTTTCAGGTAAAAACAACAACTTGGAATTCATGCTCATTCTGGTGTGAAATGCTAAAGGTATTTATATTTTTGAAAAAAAAAACAATGAAATCGAAATGAGACCAAAAAAATTAAATTAAAACAAAACAGATTGATGGATAACGTGCTGCTTTTAAACTTACCCTTTTTCTGATGTTAAAACGATTTTATTAGAAACTGAAGGGAAACTTAATTGAAACTAAATTTAAATTGAATTCAAACAAAATGAAAACAAAACGAGAAAGAAAAATTGAATATTGGAAGCAAATTTAAAGTGAAGTAGCTACAAGCTTAAGGTCAACTGAACAGTGAGTGAATTGTAAGTTAAATGTAGGCTAAATTGAACTAAACTCAGTACATTAGTCATTTATTTTGTATTTTACTATAAATTATGAACGTTCTCCGAAAATCTAAATTTAATTGATTTATTGAGCAATCGGCTTTAATTGTGACTCTTAGCATCCATCAATCCAGCTCCTTCCGTGGACTGATTGAGTAACACGTTTGTGCACGTCACGTCATTGTGACAACCCGTGCTGCATGCATGGCTGGCATCTCGTGTGCCCCTTAAATGGATCGATATGAATGCATTAAATGCACTCGAGTGCCTCGTTTGAACTTCCCGCGCGCCAGATGCAGAAATCCGATGCAATATAATACGTCTGACTGGCGGATGGTGGTCCGGCCACCAAAAGGAGTGTTCGACAGTCAACGGCTAATTCACAACACCCACACCTCAAGTCAAGTCGGGGTTGGTTGATATTGTTCCGCGCTGATCTGCTTGGAGTAATGAGAAGAGGAACGTTAGCTTAACCCGAAAGCTCCTCTCCCTCGCCGAAGCCATGTAAATGAGCTTCTTAATTAGCATGGCAGCACCCAGTTCCCATTCATTCGGCCATCGCATCCACCGGGGGTTGCTGGAGTGCCATTTGATCAAATCAATGTCTCTATCAAACAAGGTCATCTGGTATAGTATCGCGGCCCAAGTATTGGACCCTCAACATAGAGTAGGGAAAATGTCACCCATAGACGCGGCTCGTCCAAGATTGACAGATTTTAAGGTTTAACTCTCCTACGACTCGTCGTGGGAGGGAAATTATTGTTTCTTTACAGCGTGACGGGCAAACTTGTTATAGCTAAACTGATTACCTATGAAGAATTTAATAAAATTACCATGATTTCAAAAAAGAATCTTATTAGAACAATAACTCAGGAAACAATTCATAACCGGAACCAAAACATCATCAACATTAATGTCCTCAATATCGAAATCAATAACTATAATTAGTGATGAAATTATTAAATCCCCATGAACGATTAAAATATAAATAAAAAAACATTGAAATGGTTGAATATATTCGGATTTTAAACCCACTGTTCACTGATTTATATTTTTGAAGTGGTATCCGATTTCATCGCTCTTCCCAAACCGTTTTGCTACCTGAAAAATGCATTTGCATTTTGTTGTTAAGTACGATTCGTCCGTACGCCGACATGCATACGTATGAGCATCTGTTTGACGGAATCCGCTCCGGGGAGTTCTGGTTGACTCGGTGGCACCCACAGACACCGTTTATTTCTTAAATCCCGTCTCTTCCTCTAAATCCGCAGCAGTCTTCTCGATGGCTTAAAAACTCGCAAGAGATTCGTGGGGGTGTTGCAATCTCGTGGATATACTTTCAGTTGCATCCGCGAAGTCGTACCAAGTCACCAAGAGGTGCGCGCTTGACGAGTAGATCTTGACTCCCAGATAGATGGAGATAGATTGTGGTTTGCACTGAGCTAATAACGCTGCGGACATGTGTTACCGATTGCTAATGCTCGCTCAAGTTGAACCGCACAAGTTGGCAGGAGCAGCACCGTGATGTAGATTTTTTATAGATTAGGGACGTCGTCTAGGGTGTGGATATCTAGAAAACTAATATTTTATTTTCAATTCTACTAAACTTTTTTATTCTTGATTGATCAAAATTTGAAAAAATAAATGTTTTCATAAGAGTTGTACAAGTTATCATAACTTAGTTCAATTCAGGACAAAGAATCTTTGATCTCGATCCTGGCAACACTTAACTACAAACAAACAACATGAATAGATAATCTAGTTATTCAATCAAAATTTCCAACGATTAGAACCAGCAATACTCAATACTTAAATTTTTGTTTAAATTCTAAAGCTTTTACCCAGTCTTTTATATATGATGTTCTAGCTGGATTCCTTTCCAAAACAAATATTGACATTAAGAAGTTTGAAATTTATAAGTTTGAGTGAACTCAATCATGATGAACTAACCACGGGGATGCAGTTCACTTCAACCCGTGTGAGGCACATCTCTCAGATTTAAGCTTTTTTTCTCAGATTTAACCGTTTTTTCTCAGATATAAGTTTTTTTTTCTCTGAATTAAGCTTTTTTTCTCCAATGCTCTTAAGGCAAAAATAGATTAAATCTGAGGGAAAAAAGCTTAAAAACGAGATTCACAGTTAACAAAAAGATGTTGGTCGCACGATACACAGAAAAATCTCATTGCATTGCATCCCCGTGGAACTAACAAACCAGCATGGGAAACACAAATTTATTTTGAATCTATTCATCACCTTCAACTCAATCGAGAATTAAGTTTTTGCCTAGATGTTTTAGTTTTGGAAATTAAATTTAGCATACAAAGCTTGCAAGTATTTTTTGCCTCAAGAACTTTTGTGCAAGGTTTTTTGCTTCCTCTGGCTTGTATTCAAGCTTTCATTTATTGTTTCAAACTTTTTCAATTCTCGAAAAGTTTAGGTACACAACCAACCGAGGAGATTCGAAGCTTGACCAATAAAAACTTTCGAATCAAATGAAGGCACAAAAAATAACATTTTTATCACTCTAGATATAATAATTTTTATTGATTTCAAGTGATAGAAAATTGTAGAAATTGCAAATTGACAAAAAGTCACTTTTCAAAGTTTTTCTACTACGACTGAAACAATTATGAACCATAATGGTTAAAAAGAACGTTTTTCACATTTTTGCGGTTGATCTTAACATTAAAAAAAAAAATTGGTTGCTTGTCCACAAGTATCAAAGATTAAGCAAACTAGCGTTTGAAAGATTTATTATGGTTTTATTTCAGCATTTTACATGCAGAAAGTTTTATGATTGTTTTATTATAGTCATGGAAAATGCTTAGATTCTTGATTCAAACTTTTTTTTCAGGTAGTTCTGATATAACTTATACTGTTAAGTTGTTTAGAAATAGTTACGAATGCTCTATTTAAACTCCAACAAAACATAAACTAAGAAGTTTGTTCCAATCTTTTTAACATGTTTTATAAAGGCACGCAGTGCTTGATTTTAAAACCGTAATAAAATTTGGCAACAGTTTTCGAACAAGACGCCAAAGCAGGATACACTCAGGCTGTAT
The DNA here is from genome assembly GCF_029784155.1 of Uranotaenia lowii. NCBI lineage: Eukaryota > Metazoa > Arthropoda > Insecta > Diptera > Culicidae > Uranotaenia > Uranotaenia lowii. Next base: position 236,607,895 of record NC_073692.1, on the reverse strand, counting down.
TATTTGAATTGAAATTCCCATTTTACACATTTTTGATAGGTCATGTGTGTTATTCTTGATTTAAATAAAAAGAATATATGAAAATTTATGTAAAGCTGTAAAATACTTAACAATATTTCTACAATATAAGTATTCAGTGAAAGGGCCCAACAAGTGTAAAGTCTGTTTCACATAGAATCTGGTCGCATCTTTTCATTTACTGCAGCGCCCCTAGATGTCACCTCGCGAATCTATTGTCAGTGTTTTGATTCGGATGGTTTGTTTACTTACTGGTGAAAATTTCATCAAGATTGAAGCAGTCAGTCAAAAGTTTTCGACGATGGAACGCGAAAGGCGAGAGAAAATTCTGCACACTCACGTAGAGAAACCGACGTGGTCAGGGGTAAAGATCGCGAAATTCCTGAATAATCCAAAATCGACTGTAAATTCGGTGCTGCAACGTTACCGGGAGACCCTTACGGTGGATCGAGCAAAGAAAACCAGGCGTAAAAGTGGAACATATGACCGGAAGCTGCGAGCAAAGGTAATTCGATCAGTTCACAATAATCCTGGAATCTCCTTGCGTGATTTGGCGAAAAACTTCAAGACGAACCCCAGTACAGCTCGACGAATTTGTTTGCGAGAAGGCTTGCGGTCGTATCATGCAAGCAAACACCCCAACAGGACGCTGAAACAAAACCTGGTTGCCAAAACCAGGGCAAGGAAGTTGTACGAGAAAGTGTTGACCAAGTACAACGGATGCATTTTGATAGACGACGAAACTTATGTCAAAATGGATTTTGGACAAATACCCGGTAACAAATTTCACCTTGCGAAGCGTAAAAGGAATGTTGCGGGTAGATTCAAGTTTGTTTTCGCAGATAAATTTGCTCGTAAGTTGATGATTTGGCAAGGGATCTGTAGTTGTGCGAAGATTCCAAGATTTTCATCACTGGGGACACAATGAATGGAAATGTTTACAAAGAAGAATGTCTTCAGAAGAGGGTTTTGCCATTCGTTCGATCCCATAAAGGTCCGGTGAAATTCTGGCCGGCCCTGGCAAGCTGCCACTACAGCCGGGATGTCGTTAAGTGGTATAAGGAGAACAATATCGATTTTGTTGAAAGAAGTATCAATCCACCAAACTGTCCGGTATTTCGTCCCATCGAGAAATATTGGGCAATAGTTAAGGGAAAACTGAAGAAATGTGGCAGAACCATGAAAAAAACCCGCTCAAATGGAAAAGTGGTGAAACAAGATGGCGAATGAGGTTACCAGCAGTACTGTGCAGAAAATGATGGGTGGTATCACAAAAAAAGTTCGAAAATTCATCCGAAAAGCTGATGAATGATTTTGGTATATTTTTTTCCTTAAAGTGCAATAAAACCCCTACAAATTGACATTTTTAATTTTGTTGTACGTTATTTCTTTGAGGAGAAATGATCTTTTTTTAACCGACCAGATGCTATGTGATGGCGGCTTCCGCTTTTCTTTTCAAAGCATTAAGTGACTGAAAATGTCATGAAACATCCACAATGTTAGTATTAGGTGAAAGGGCTAAACGAGTTGAAGTCGAATATCGTTGTTCGACGCCATCTTGAAATCCAAGATGGTGGCATCCGCATAACTAGAAAATGCTGTAAATCACAGAAATATGATGAGCCTTCGCCAAAGTTTTTCAGCGGAAATTTTCTTTTAGAGAATTTATATATTGGCCCAAAAACCATTAGCAGGCTCGGTCAAACAGAAGAAACAAAAATGATGATGATTTTTCAGTACAACATATTCAATTTTCTCATACAAACCTAAAAGTTCAAATTTAGTCATGTAAACGTTACTTAAAAATTCTGCAAAAAATCATGGATGAGTTTTGAGCCAAAACGAAGCTTTTAAAACGCCTGGGTTTGAGAAATCCAAAAATTACCCCAAATCGACTCAGTCTAATGCTATAGCTCTATCGAAGTTGGGCTGACCATAATAAAGCTAAAATTGTTACTTGGTCAGTCTTTTCCGAGGCATGTTTTTTTCGGATTTTTTGTTGCTCAGACTTAGACTTTTCGTTATTCGAGGAAAACTGAAGTGTTTTAGATTAATATTATCTAGAAATCATATTTCAGTTACGTTACGAGGTTTCTAAAACTATAAATTTCATTCAAATTGTTTGAGAAACAAGAGAGATATAGCAATTTCAAGCAAGGAGTATCATATTGACCTTAATTAAAAAATCAGACCAACTCATCAACTGAGACGATTTAGTTAGATACGTACAGTACCGTTCATAATTGTATAGAAAATGGAAGCACGCGCACTGTCACTTCGAATTTGAACTTCCATAACTTTTTACTCTGATAATATTTTTTGATCAAATTTTCTGCGTTAGATAGATCAACTATCACACTATTATATCACACAATTTGAGCTTTCTGGAGTTTGTGTGGCCTGAGATACAGTAATTCTACGAAAATCGGACTTTTCAGACTTTTCTCATTCAAACTGCAATATCTCAGAAACTACGCTACATTTTTTATTGAAATTTTGCAGAGTGATTGTTGAAATGTAAAGCTAGCATGTCTGAAGTTTTTGAGAAGTTTTATCGATGGGATCAAAAGTTACGCGAGCTACAATATTTCAGGCATGAACCTAGAAATGCGATTTCTATAGAATTATGGACGATTCATGAGAACAAAATCGTTTCATCCACAAATCAGTCAAAAAAGTTCTGGCAAAAGCAATGAAGGAAAGAAAAAATGGAATTAAAGATCTATTTGTGTTTTAAAATCAGAATCTCGCGATATTGTTTTGATTTTTTGGTTGGAATAGATTTACTGGTTGTTAAACATAAAATAGGACTTTCCTATGGAAACATTCGTCCATAATTCTATAGAAATTGCATTTCTAGGTTCATGCCTGAAATATTGTACACAGCGTAACTTTTGATCCCATCGATCGAACTTTTCATAAACTTCAGACATGATAGCTTTACATTTCAACAATCACTCTGCAAAATTTTAACAAAAAACGTATTGTAGTTTCTGAGATATTGCAGTTTGAATGAGAAAAGACCAAAAAGTCCGATTTTCGTAGAATTACTGTATCTCACGCCACACAAACTCCAGAAAGCTCAAATTGTGTGATATAATAGTGTGATAGTTGATCTATCTAACGCAGAAAATTTGATCAAAAAATATTATCAGAGTAAAAAGCTATGGAAGTTCAAAGTCGAAGTGACAGTGCCCGTGCTTCCAATTTCTATACAATTATGAACGGTACTGTACATTGGATCCTCTTTATTCTGGCCTCTACTGTCGTGTATACATGTTACAATTTTATGTGTGTTTCGATTTTTAACTCCTAGTTCTGGTGGAAACGCATGGTATTTCGTTCCTTAGACGGTGTGGTCGATCGTGATTTTCCCCATATAAATGATTTGAATTTTCCGTGTGGGGGTGGAAATGGGCTACTTTTCCGGCTCGCCAGTCCAAAACAATTCGATTGCACGTTCAAAAATTCCATAGGACGAAATTTGCAAATTGCAACTCAAGCGGCTATAGTTGCATGCCGTTCAGAATAATGTTATGTAGGTACATAACAATTGCTAACGAATAAGGTTGGCCATGGGTGAGTACTCACGTTTGTTGCTTATTCAGATGGGGGTTTTGGAGAAATCTAATCCCTCATTTTTGACTCCTCGGCGGTTAAACGCCGTCGCAATCTCCTAGTGGTGTGCTGGTGCAGGGCGAACGGCTGATGAAATGTTCATGCAGGTAACTATGGCTGAACGCGTGGTTGGATCTAATGTGATCCCATGCGTTCAGCGAAACTTTTTGCCAAGGTTCTCCCGGCTTCCACTGCTGGCTGAAGAACTTACAAAATCCGATGATTACGGTTACGTGTAGAAGAGCAATTACCATACGCGACGTCGTACGCACTCTGGGAATGATGTTTCGATCCCGGCGGGTTTCCTTGTCGTCTTGGCAGGGTTTTCAGCTTGACTCGGTGGGATGAACTTCTGCGACGGGCTGTAGCGGTGAGGTTGTAGTGGGCGCCTCAAATCTGTCGCAGTAATAGTGGGTGGTTCTTATCGTGTGACATTGCACAAGCGTTTTCTCACCTTACCTATCAGAATATGCACCTTTTCTCGGCTTTAAAAAGCTTATCAACAATATAATTCCTTGTACTTTTTAGCCTTAGTGTAAGCTACGCGTAAAACAAAAAAAGAGACTGATTAATAACCGAAACACTGGTCCACGGATCACAGACACTGGACTCTAAAATTACCCCGCGAATCGAACGGTCTTCACCCAACTGAACTACAAGATAAAGTGATTCAGGAAGTCGCATTTGGAATCCGCCTTCTTGAATCTAGTTCAACTTTGTACCGGAGCTACCCGATACGAAGACCTAATCGGGAAGTTAAACCAATAACTCTCTTATCCGCGAATTTACAATGCAGCCTAGTCTTCCCCTTCCAAACCCGAGTTCAAAGACCAAACCATTTCTCTTCCAAACTTAGGTGCACAAAAGCATCCCGATAGAGGTCATTCACCTGATGCACAACAAGTTTGCAGTCGGTGATCATCGGGAAGATGACTCTCTAAGCCATATTTTCTACTCCAAAAATGTGTCGGGTGATCGAATAAATCTACAGGCGCGCTTTTGATGTTAATGATGATCAAATTAATGATTATTTTAGGGCGGTACCTGGCAGGAGGATTTATTCGCTCAACTTCCTTCATTGTTTTTACTCTTCGTAATCATTTTTTGAATTCTATGTTTTAATCGAAGGTAATTTATAAATGATTAAATTTAATATTATTGTTTCATTTTATTTAGTTTCTAATTGGCTCTTAATTAATTAATTTAAAAGTTTTAAAGGAATTTCTGTGGTTGGTTTTACAAGTAAATAGTGTACCCGTTACAACCTCTCTAGCAGAAGCTTTGAAGAAACTAAGAAATAATTTTCTATTTAAGCTCGCTATCCTCTCCAGCAAGTCCAGATTGCCTGAAAACACCACTGCCAAAGCATGGGTAGCCATCACGTCTACCAAGTATAATCCACAGCCACGTCTGGTCGCCATGATCATCGCCACCGTGCGATTCATAAGACACATAGGCAGGCCTCCGAGAACGAATGCAATGAAATGAGTTTCCTTACTACCATCATAGATCTGATGGTTTTGGCAAATCTTGCACGTCCTGTGTTCTCTCTGATCTGTGAATAGTTCAACTTCATACGTAGGTATGTAGGTACATGAGGTGATATGGTGTAGGGCTTACGTGTGCCGAAATGTTGCAAGGGGGATCACAACTCAGATAGGTTGGTTGATTGGTAAGCAGCTTGCTAGGAATAATCGTCATCAGTAGTGTGGCAAGAATAAGCCACGAGGCACATACTTTAATAACGGTTACAGGGTCAATTGAAAGTAAAATTGATCTTGGTTGCAATTTATGCAATGCAATGATCACTTTTTGTGTGAAGCGGTGACTTGACAATTATGTTCCAAAGTACCTACTTGACAAGCCCGTGTGGACGGACATACTTTATTGTATCGACATGACAGAATTTACGGCAGGTTTGTGGACAATAATGAATGCATGGCGATATAAATTAAGCTTAGGGAGGATTCTTAATTTATTCAAAGCTTTAAAGAAATCTCCTCATTAAGCAGTCCTAAAATATTGATTTAGAAGTAAATAACATAATATATAATTGAATTTAATCCACCAGTTTTCGCTAGGAAAAAGTTATGTTTGTTGGAAAACGCAGCTGATCCAAATGCAACAATCAATGACAGTCGGCTTCAGAATTTTAAACCCAGAACGCTGCTACAACAACATCTGGTTCATGTAAACAAAAATATATTCAAAGTGTCAATCTGCTAACCATGAATATGCATGCACACAAATCCGTAACGAATTTTGTGCTGACCTCTTGGACCAAGAAACAGGAAGGGCCCGCGTGGCCAATTCAAAAGCATTCGGCCCGGTAGAATGTTAATGGCCTATTGAGCAAAACTTGCGACCGTCCATTCGGCGTTGATCCACACGACGACCAACCATTGACGACGACGATGACGACGACGACGATGCTCATTATTCATGCTTCGCACGGATAAAACGCGGATTGAACCCAATCACCCCCAACTTCGGATTCAACCGTTGTAGGTATAGCGGCTACACGTGAACATGCACAGGTGAACGAACATACGGGCCAGGCAAAAGACCGAAGGAGTGTCCACGGGACGAGATCCGTTCTCTCATCTAAGCGCCTGTCATTGAGCCACACTTGAAAAGCCTCGCGTGTATGCGGAAAATGCATTTTGCAATCGATTAAAATAATCCAGCGCCATCGCTGCCGCCGCCGCCGAAGCATTCAGTAGCTGGTTGCAATCGTTTGTTTGGTGGGTAGTTGGAGGTTTTGGACTCTGAATAAGTTTTGGCGCGGGGGTACGTACCTCTAACTATTCGCGCGTGCCATTGCAACTGAAAGGTCAACTCAGATGCATGTTGGCCGTCTGATCTGAGACAGATTAATTTCTGTTTCTGGGGGAAGACGTGGGATTTCGAAATGATTAATTTTATTTTTTTCTACTGGATTAAAAGGGACATCGGTTGCAGTATTCAGCAATTGTTAAAGAATATATGAATAACTAAAAACATTCAAAAGGGTTCTCTAGCAAGGTTTTTGTACCCGACCGGAAGAGAAAAACAAGATTATATCAACATGAAATATTTTGATATTTAGTATTTTCATATCAAAATGAGATATAATTGAGAACGCGTAGGATGTTAAAATATCTCAAATTTAAACAAAAAGTCCATTCAAGAATAACTGAATCAAGGCCGTGCGAACAGGGGGGTTTTAGAGGTTTAACCTAGGGTTACCATATCTTGCAATGCCAAAACGAATACATTGAGAAAAAATTGTAAAGACAAACGCCATTTATTCAAAAAACATGATGTTTTAGGTTATTGAATAACCGCCAATTCATTGCAAAATACATAACTTACATGACAAATAAATACTTAGAATTTTAAGTTGAATTATTCAAAGTTTTCGAGTATATGCTGAGAAAGCACACCAAAGTTGATAAAAAAACTGCATTTCACAAAATGGTTTTTTTGAATAAATTTTACGATTGCTTTAAAATATTTTTGCTGATTCTTGTTGTTGTTGTTGTTATGCATATTGTCTACTGTACGGAAGTTTATTGCATACTTAAAAGCGCTTATTTTGAACGAAAAATTTCGATTGAAATCGTGAATGTACTCGTGATTCCCTCCATTGGTATCTATCCTTCAAAACATTCAACATAAGAAGCAAAACTGAAATGTTATGCAACGAATGCATAAAAAGTTGATCTCTTATTTATAAGGATACAATATTTATGTAGCGGAAGAAATAAGTTAATTTACATTAGAAAGTTTTTATCAATATAATTAAGCGGATTATATAAGAAAGTTTTATTTAATTCCTTTTGCAAAAGAAGAGTACATTTGGCTTGTCTCCGGCGGAATTTAACATTAAATCATCCTAGAATTGCGACATTTAATTTTACGACACTATATGACGATCACAAATTTCTGATTGTAAATTTCGATTTACAATTCAATTAACGGGCTTGTGATATAGCTCAGTTGGCAAGTCTGTTGTCTCCTGAGCCGATGTCCGCGAGTTCGAGCCCAAGAGTAAACATCGAACACAGTTGTACCGGATAAGTTTTTCAATAACGATCCGCCAACTGCAACGTTGATAAAGTCGCGAATGCCATAATGATGGTAAAACGACTATAATCGAAACAAAAAAAAAATTCAATTAACCTTTTGTGTTAAAACTCTAAACTTGACATACAAAACCCCTACCTCGTCTTTAGAATGGATTTTGATTAAGAAGTGTAACTAAACAAGAATGGAGTTTGAAAAGAACGATTTTAACTTCAATATTAGTTCATCAAATATCATGTAACAGGTATTTACTTCTCACGATGGTCATCAGAATTAGCAAACCAAATCTAAAATCTAATATCCTCTACTACTCTACTTATTACTTAAAATGATTTGAAAAAAAATTGTCTGTGTCATGACAAATATTATGCTGATATGAAATATTCTTCATTAAACCTATTTCAGCTTCAATTATTTTTTTCCCTTGTTCTTCTCAATGCTCAAAACTCAATCACTTTTAAAAAGGTTTTGATACCCAAGGCTACAACATTTACATATTTCCAAGGTGCAATAAATTTAATACGTAATTTTGACTAATTTGGGTGCCCTGAAATATGCAATAGCTTTTGAAAATAGATTAAAATTATTTAAGAACGTTTTGCGCGTTCTTGACAAAACTGTAAAATAAAAACATATTATTCTAAATAAAAGATTTGAACGAATGTGACATCTTTCGTTAAGACCTGGGGGAGAAAGACTGAATAAAAAAAGGAAAAAATCTTTCAAACGTCAAATTTCTCTCATCAATCTACCGACCAGTGCGAAGGTTCAAAATTTTACTTTCTTATTTAGTGATTTTGAATAAAACTTGTTTGATGCTGAAAAGCACATGTTCTGAATAAAACAATGATTTAATTAGGTTGTGTTTTGCTCTGAAAAATTCTTGCATGATCAGGAGTATTGAGTCGCTCAAATTTCGATAAAGTTTTGAAGCTGTTGAATATAAATGGTTTGATTAATGGTTGTTCTGAAAAAAAGCTAAATCTTAATTTAGCACCTAAACAACTGAGTTACATGACTCGCAACACGAAACTGATCATCTAAAGTTAAAACTTGAACGATTACAAATCTTTTCAACATTTGCTGGCTTTTTGCCGAACAGTAAAAAAACGATACAGAAAACGATACAGCAAATTTCAGTCTTCTTCCCCCAGGTTAAAACATCATGTAAATCTGAGTTCCGCGAACAAAAAGTTATAGAGTTTTTCTTTTTGTTTTTTTTTGCCTCGTTTAACGAATTTTTAAATAAGTTTTAAATCAAATAGATTTTAGATAATTTTAAGCATAAATCTAATCGTTTAACAGGTTTCCAGAAATTTGCTAAATGAAAACAAGTTTTTTTTAACTTACTGCAGGAATGTCAAGAATAATTTTACCAAAGCTTCTTTCCAATTTTTTTTAAACTGATGGTTTTAACTTTTTAGATCATTCATCATCATAAAAATATTATTTCTCAATTGAATGAAGTATAATAAACAAAACCAGAATCAGATTTTTTCTTAAATGTAGGTTTGATAGTTAATCAGTTACCAAATTGATTGATTTCACTAAAAACTGACACGTTTTAAAACTCCAAATCACCTAAACTAAATGTGATACCTAGTCCAAATTTGACAAAAGATTCGAGTTCAAGACGCTTAAATCTACCAAATCAATCAATGAAACATGTGCACCAAAATGCTTCACCCTTGACTTATCAATTAAATTTATTTAAAAAAAAAATCCGTCTTAAATGGTGAAAAACTTATCATTTTATCCTTCATATTTTATTCTAATTTTCAAATAATTTTCTGAATTTTCTGGAACAGTTTTTTCAAATTTTTGAGTAAATTTATCGAATTTTTAAGTCAAACTTTTTAAATTTTTAGAAATATTTTTGATAACTTCAAGTATATTTTTCAATTCGGAATTTTGGGTGTCCTAAAAATATAAACCTTTAATTTTTATCATTATCAAAAATTCACATTTCATTCCACGATTATTTTTTTTATTCAAAAAACTACAGCGGAATTTTCCAATCAACCCTTCCGGTGAAATTGAAGAAAAGAAATGTAAATTACGATGAATAAAGATAAATAACAACTATTATTACTTTCCTTATAATTTATCATGGTAAATTTTTTGACCTGATCTGACATTCATTTTCTTAACTTTTCTTAAATCTGTGTTTTGAGAATATTTATTTCAAATTTTGAAACTAGACTGCTAAGAAATCAACAAAGCAAATTTCTAGTTCAGAATAAGAAACATAATTTCGAAAATTGTATCAATTACTTACCGAAAATATCATTGATTTGAAACTTTCATAGTGTTTGTTTTGCAAGTTTTGATCTATTTTAATAGAACAATTTATTATTTTTGGAGTTTGTGTGATAATTATGAGTATGAAAATTATGTTAGAAATCCATTTCCTCATTAATAGTGTATTTTTGGTATTGCTTTTGTATTCAATTTAATTTGAATTTTCGATTTAGTTAAAAACTCATCCATGATTTTTGCAGAATTGATAGTAAGGTTTACATAAGTAGATCACGAGGCACCAGTGGTGATGTCAATTGAATTTATTGTTTTTAAATGCTAAAAGACATACCCCTGTTAAACAGCTAATAACTATTTTGCGTAGTAAGATACGAAGTAACGATCTTATGAAAATAAAACTAATTTCAAAAACAACATGAAATAAATTAAAATAAAACCATTCTGATAAAGTGTCTAAAATGTAAAAAAAAACAAGAAATAAATGACAAAAAAAGTCTGATATAAGAAAAGAAGCTGTATTAGGCTCAAATGAATAATTTTGTATTTTTTTTTAGTTTTACAATTTTTGGTACATTTTATTATACCTGTATCCTTAATCATTCATGCTATTTTTGAAATTTTTATCATATTTGTTATTGTTGTCACTTTTGTCAATTTTGTCGTTTATCTACTTTTTTGTGTTTGTCATTTTAGAAATTTTTGTCGTTTTTTTAGCTAAATTTTTCATGACTTGTAGTATTTTCCTATTTTTGTTATCTCATATGTCATTTTTGTCATTTTTGTAATTTTTGTAATTTTTGTCATTTTTGTCTTTTTTGTCATTTTTGTCATTTTTGTCATTTTTGTCATTTTTGTCATTTTCGTCATTTTCGTCATTTTCGTCATTTTTGTCATTTTTGTCATTTTTGTCATTTTTGTCATTTTTGTCATTTTTGTCATTTTTGTCATTTTTGTCATTTTTGTCATTTTTGTCATTTTTGTCATTTTTGTCATTTTTGTCATTTTTGTCATTTTTGTCATTTTTTGTCTTTTTTGTCATTTTTGTCATTTTTTGTCTTTTTTGTCATTTTTGTCATTTTTGTCATTTTTGTCTTTTTTGTCATTTTTGACATTTTTGTCATTTTTGCCATTTTTGCCATTTTTGTCAGTTTCGTCATTTTTGTCATTTTTGTCATTTTTGTCATTTTTGTCATTTTTGTCATTTTTGTCATTTTTGTCATTTTTGTCATTTTTGTCATTTTTGTCATTTTTGTCATTTTTGTCATTTTTGTCATTTTTGTCATTTTTGTCATTTTTGTCATTTTTGTCATTTTTGTCATTTTTGTCATTTTTGTCATTTTTGTCATTTTTGTCATTTTTGTCATTTTTGTCATTTTTGTCATTTTTGTCATTTTTGTAATTTTTGTCATTTTCGTCATTTTCGTCATTTTTGTGATTTTTGTCATTTTTGTCATTTTCGTCATTTTTGTCATTTTTGTCATTTTTTGTCTTTTTTGTCATTTTTGTCTTTTTTGTCATTTTTGACATTTTTGTCATTTTTGCCATTTTTGTCAGTTTCGTCATTTTTGTCATTTTTGTCTTTTTTGTCATTTTTGTCACTTTTGTCATTTTTTTCATTTTTGTCATTTTTGTCATTTTTGTCAGTTTTTGTATTTGGATTTCATTTTCAAACAATTCTGTCACCAAGTGAGGGTGCGATTTTCGGCATTCAAATTTGTTTGTGGGTGTATGAGCCATAGAAAATAGTCTTCACAGTTTTCTACTTAATTGGGTAATATAGGTACTTCGCTGAATATGGATGCGAATAGCTGCGAAGGTCTCATCTAGCGTTTAACTGATGATATAACAGAAAATCTTTAGCAGTGGAGTTTTATTACTTAATGAACGCGTAATAAAAAATTTATCAGAAGATTAATAAATTGAGGAAAAAGTAAAACCAATTTCTTTTTCAATCTATATTTATCTGTTTTTTTCTTTTGTTTTCGTAGATTTTTTTTATTGATATCAAAATGATCATCACTTATCAATTAGTACAATATATCACCTCTCCAAAATTGATTATCAGAAAGCAATATATACTAACAATAAGTTTTATTTTTATTACAGGTAGTAACTATTGATCGTCCGGTATGTATAAAGTATGCAGGCATGAAAATCAAAGTTATTAAAAGAACATTTCGTAAGTGGAAACAATTACTTCAAAATAGATTACCTACGTATTATTGAATCGTAGAGTTTTGTTCAATATTTACTGTATAATAAAAGGCGTTGTTCTAAATTTGATTTGTTATCTCCAAACCTGGAATTCAAATACAATTTTTGTAGCCTGACGTGAAATTTAAAATCTGTTTAATGGTAGTTCGGAAGAATGCAACTTGCTAAACACAAAACAATGTTAAAAATATTAAACGACAAAATAATAAATTGTTGAGTACAAAAGAAACATGTGCAAGCTCATCTCTGCTCACAAATACCTAGTTTTCCAAATAACGCACTTTACAGCTCATCAGCTTCTAAAGTTCAACAATAATATGCGTCTGGTCCCGAGGACAAATTATTGAAAGTAACGAAAGGGTACATGAACGGAAAATTGTCATTTCATCCATTTGGCAGTCCAGTCCCGCGTCAAGTGTTTGCTCCGGGCGTCGATGACGATTGAGACTGGCAACAAATCTTTAGCACTATCAAAGCACCAAGCACCATGCCATGCTGCCATTCATTCGGTTGGGGGAGGGCTTGCAGCTCGATTGTTCAATTTAGTGGCGATAAAATTCGCAAGTTAACGACTTTATTTCAATGCTAAATCCGTGGAACGGGTGAGTCTCGTCAGGAACCGAGCGATTTGTTCAGAGTAGTTGTACCTACTTATTTATGGCAATTTTTTTAAAACTATTTTAACTCTTAAATCATTTGATATTTTTGGTTAGCCATCCCAATTTGAAATTTTATTTTGAAATTTAACTCTAAGTTCTACTTTCGACTTCCAATCATAGTTCTCAATTTCGAATCATGAGAATAAGTTAATCCAGTTTTTGAACAATGATCATGCGATTTTTTTTTTTAACATTATCCTATAATCTCGACCGGACTGGTTAAGCCAAACCAGAAAACAATAAAAACTATCCTCATACCTTACCCTGAGTCTGCCGATCGGAATTGAATTCGAGTTCATGTCAACTTTTGTCCGGTTGCGCCTTTCGTCGTTGCTGCTGCTGCTGTCAATGCTGTATGGGTTTGGAAGTGTAGTTGAGCTGAAGTAAACCGAATAACGACATTCTGAATGAAGCAATTTGGGAGAAAATTTATCTGCCAACTATTGACTTGACAGCGATGAATGGACCAGCTTCGTTCTGAGTAGAGGTTGCTGACCGATGACGCTCTAGAGCAGCTCATTGTTGGATAAAGCTATTGCGGATTTTATAGAAATTCTCTGGCACTTTACAGCTAACCGCAAATATGGCATAATCTCACGAAAACTGTTGTCTCTGGGTGGCCAATGGAGATTAAATGTAATCTACGTGGGCAACTTGCGTCCCATAAATTTTACAAGTATTATTAAATGTCATTTTGAATCGATACTAAAAATAGAATTCGTTTCCTTGTGCAGAAAATTTTGTAGGTTTACAATAAATGGTGTACCCTTTAGAACTTCAAGCAGTAATTGACTTTAAAATATCTTGAAAGTTAATTGAAACTTATTGAACTTTGTTTGCCGAAGCAAATTTATTCGTTTGCATAGATCCCATCAACGAAACGATCTAATCTCAATCAACCCATAAATTGTAGGCACCGTTTGATACAAAGTTTTAAAGCCAATTGATCCTACTTGTGGTCCTAGTCTCTTTTTTAGACTAGTCTAGTGCCATGGAAAAGATTTTTCCTACGAGTACTGAACTGCTGTGGGCTCCGTTCCTCATCGATCGGTGGGACTTGGTCATTATTCAACCGGTCGTTTATGTATATGGGGCAGAATAAATGAAATTGCAGCATCAAGGAGTGGCAAAACTAATGAACAAACGAAGCAAAGAATCTTATTCTAAATAGCATCACTACACCCAAAATAATTTTCACTTAAAAAATAAGTGACATCGGTAGTAAATTCTCGCCATACGTAATTTCATTTGAATTTTAAGTGATGGGTCAAGTGAATTCACTTAAGTGACCGGTCCAGTGAATTACACTATGACGTTCGAGTGAAATTTATCTGAATGTCTAAGTAAGTTTCTAGTTAATTATCTCTCGCGTTTTTAAATAAAAGAACATTTATAGAACACCACTTCGATTTCAAATACTTACATTACGCTTTCGCCATAAATTTATTGATCGGAAAATTCCATCGTAATCCCAAGGCAGATCGGTTACTGCGGATAGTACGACTTCTAAATCTTCCCTGCTGCAAACCAGAAAATCTGTCCAGTTCAACCCACAAACTGGAACATGATAACACCTTTAAATAACTTTTTCTTACATCACGTTTAACACAAACTACCGCCAAAATTGCCTAGTAAAGAATTGGGAAAATCCAAATCAAGCATAAGCTCTAAACGCTGCTCTTTAGAATTTGCCATTTTGAACTCTGAAAATAAACACAACTACAACCCGACATTCACTTGAAATTCAAGTGATGGGGAAGTGAATAGTTTTTCTCACTTCAAATTCAAGTGACGACTGAAGTGAATGTGGATAAATTCACTTGAAATTTAAGTGACTGCCAAGTGAAATCTATATGTCGCACTTGAATGGAAGAAAATCACTGGATCCTTGTTTTTAAGTGAAAAATCATGTGTATTTTAAGAGTGAATTTGGGTTCAGTGTACTGCAAGGATTGTATTTTTTTTATTTTCGGATACTCAAACCGAACATAAAAGAGAACTTTTATTAAATACTAACTTTTTTTACACGGTCTTCCTCGGGTTAACATGAAATAAAAATCAAAATAAATCGTTTGGCTTTTCAAAATTTTGGAAGCTTTGTATTCATCATTTTAAAAAATTTGGCCCATGTTTGACCATGATAGTTTTGAAAGTTTTGTTAGTCTTTTGAAAGGTTTGATAGGAATTATTTCTCGCGTGAGCTTTCATTACGTCGTATGAAACATTTTAAGAATTCACGACCAGAAAACTGCTGCATAAGCTATCAAAACCACTTTAAAATTCATATCTGACGTATAGAAAATGTTGTCCAGACTACAAATATTCTAAATGGAAAAAAGTTGCAACTATTTTATGTCAGTTATGTATTTATATATAAACAAACAGTTTCATTCTGTTTGTTTATATTTTGTTTCATACGACTTAATGAAAGCTCCAGCAAAATTTATAAATTTTATCATTTTGTATTTAGTTTGAATTGAAATTTAACATGAATGCTTATCCATCTTTTTACGATAACATTTTTGTGCAGTTCCGCTTCCGCAGCTGAACGAGAGGCGCGCGTCCTTCCTCAGTGACAGCGTTGCCAGATCTAAAGATTTTAAGCATATCTACGGAGTTTCGGATCCATGTTCGAAATCTACGGATTTTCATCATTTCCTACGGATTTTCTACGGATTATCGAAAAAATTAAAGGGATTCTGCGGGTTCATGAAAATTGTGCTTGACGACCGAAAAAAGGGTCATCATGTTTCATTTTGCCAAAATTAGTACATTTTCTTGATTTTTGTCAAACTTACGGACTCGGTTTGCAATCTGGTAACGCTACTCAGTGAACGTTGTTTGCTAACTGACGACCACTCAGCCGTCGTGTGTGTGCGTGCTGTAAGGATGATGGAGGGAGATTGCCGACTCGGAAAGGCCTATCAGCCGAGATAGAGTCGTGCTCTCAATTTTCGACTGCACATCTCCCTCCTACACAAAAATGAAAAAAAAACAGAAACAACTATTTGCAAAATTTAAAACTGATAATGCGCAAACACACGGATATTTCATTTCTTTTCATCGATCCTTATCCAAACAACTTTTTTAACGGCAGTTAACATTTTCTTATGTGCTTATTCATGTCAATTATTATTATTATTATTATTATTAATTTAATTTAGGACATTTTACCAACTTTTGGCATTCGTGTCCGAATACTTATTCATGTCAATATTTCAATCTTTTGTTATCAGAGCTGTTGTCAGCTAAGCTAATGACTCCCAGTAAATCTTTTGTTTGAATGCCTACCCTGAATCAGTTAATTTTCATCGAAGTTTGAGTAAACTGACGAATGTTTCTAATCTACTTAGAAGCAAACTTGCTCGAATCACTCAAATATCATAGTAGATATTGTTTATTACTTGTGACATTAGAGAACTTTCTTCAATTCTTGGATCAGATTTCTAGAACCTCTTTCACATGTATCTTATTCCAACCAAATCGCTACTAGTATCAGACCTCCGTAATACGTAGATCAAGCTGAGGCATGCATCGTCGGGATGCTTATTTTTCTTCTTTAATGACTGACCAAAGAATTTCCAACGTCACTTCATCCTCAAAAAGCTAATTAAATGATTCCATTACATTTGTATTTTCTCACTACTACTATGCATACTTAGAGAATGTACTCTCTAACAGAGTATTATCGGAAATATCTTTTCTTCAACTCAATGAATCTCGAAACGAGAAATGCCCTCTCAATCATTGTGGAACGTTGACAAAAGAGAGTTATACGACTTCAGCAGTCTCGATTTGTCATTCCAGTCTTTCCGAACTGAACCACACGAAAAGGTTATCCAAATAGAATTTTGTTTACTCGACATCTTGCTCCAGACAAATTTCAATTTAATCCCGAACCAATTCGCTATCAAATCTACTTTTTGTACTGGACAGTTCCAACTGGCGCTTTCAAACCAACGTTTTTATATTTAAATTACGCTTTCTTTAAGGTGTGAACCTTCATGCTGGTCACACTGATGGTCATGCTGGACACTCTTCTAGTTGGTCCTCCTGATCCAACTTACTTACTTACTTAATGATCCCGCGCCGATCCTCCGGTGCATAGGGCCGTGGTAAAAGACCTCCACTGTTGACGATCTGGAGCCAGCGTCTTCACTTGGTCCCAGTCAAGATTCTCGTCGACAGTTCGGATTTCAGCGGCTAGGCTTCGCCGCCACGAGTTTCTGGGTCTGCCTCTTCTTCGATGCCCTTCTGGATTCCAATCTAGCGCCTTTCTGCAAATCTCGTTTTCTTATCTTCGCAGCGTGTGCCCAATCCATCTCCACTTACGTTCCCGAATCTCGATTTCTAGCGCCCTTTGATGACACCGGCGATGTAATTCCTCATTCGAGATCCAGTTGCCAGGCCACCAAGCGCGGATGATATTCCGCAGGCAGCGGTTTACAAATACTTGCAGTCTTCGCGTCGTCACCGCATATGTGCACCAAGTTTCGCACCCATACAGCAATACGGATTTGACGTTTGAGTTGAAGATTCGGATTTTCGTTCGTAGAGAAATCTGGCGTGACCGCCAGATGTTTCGGAGACTCGCAAACGCAAATCGGGCCTTTCTGATCCGGGTTTCGATGTCTTTTCTGGTACCACCATCAGGCGTTATCCGGCTACCAAGATACTGGAAGCACTCCACTTTCTCAACTTGCTGCCCAGCTACCATGAAACTGGAGGGATTTCCTGTGTTGATCTCCATCGACTTGGTCTTTCCGACATCGACTTTGAGACCTGCTGCCTTGGAACTTTCGGTGAGGTCGTCGAGTTTGCTCTGCATATCTGGTTGTGTTTGGGCGAGCAAAACAATATCGTCAGCCAGGTCAAGGTCGTTCAGTTGCTCCATTGTTGAAGGATTCCATGTGGTCCACACATGATCGTCCGGATCGGAATCCAGCTTGTTGCCGTCGGAGTGTAGCGTCGATTTTCTCCTGGATCCTGTTCAGGATCACTTTGCAGAGTACTTTGAGGGTTGTACAGATCAACGTTATGCCTCGCCAGTTACCGCACTCTGTCAGGTCTCCTTTCTTCGGGACCTTTACGAGGATACCCTGCATCCAGTCGGCCGGGAATGTTGCAGTATCCCAGATGTCAGCGAAAAGACGGTGCAACATTTGTGCTGATAGGGCAGGGTCGGCTTTCAGCATTTCAGCAGGGATGCAATCGATCCCAGGTGCTTTGTTGGAATTCATGTTTTTGATTGCCGCTTCTATTTCAGACAGCGAGGGCGCTTCCGAGTTGACGCCATTTATGCGACTTACTGTTGGCGCTTCGAGCTGCGGGTTTTGTTGGCCATCGCTATTCGTGACTCGGAAGAGTTGTTCGAAGTGCTCAGTCCATCGTTTGAGCTGATCTGTTCGATCGGTCAATAACTGACCTGCTCGGTCTTTCAGCGGCATTCTTGCATTAGTCCTTGCACCACTGAGGCGGCGAGAAATGTCATAAAGTAATCGGATATCTCCATTGGCGGCGGCTCTTTCTCCCTCTTCGGATAGGGATCCAACGTTAACTCATAAAATGAACCTACAGAACACTCTTCATGATGGTCCCCCCGATCCAACGAAAATTCATAAAGTGAACCTACAGAACACTCTCCATGTTGGTCCTCCCGATCCAATGTAAATTCTTAAAGTGAACCTATAGAACACTCTTCATGTTGATACCCCCGATCCAACGTAAGTTCATAAAATGAACCTTCAAAACACTCTTCAAGTTGGTCCTTTCTGATCCAATGAAAACTCAGAGTGAACGTTCAGAACACTTTCCATGTTGGTCCTCCCGATCCAACGCAAATTCATAAAGTGAACCTTCAAAGCACTCTCCGTGTTGGTCCTCCCGATCCAACACAAACTCTGGAAGTGATCCAACAGAACACTCTTCATTTTGATCCTCCCAATCCAATGTAAACTCATAAACTGAACCTACAGAACACTCTCCGTGTTGGTCCTCCTGATCCAACGTAGATTCAACTGATCCAACGTTAAACTTCAGAATACTCTTCATGTTGGTCCTCCCGATCCAACATAAACTCATAAAGTGAACCTGTAGAACACTCGTCGTGTTGGTCCTCCTGATCCTACGTAAATTCATAAAGTGAACCTTCAGAACACTCTTCATGATGGTCCTCCTGATGCAACGTAAACTCATAAAGTGAACCTTCAGAACGCTTTTCGTGTTGGTCCTCCCGATCCAACGCAAACTCATAAAGTTATCCTACAGAACACTCTTCATGTTGGTCCTCCCGATCTCACGTAAATTCATAAAGTGAACCTTCAGAAAACTTTTCATGTTTGTCCTCCCGATCTAACGTAAATTCATAAAGTGAACCTTTAGAACAATCTTCATACTGGTCTTCCCGATCCAACGTAAATTCATAGAGTGAACCTTCAGAACACTCTTCATGTTGGTCCTCCCGATCCAACGTAAATTCATAAATTGAACCTTCAGAACACTCTTCACGTTGGTCCTTCTGATGCAATGTAAACTCAGAGTGAACGTTCAAAACATTTTCCATGTTGGTCCTCCCAATCCAACGTAAATTCATAAAGTGAACCTTCAGAGCACTCTTCATGTTGCTCCTCCCGATCCAACGCAAACTCATCAAGTTGTCCTACAGAACACACTTCATGTTGGTCCTCCTAATCCAACGTAAATTCATAAAATGAACCTGCAGAACACTCTTCATGTTGGTCCTTCCGATCCAACGTGAACTCAGAGTGAACGTTCAGAACACTCTTTATTTTGTTCCTCCCGATCCAACGTAAGTTCATGAAATGAACCTTCAGAACACTCTTCATCATGGTAAAAGGATGAACATTTACTGATTTTTTCTTCAGTCTTGTTCACTCCCCAACGAAACTTTAAGTGATTCTCTCATTAAAATCAAAATTCCATAAAGATAGAATACTTAAGATTTGGATTATATCATAATTCATTTTTAACATTTAATTTCTCTAGCTACCGTACGCTTAAATCGCTAAGTGATGAACACTAAACTCAATTGATATTACTGCTTGTGCCCCGCGAATTATTGCATAAAGAGTAGTTATGAAATACCTCACTAGGCACCCACCAGTGATGTCAATTGAATTTAGTGTTTATCAGTGCCAAAAGACATACCCCTGTTAAACAGCTAATAACTTTGTTGTTCAATAAGATACGAAGTTACGGTCTTGGACAAAGTGGTTTAGCCGAAAATTTCGTTTAGAGAATTTATAAATTGGCACAAAAACTATTAGCAGGCTCGATTCCACAGGAGAAACAAAAACGATGATGATGTTCCAGTACAAAATATTAATTTTTTTTCCATACAAACCTAAAAATTCAAATTTACTCGTCTAAACGTTACTTTAAAATTCTTCAAAAAATCATGGATAATTTTTGAACCAAAATAAAACTTTTTAGATCCCAGCGTTTGAGAAATTCAAAAATGACCCCGAATCGACTCAGTCTAATCTATGAATTTCGTTAAATAATGAATAAATTTTTATAAATTCCGAACATGGATCATAATAGCTTTATTTTACAAGAATTGTGCACCTAATAGGCAACAAGAGAGTTTTAAGTTAAAGTCCTTTTTTTCTGCACACTCAGGTTCTTTAGACGCAAATTGACATTTATAAGAAACACTGGCTGATTTCCGCAATTGCACGCTTAACGAAATTTGAAGTTTTATGTAGCCTATTATTGGATATGTACTCTGTGACTATTCAAACTATTCAGCAAAAATAAGCTCAATACAAACTAACCTTTTTCCAAGACCTCTCAGTCGAAGTCCCGGTCTCCGTCGATGCATAGTCATACCACAGAGAACAGACGTACAAGCTAGCCCACGAAACTTGTGTAAAAATCCCAACACCCTTTTTGATTTTGTGTGAGTTTATATGATTACGCTTTTTCGAAAACTGGGCACTTTAAAGTTGATTTGTGACTTTTGAACGGCGCAATAGATGGCACTGTTTGTAGTCGATTTCTAGTGTAGTTTTTTGGTGAAAGCATTTGAAATTTTACACACTTTTTGACGATTTTTTGTTCGAGCTTGTACGTCTGTTCTCTATGGTCATACTTTGCAAAATACATCAATCGGAAGCAATTGAAAGAGGGAACCTCACCGCAGAATCTATTCAATCATCTTAATTAAGTTAGCTAGGGTGCTGTTTCTATCTGTCTGACTCTAGTTATGTATCTAGCTAGAAGGCTCTCTCGGCAGGAGGGCCTGACTAAAGCAAGAGTGTAGTGATACCGATCGGTTGGTATAATTAGCTTTTCCTAGATCGCAGTCGAAGATTGAAATTCTAATAAGACCTGGCTGGCTCGGCTAATTCAGGAGCAGTGTGAGATAGATAGGGCATCGGTTCTATGCTCTAACTAAATGCAATTGGTGTTTTTTGTTTTGCTACAATGTCTCGAGTTAATCTCGTTCGTAGGCTCATGAAATATTTATGAAAAATCGATCACGATTGATAGATCAACTCCTGGGCAGAATGAATCCAGTTCAGATTGAAAAAAAAATTTAGATAAACTTAGCGAAACGCTATTAATTCTTTTATAATCTTTCGGGGTACAGTTGTTTGGTTAATGCCATGTTTTTTCCGAGGAAATTAGGTACAGCCTATAAAAACTGCGATGTGGATTAGTAAAATAAAAGGTTTGCAATATTAATTAAATTTGACCAGATAATATAACTCGAAAGCGAATTTGTAAATGTATTCCTACAGATTTGGACTAATCTCAAAATGCACATACTGGGGCAGGAGTGGCTCAAGTTGGTTTACTGGAATTGCAGCCACACACACGATAAACGAAACGGTCTGGAATGTGGGGGCGTGATGGTAATAATTTAATAATAGAACCACAAACCACCGACCTGCATCGGGTCTTGTCGGGGTGTCAAAGTAAAAGTGTGGCAGCTAAGTGCATGCAAACATATGCATGATGATACATGTACCCAGGTAACCTGCCTATTTAGTGAGGGTGCAGTTTTTCCGGTGCCGGAATTGGAATTGCAGCACCTGAATCCATAAATCTTCGACCGAAATGCAAAATAGCTAGGAGGGAGTGTGTAAGGAAAACGTGTGAAAACCCGTGGGAAAAAGCAGTTTGAAGAAAGTCAACCTCCAGGAAAAATGTGATGCTTTGGCTTCGATTATGCGAGTATGAGGTTTGAGTCAAGGGATTGGTGTTTTTTTAGTTATAAGATGGGTAGAATCAGTAATTTGTAAAGTTATTGACACATTCACTACATTTGACTGATGATGATACGATATCCAGTTGTATATGAAACCTTGTAACGTTGAATCCGCACTAAAGCTTAAACAAAAAATGCTTGAAAAATAATAACTTGTTCTCAAAATAAAATGAACTGAGTTACGTTTATTTGTCTTAACTATTGAATAATTCAAGCCATTAAAATTCGATAAGTAAAAAACGAAATTCTTTTCTCATATTTACCACGCACGGCATTTACTTCGCTTAAAATACTCGTTGACCAAAAGTGTCCAAAGTCAGCTAGAAATTAATTAGTTTCAACTAGCCAAACCATTAATTTTGAGGTTTGTAGCCACATATCCTTGGACTTGGACTTGCCACAGCCTCTTTCAAGTCACATCCAAAATGCGCGATCAATATGGGGGCGTAACTGCATCATAGACGTATACGTAGTGCAGCAAAACCACAGGGAATGATCAGTCAGAGTCTCTCAGCGGGTACGCAGCGCAACAATTCGATCCGATTCGATCCCAGGCGTACTTGTGTACTCATTGACTAGGTACCTACCTAGTAGGTACGTATGGTTTCAATTAAAGTCACCGAGCTGTCGGTACTCGTGAAGATCGAAGTTTATTACTGGCAACACCGCGTGCGGTCTTCGCCGTTGAATGGGTGTTGATGATCGCCATCAGGAATGGCCTAATGACGTTTGGCGCGGTGGGATCGAACCCCAACCATTTGGTTTCTTAGGATCGCGTACCTCACTATAAGTGTTGTCCTTTTCGCGTGGAGATCGACTCCTGTTGTGGGTACGATGTTCTTTACATAATAAATTTTTATTTATTAGGAAACAACTAGACGAACCAATGAATGACCGAAGAATGTTTACGGGGTGGTTTGATCCGAAAATTGCACAAAAAATGCGCGATGTGGGCGTTTGGAATTGATTCTGAACCCTAACGAAATTATTAACCGGGTATGGCGAGCGAAAAAGGTGAGCAAGCTCATTTTTTATGCGCTTGTTTAATATTATTAGCTTTTCTCGACGTCTGAAGAGGAGATTAAAAATCGATAATGACTTTGTTACGATTCATTTGTGTGTCTATAATTTTCGTTACCATTTTTAGATGAAAAAAACATTAACCAGTTTTCAGAATCAATCGTTTATCCATGGTTCAAAAGCACATGAGAAAAAAATGTTATGTTATGAATTGATCATAAATTTCTGATAAATGGTCTGTAAATGGAATTAAAAAAGATATGACAAAACTGACAAAACTGACAAAAATGACAAAAATGACAAAAGTGACAAAAATAACAAAAATGACAAAAATGACAAAAATGACAAAAATGACAAAAATGACAAAAATGACAAAAATGACAAAAATGACAAAAATGACAAAAATGACAAAAATGACAAAAATGACAAAAATGATAAAAATGACAAAAATGACAAAAATGACAAAAATGACAAAAATGACAAAAATGACAAAAATGACAAAAATGACAAAAATGACAAAAATGACAAAAATGACAAAAATGACAAAAATGACAAAAATGAAAAAATGACAAAAATTAGAAAAATGACAAAAATGACAAAAATTAAAAAATATCACAAAAATGACGAAAATGACAAAAATGACATAGATTACAAAAATGACAAAAATGACATTGTTTACAAAAATGACAAAAATGACAAAAATGACAAAAATGACAAAAATGACAAAAATGACAAAAATGACAAAAATGACATAAATGACAGAAATGACAAAAATGACAAAGTTTGAAAATTTTACAAAATTTATAAAATTTACAAAATTTACAAAATTTTCAAAATTTACAAAATTTACAAAATTTACAAAATTTACAAAATTTACAAAATTTACAAAATTTACAAAATTTACAAAATTTACAAAATTTACAAAATTTACAAAATTTACAAAATTTACAAAATGACAAAAACTTACAAAATTCACAAAATTTACATCATCTACAAAATTAACAAAATTTACAAAATTGACAAAACATACAAAATTTAAAAAATATCCAAAATTTACAAAATTTACAAAATTTACAAAATTTACAAAATTTACAAAATTTACAAAATTTGCAAAATTTACAAAATTTACAAAATTTACAAAATTTAAAAAATTTACAAAATATAAAATTTACAAAATTTTCAAAAATTTACAAAATTTACAAAATTTACAAAATTTACAAAATTTACAAAATTTACCAAGTTAACAAAGTTAACAAAATTCACAAAATTTACAAAATTTACAAAATTTACAAAATTTACAATATTTACAAAATTTTCAAAATTTTCAAAATTTTCAAAATTTTCAAAATTTACAAAATTGATAAAATTTACAAAATTTACAAAGTTTAAAAAATTTACAAAATTTACAAAATTTACAAATTTTACAAAATTTACAAAATTTAAAAAATTTACAAAATTTACAAAATTTACAAAATTTACAAAATTTACAAAATTTACAAAATTTACAAAATTTACAAAATTTACAAAATTTACAAAATTTACAAAATTTACAAAATTTACAAAATTTACAAAATTTACAAAATTTACAAAATTTACAAAATTTACAAAATTTACAAAATTTACAAAATTTACAAAATTTACAAAATTTACAAAATTTACAAAATTTACAAAATTTAAAATTAACAATATAAACCAAATTTACAAAATTTACAAAATTTACAAAATTTACAAAATTTACAAAATTTACAAAATTTACAAAATTTTCAAAATTTACAAAATTTACAAAATCGAATAATTTACAAAATTAACAAAATTTTCAAAATTTACAAAATTTACCAAATTTTTAAAATTTAAATTTTTTACAAAATTCACTAAATTAACAAAATTTACAAAGTTTACAAAATTTATATTATTTACAAAATTTACAAAATTTACAAAATTTACAAAATTTACAAAATTTACAAAATTTACAAAATTTTCAAAATTTACAAAATTTACAAAATTTACAAAATCGAATAATTTAAAAATTTACAAAATTTACAAAATTTACAAAATTTACAAAATTTACAAAATTTACAAAATTTACAAAATTTACAAAATTTACAAAATTTACAAAATTTACAAAATTAACAAAATTAACAAAATTTACAAAATTTAGAAAATTTACAAAATTAACAAAATTTACAAAATTTACAAAATTTACAAAATTTACAAAATTTACAAAATTTACAAAATTTACAAAATTTACAAAATTTACAAAATTTACAAAATTTACAAAATTTACAAAATTTACAAAATTTACAAAATTTACAAAATTTACAAAATTTACAAAATTTACAAAATTTACAAAATTTACAAAATTAACAAAATTTACAAAATTTACAAAATTTACAAAATTTACAAAATTTACAAAATTTACAAAATTTACAAAATTTACAAAATTTACAAAATTTACAAAATTTACAAAATTCAAAAAATTTACAAAATTTACAAAATCTACAATATAAACCAAATTTACAAAATTTACAAAATTTACAAAATCGAATAATTTTCAAAATTTACAAAATTTTCAAAATTTAAAAAATTTACCAAATTTTTAAAATTTACAAAATTTACAAAATTTACTAAATTTACAAAATTAACAAAGTTTACAAAATTTACAAAATTTATATTATTTACAAAATTTACAAAATTTACAAAATTTACAAAATTTACAAAATTTACAAAATTTACAAAATTTACAAAATTTACAAAATTTACAAAATTTACAAAATTTACAAAATTTACAAAATTTACAAAATTTACAAAATTTACAAAATTTACAAAATTTACGAAATTTACAAAATTTACAAAATTTACAAAATTTACAAAATCGAATAATTTACAAAATTTACAGAATTTACAAAATTTACAAAATTTACAAAATTTACAAAATTTACAAAATTTACAAAATTTACAAAATTTACAAAATTTACAAAATTTACAAAATTAACAAAATTTAGAAAAATTACAAAATTTACAAAATTTAGAAAATTTACAAAATTTACAAAATTTACAAAATTTACAAAATTTACAAAATTTACAAAATTTACAAAATTTACAAAATTTACAAAATTAACAAAATTAACAAAATTTACAAAATTCACAAAATTTACAATATAAACCAAATTTACAAAATTTACAAAATTTACAAAATTTACAAAATTTACAAAATTTACAAAATTTACAAAATTTACAAAATTTACAAAATTTACAAAATTTACAAAATTTACAAAATTTACAAAATTCACAAAATTTACAAAATTTACAATATAAACCAAATTTACAAAATTTACAAAATGTACAAAATTTACAAAATCGAATAATTTACAAAATTTACAAAATTTTCAAAATTTAAAAAATTTACCAAATTTTTAAAATTTACAAAATTTACAAAATTCACTAAATTTACAAAATTTACAAAGTTTCCAAAATTTATATTATTTACAAAATTTACAAAATTTACAAAATTTACAAAATTTACAATATTTACAAAATTTACAAAATTTACAAAATTTACAAAATTTTCAAAATTTAAAAAATTTTCAATATTTACAAAATCGAATAATTTACAAAATTTACAATATTTACAAAATCGAATAATTTACAAAATTTACAAAATTTACAAAATTTACAAAATTTACAAAATTTACAAAATTTACAAAATTTACAAAATTTACAAAATTTACAAAATTTACAAAATTTACAAAATTTTCAAAATTTACAAAATTTACAAAATTTACAAAGTTTACAAAATTTACAAAATTTAAAATTTACAAAATTTACAAAATTTACAAAATTAACAAAATTTACAAAATTTACAAAATTTACAAAATTTACAATATAAACCAAATTTTTCAAAATTTACAAAATTTACAAAATTTACAAAATTTACAAAATTTACAAAATTTACAAAATTTACAAAATTTACAAAATATACAAAACTTAAAATTTAAAAAATTTGCAAAATTTACAAAATTTACAAAATTTACAAAATTTACAAAATTTACAAAATTTACAAAATTTACAAAATTTACAAAATTTACAAAATTTACAAAATTTACGAAATTTACAAAATATACAAAATTTACAAAATCTACAAAATTTACAAAATTTACAAAATTTACAAAATTTACTAAATTTACAAAATTTAAAAAATTTACAAAATTTACAAAATTTACAAAATTTACAAAATTTACAAAATTTACAAAATTTACAAAATTTACAAAATTTACAAAATTTACAATATAAACCAAATTTACAAAATTTACAAAATTTACAAAATTTACAAAATTTACAAAATTTACAAAATTTACAAAATTTACAAAATTTACAAAATTTACAAAATTTACAAAATTTTCAAAATTTACAAAATTTACAAAATCGAATAATTTACAAAATTTTCAAAATTTACAAAATTTACCAAATTTTTAAAATTTACAAAATTTACAAAATTTACAAAATTTACAAAGTTTACAAAATTTACAAAATTTATATTATTTACAAAATTTACAAAATTTACAAAATTTACAAAACTTACAAAATTTACAAAATTTCCAAAATTTACAAAATTTACAAAATTTACAAAATTTTCAATATTTACAAAATTTTTGAAATTTACAAAATTTACAAAATTTACAAAATTTGCAAAATTTACAAAATCTATAAAATTTACAAAATTTTCGCATTTTACAAAATTTACAAAATTTACAAAATAAACCAAATTTACAAAATTTACAAAATTTACAAAATTTAAAAAATTTACAAAATTTACAAAATTTACAAAATTTACAAAATTTACAAAATTTACAAAATTTACAAAATTTACAAAATTTACAAAATTTACAAAATTTACAAAATTTACAAAATTTACAAAATTTATAAAATTTACAAAATTTACAAAATTTACAAAATTTACAAAATTTACAAAATTTACAAAATTTACAAAATTTACAAAATTTACAAAATTTACAAAATTTACAAAATTTACAAAATTTACAAAATTTACAAAATTTACAAAATTTACAAAATTTACAAAATTTACAAAATTTACAAAATTTACAAAATTTACAAAATTTACAAAATTTATGAAATTTACAAAATTTACAAATTCCGATCGGGAATTCCCGGGAATCAAAATATTCCGGAAATTCCCGAATCCCGGAAAACGATCGTATATCCCAGGAATTCCCGAACCGAATAATTTTGCTAAACCTGCTGCTGATGATGTAGATTAATAAACACATATGCTGTACATTAGCCTCTAAA
The DNA here is from genome assembly GCF_029784155.1 of Uranotaenia lowii. Classification (NCBI taxonomy): domain Eukaryota; kingdom Metazoa; phylum Arthropoda; class Insecta; order Diptera; family Culicidae; genus Uranotaenia; species Uranotaenia lowii. Next base: position 236,579,497 of record NC_073692.1, on the reverse strand, counting down.
ACTCATATCTTCAACTTAAAAACTGATTTCAGACAATAACAAAACGATGAAAATTCGACTTTGAACGAGAAATAGGGATATTCTCTATCACAGGGTTTTCAAATGTGTGAATTTGAATTGAAAATTAACGAAATTTGGATTTTTTTTTTCGAGTTTAAAAAATAACCTCGTCTCCCCTACAAAAAAAATAATCTAAAAGAAATATTTTACAAAATTCGGAAAGCATGATACAAACTGTAATCTAACAAACTGTGTTGATGATCGTTTCATCGAAAAAAAAATTATCTTAAAAGCGAAAAGAAAATGAAATTTCTCAAAATTTTGTCATTTATATCTTAAGTGTCATTATGTTTATTCTAGTCATTTAAAAACCATTTTGGTCATTTTTTATGTTCGTTCTCTTTTTTCGTTTTCTTGATATTTAGGTTTGTTACGTTTGCTTTATATTTATTTTTGTAAATTTCCATGCATGCCTTTATTGAAAATGCATTGCAATATTAAAATAAAAATTAACTTGACGAGCTAAATCTATTTCTTGGATTTTATAGTCGTGCTTGCCTCGAACTCCTTTTTTATTAAATTCTAGACCCTGTATTTTTATTGTAAATGCTCTTTTTAATTTCATCTTTATAATTATTGAGAATTTCTTAAAAAATTGAGGTTTATCTATTAGAGATAGATATTGTTTTTTGGTAATGATGAAAAAATGTTGATCTACAACGTTGATTAGTTGCGAAAAATGAACTGTGTAATTTCTTATCTGATCAATGAATTGTACATAATTGATATTCAATGACCATTTAACATTTCAAATGAAATGGTATAAATAGAAAGAAATTACGCTCCTCAATTCAGTGCGCATTTGTTTCTAGATTTCGAACCAAGTTACAAAGTTTGTTTTATTTCTTTTACAAGACCAAACACTACAACTTCTGACAGTTGATCGATTCTCGAGGGAAGCTAGACATGGTAATAATTTTTGTACAACGGCCTATAAAAATGGCGCAGAATTTATGTGTCATCCCGAAACGCACTCCGTCTTCGAAGGTTTGATCACACTTTATAATGTCGCCTCAATAAAATACACAAACGACAAGTTTGAGCGCCCTTACTTCACTTCGTCCGTCGACTTCCTCGACTGAGCTGTATGTTTGTTCGTATGACGAGTTCGGGATCAAGAAAACGAAGAAAAAAAAGAATTACACACAGTCCAGCAGCATCTTTCAACAACAAACCCCATTAAATTACACGGAATCTCCTCCACAATGCGCGACATCCACAACGCAGCGCGGAGACAAAATTCTTGGCGGGAGTCCGCACGAAATATGGCTTTCTAAAATTAATTTACTTTCCGCGTTTCTTGAGGAAGAGCGCAGCAAAAGACAAAGTTGGGCTGAAGATCTGTTTTCTGTACCAAGATCTGTGTATTCATCTTCTGCTGAGCTGAGTAAACGTGTGGCATTCGCCGGACAAAAAGTACCTACTCCTACTCCTAAGTAATTCGGATGGATAGGATCTCGGTGATCTTTGGGTTGGCCTGGTCACTTGTTCGCTTGCTTGCAGATTGTGGTGGTGGCCTAGAAGTAAGTAGCAATGGCTGCGAGCATTAGCAGTTGACATGCCAATGGACAAGATCTACGATTGCCCACACCGAAATTGTTATTACAGCTGTCATCCCACGGCACGGTTGCCTAAACCAGGACAGAAGGCAGGACAGATCTCTCGCGAATGTGTCGCCTTCGTCGCACATTGGATAAATGGGCCTTTCCGTGAACAAAAATATTGCTACTTACCTCTTCCTGGCCAAAAGATTTCGCACCGCGAGTAGATCAGCCAGGGGTGGTCGCTAGGATATTTAAACTTTAAGAGCTAAATTTTACGATTATAATCCAATTTTGTTCAACGAAAAACTTTATCGTTGAGAAAATTTTGTTTGATCATTCAAAAGAAACATTGCATAACCACAAGAGCTAAGAAACAGGTTTTCGGTTATAGTTTTTACACACTTCAACAATTTTAAAATATACAAAATTCTCGCAAAAAAATTTACAAACAACTAATATTTCTTTTTATTTTTGAAGCATGTAATAAATTAATCAAATAAGCAATTTTAAACAAATAAAACACATATACACATTGTTTAAATCAAGCAACAATAAAACGATATTAACCATCATAACCGATATAAGAAAAGCAATAAATAAGAGAATCTGAAAACATCAAAAACCGTGAATGGACCTTTTTTGGAGAAAATTTTTTTTTGTGAACATCAGAAACCTTTAGCTATTAGTCAGTCTTAAAAAGATTCCAAATTTAGGGACTATAATCGTTAAAGTGTGTAAACCTTCAACGATATTTTTCTGCGAATAGCTATCGTATACTTGACAAAACATTCGAAAGACACTTAGAATATATTCTATGAACTGCCTCACGTCCGGGACTATTAATAACGTTTTTCAAATTTTCATCACCTAAAGACTTTTTTTTCACAGTTATTGTTACATATTTCATAACTGAATTATTAGCTTTTAAGATAAAGCTACTTGAAGCAAAACGTATTTAAAAATTGTTTTCAGCCCAGGAGCGGTTCTATAGATACCGCTGGGCATCATGCACCAGCAGTGTTAGATGCAACATTTGTATACCACAACACTTATTAATAATTAATTTTTTTATTCGTGTAACATAAGATACAATCTTTTTTAAGTGTTACAGTTGGGTTGGTGTTATATAAATTCAATCTCAATGTTTCTGATGCACTTTCATATCTAACTAAAAATCATTAATTGCTACCGTATTACTGCAAATCTTGATAGTGTAGCTTTCTTGAATTCCGATTTCGATATAATGGATTATATTTGGGTAGAAAGATTATTCCAGTTCGATATGCCTCTTATTAGAAACGAATTGTTGTGATAGACAGAACTATGAGGTGGAATAACAATATCAATAGTTCTAGAATTTCTTACAGGAACGAAAAGTTGTTTAATGTTATTCTCATCTACTCTAGTTACTATTCTATGGACTATATTGTATGATCTATATTCATAAAAGCTATGGAATGGGCGGGCAGCCAATCAGTTTTATTTGAAGATGGGAAACACTTGAAAATCTTGATAATCTATAAACATAACAAAACAATGGATGAATTTAGTTTTTGAACAGTTTCAGTTTAGTTTCAATATCGAGATGTTTTGTGGTCAGGTTAAGCTTTTTCAGAGTTCCATAGATTTTGCTACATTTTTTATCAACTTGTTTTTTCCACGACAGTTCATGGTCGAAGACAATGACAAGGTTTTCAGCATGATTGGTGGAATCAATTTGAGAGTTAGTCAAATTAAGTCCTGGATATTCTGAAGTTCTATGCAATTTATTAAATGGCATAGAACTTCAGAATATCCTAAACTTAATTTGGCTTACTCTGAAATGGTTTACACCGATTATTTTGACATTATATATTTTTTTAATAAAATGTAATAAAGTTATCTTTGTATGATAACAACATGCCCATGACACAGTTTCTCACATCGTGAGATAGTTTTTTGGAAGGGATTGATTCTCATAGAAAATTTAAAAAAATCGAGAAATAGATGAACTTTTTTTCATTTCTCGATGCCGTAAAAAACTATAGGGGAGAGTGAGGATACTTGATCCCTTTTTCTTATTTTCACCATATCTTTTTGGAAAAATTTAGCAACTCGCCGTCTTTGACATTTTCTGACAGCTTGTAACTTCAAATTTCTATGCTCCAAAAATTAGAACGATTCTTGAACCCGTTGATGAACTAGAAGCATTTTCGTGAAAGTAAAAAAATTGCGATTTTTCTGAAGTTAGGGGAGACTTGATCCCCTATTGAAGGAAACTTGATATTTTATTCAGGTAGCCCTAATCCTTGTATAAAAATCAAACAAAACCCCAAGATAGAATGTTAATTGACTATTTTGGTCATGTTTGTTTTCATTTCACAATTTATAGCAGACATAAGAAGTAAATTCTATCACTTTGTCTCAACGCTAATTACATTGTATACTTCAAGGCGCCATTTTTTTATAATTAAGAGAAAATTAATTATTTTTGCTCTTTTCTTCAGACAATTGTTTAATAAATATTAGTTTTGGATAAATATTAGTAATTTCGTAATCAGCAATCATAACGATCAATTCAGAAGAAGAATATGCCGTTTGGAGGGGGATCAATTGTACCCTACTCTAGGGGATCAATTGTACCCATAATCAACATTTTAGAAAACTTTTTCTGAAAAAAGTTGAGAGTTTTCCATTGCTTTGAAAATATGGCATTATGAAGTTCATTTTACGCTCGAACTATTGATACATTGGAACAAATACTTTTTTCATAATTTTCCCATGTAAGGAACATATTAAAGTGATGAAAAAAGATCTTCAAGTTACATTTTGTGAAATTTTTCAAACAAAGTTCAATTACTCAAACAATTATTTTGTTAAAAATTTTCAAACTACAAACATTGTTATTTTGCTCATTTTGGCACATTTTTCTAGAACATTTGATCTTTGTAAGACATTCCAGTTTCGAGATATAGCTAAGGAATCAAGTATCCTCATTCTCCCCTACCCAGTATGACAAATTAGCTTGATTATATAACCTACAAGCTTTATTTTGCTTTCATTATCTTATAGTAACACTGTTGGTGTTAATATATTTTTCGGACAATCATCAATTTTTTTTTAAATAACTATTTTTATAATTCAGTTACCAGTCTGAGCTAAAATGCATCAAAATACAGTTAAAAGATTTTCCTTTTAAATCTCGTTTCCATATGCTGGAATTTGATTGTTTTGCACCACGTGTTTGTTTATTTTAAAATTTCATCCATCCAAACAATATTTTTTTATAATTTCATCTATTAGAATTTTTTGTAGTTTTTTTACCCTTAAATGTAGACAGCACCTTTATGTACTGCAGCACCTGTGATCTCAATAAATTGTATTTTTCAATAATCATCAACTATGTTTTATCTAGAGCTACATTTTTTTTAATTCTCACTGTAGATATTTAATCTTAAGCTACGGATATCCAATACACAACTATGATGTAGGTTTATAAATTCCAATTTTGATTCCAAATGCTATTTGATTACAAATCAAGTTCTTAATCGCAATTTCAATTCTCAATTTTGAATTGAAATCTGAATCCAACGGATAGTTTTCAATAAATTTTAATCGAATGGAAAATTCAATCAGAATAAAAATTACTTTCTGTGAGTTTTTAATTTTTTATGTCGATAAAATAAAAGCTTGTTAATTTGAATACAAAATTAGATTTAAAAACATTTGAAATAATAAATTTGAATTGAGTTCCCGATTCTCAATAAAAATATGAATTAAGTTTCATCGTGATTTTGTATTTTATTTTTCAATCAGAATAAGGGTGTGAATTCGAATCTGGAATATGAAACATAATAGTAATATCGGTTTTTATATATTTTGTATGTTCAAAATTTTTATTTCAGATCAAATTTAGATTTCAAATCCAATTTTTGTTAGTAACTATTGTTGGTTTGTTGGCTTTTATGTCTAGCGATAAAACTTGTATAATAGGATGTTTCCATTTGTCTTCTTGTGTTATCATTAACTCTCCCAAGCATATGGTGATTGGTTAAGATTGCATTTAAATAATTTTAAAAACATTTTCATTTATTTATATCTAAGCATGAAATATTCTGTAACCTAAAATTTCTGGTGAAATTTATAGAGGAGTCGTCGCTTTGTGTAAGCATGTTTTTCTATATGTTGTTGACTTATATACGTATCATACACCGAAAAAATTCTTCACATGAGCGCTACGTGAAAATGTACATGGATTTTTGCCACCATGAAAATCACGTGAAACCTACGTGAATTTCAGGTAGCAAACAGAGCTCGCGTTGCAAGCAGAGTTCACGTAAAGTTCATGTGAGTTGTAGGTGAATTCCATATGGAGCGTACGTGTATTTGATTTCTTCTGCTACATGCATTTCACGTAGTTTTCATTAAAATATTTAATATAGGGAGTTTCTTCAAATGTTTTAAATAATTTTTTTAAGTTTGCGGGAATTTTTTATTATCATGAATAAATGATAAATTAAACACGATCATCACAAAACTTTAAATTTCCACTTTCAAACTAACTAAACTTCACTTCACTTCACCATCGTCTCGAAAATGTCATTTGGTGTGTCCCTTTAGTGGTCGTCCTGGCTGCTCCAGTTCCAATTCTGTAAAAATAACAAATGTTCTGAGAAGAAACAAACACATAACAAAGTTTTTATTACTTACAAAAATTCAGCTTCTCCATCACCCAGAATTTTTTTATCTGTCAGCAGCAACTGTGGGATCCACGCCATATTGTGCTGACTATTTTTTCACATCGATTTTACTTTAATGAGCCATTGAGATTTACGTGAAAACACATAGAATGCACCCGACCCAACTATATTTGGCGGATCACTGGATTTTCACGTAAATCGGATGTGTTTTTGTTTTGGAAACAAACGGCTTTGTGAATTTCACGTAAATATCAAGTGATTTTTTATTAGCTTCTAAGTGCTTCACGTAAATCGAGCAAAAATTCACGTAATGAGCGCCTACGTGAAAATATAGGTGAATTTAACGTTTCCTTTTCGGCTGAGTGTATGCTTCTTTTATTTAAGGGGGCATCCATAAATTACGTAACGCTCCTAGGGGGGGGAGGGAGTAAGCTCGAGCGTTACGAATTGTGACATAGGGGAGGGGGGGAGGTATGCTCATCGTTACGTAACGATTTTTTCCTTAAAAATTTCAGTTTACTTAATCGCAGCTATTTTGATGTCATGCCGCAGAATGATAAACCTACCATAATTTGCTTAAAATTTGTAGGCTTCAACATGATTGAAACTGGTTTGTAACTTTTCCCCTTTAAAGATTCTGACATTCAATTTATTTTATCAAAGAGTTATCATCAATGAGTACTATGAAGCGATTTGGATAGATATAAATTCCGTTTTGTAAAACGTTTAAAAAAATCATGTTAATTTTTTTTATCTTAGAAAATCTGTATTTAAAAACATGAGAAGATGGGAGGGAGGGGGGGTAATTATCAGCGTTACGTAATTTTCGAAGGGGGGTACGTCGAAGCGTTACGATTTGTGACATACGGGGGGGAGGGGGTCAAAAAAGTGCATTTTTTGCGTTACGTAATTTATGGATGCCGCCTAACTAGCCTAGAAAAATTTACTTACATAATTAAACAATCACCAATTGCATCCATGGGAGACCTAAATTACATAACAAAAATATGCTCATACGCTTATGATCTTAGTTTTGTCATGTTCTTCCACGTGGAGAAGGAATTTTGATGAAACATCAATAAGTCACACCAACGCAACCAATTTGCAAATCATAGCTCGTGGGGAATCTTGGTCCACCTATATTTTGGTGTTTTTATATACATTCAGAACTTAAAATACGTTTTTTCCTACAATTCCCTTTTTTCTTTCCTCATCTGAAATTGCTTCAAAATAACTAAATGAATTATAAAATTTTATTTTTAAGTCAACTTATAAATTTTGAACATTAACTAGTCAATTTGGATTTGGCGGTCCACCTTTTCCCAAAATTTTTCAAATTCCAAAAAAAATACTTTTTTTAAAACAGTCAGAACTCGGGAAATTAATGTATTTAAAAAGTAACAAAAATGTCTAATGATACCTTAAAAATGTAAAAAACGTTTCCAATTTTTTCATCTTTTGTAATAAAAAAGTTATGAAGCAAAGAAAAAAAAATGACCCATGATACCCCACTTTCTCCTACGAAATAGCATTAAATCATAAGCGCGCCTCAAAGAAAATCAAGGTTGACCACATTTCAAGCATTTTTTATTTAAAAAATAATAATTTCAGGAACATATTAGTTTGCTCAAATGATATTTTTTTTTTCATTCAAATTTCCTATACAAAAAATAGTACTGCAAAAAATGTCAATTTCAATTAACGTATTATAAGAGTTTTAAGACAGCTTGAATCACAGCTTCGTTTGACGTTTCTATAAATGGAATACAAGCTCATGATGGATTTATCCATTTTTGAGTAAGAGAAGTTTGTCGTAATAAATGAGAACATTTCGATTTTTTGCTTGGCAAAAGGCATTCATGCAACTATTTGTTTTGTTTCCTTTTGACTATGAGGATGGTCATTTATCTTTAAATAACAAGTATGTATTGTTATCAAATAACCACAGACTGTTTTGGAATAGATCATTTTCTGTCATCGAAAACCTGGCCTCAAAGCTAAATAATAAGGATTCGTATTTTCATCGTTTTAAGAAGATTTACCGTAGTCAGTGTTAGTATTTGCTTTTTATGTTTTTTTTTTGTAGAAACTAGCGAAACGTGGACCAAATAATGTTTCAATTTTATTTTTTGTTTTGGGTTTTCAGTTAAGTTAAGTGCTAAAACTCAGAGGAAGAATGACCCTGCGTGGTTAAACTCCTCAATAAATAAATAAGAATTTCTTCTTCTTCTTCTTCTTCATGATTTTTGGTTCGAAACGTTTTTTATACAGGGTGGGGCAGAGTGGACTCCCTGATTTGATCGGTTAACTGTATAAAAACCACATAATATTATTAAAAAAGCTTTTAAATTCTGAATTCTACATGTAATACCATTTTTTTATTAAGTTTTAAAAACGATATCGTCCAGGTGACGGCTTTGACGAGCGATGCACATATTCACATTCTGTCGCACTTGTGTGTGATCCATTTCCTTTTGGTTTTTAGCATCAGGAACACTATCATGACGATTCAAACCAAATCGTATACGAAATGCACTGTGGATAGCCTCCACACTATCCTTATTTTTGAAGAACGTTTCGACTTCAAAACCACGATGCTTGCCAGTGCACGGCATGGTGACTAATAAAAATGGCGTCTTTCCCCCTACCACATGAAATCACTCCGACTCCGCTATCCCGCGCGCGCGCTCTTCAGCGGCTGATTGAAACTAGGGAGTCCATTCTACCCCACCCTGTAGTTTAGTTAAATAAATGACTTACGTTTAGTTTCCTTCTGCCTTATCTGTGTTCGCAACTTTGGTAGCACGTGTTTTGTATGCTTCGTGCAGCACGTGAGCTGGGAAGATTAGTTTAGGTTAGGTTACATTGGAACTATGCTACTGTTTAAATTTACCTGATTGGTAGTACATATAACGGTTATGGTTTAGAGAATGTGCATACCACTTACAACTGCTTGTAGCTAATCTAACTGACCAAATTAGGAAACTAGAATTTACAGACAATATTTGCTTAAACGATTCACAATTTTACCTCGGCACATAATTCACTTGCACACTTGCTCTACTTCTGGTTTTTCGTTTGTCAGACCTGCGGTTACTTTGATCACACTTCGTGATTCGAATTCTGATGGACGGCAAGTGCCAAGGTGGCTATTAGTGAAAGGTGCTTCACTCCGGATGGTTGTGACGCCATCACTCAAAATCCTTTCAAAACAGGTTTTGCTATCTCAAAAAGAGGTAAAAAAATTTTAAGCGTTTATATGTACGTTCTTCTCGATATTCAAATCATCTGTCACTTAGTTTTATCATGCCTATATCCTCTGTTCCAATAAAACAGTTTTTCAACTTGGCTTGAACGCTAGTTTTAAAAGAGCATTGAATGCTTTATTGAAAATGGTACCAAAGCCCTAATGAAAACAGGAAAGTATATGTTTTATGCAATACTTTTGCAACTTTTTTTACAACACTCTTAAAATAGAGTTTAATCAAGTTTTAGCAAAACTTCCAGAACTTTTTTAAAACACACAATAAATGAAGCATTTCCTATGTTACAATAAAACAGTTTTAAAAATTGGACTCAATGGAAAAGTCTTCATAAAACAATCATAAAACTCAAAACAGCCAGTTGGCTCAATCTGTGTTACTTGGGAAACCCAGTGATAAAATTACATTGAGATTATAGACTACTAGCCGTACTAAACACATTTGAAATCACATAAAACATCTATAATAATTGTAGCCTCGTATCTAAAATAAATCATTGGCATTAAGCGTTTTAGTTGATGTTAACCGTTTAACAAGTGAGAAAATTTTGAAAACTTGTATCGAAATTCTTGTCTGAGATGAGTTTTTGAGGCTTTTATCTTGAATGTGAACCCGATTAGAAGAGAAAAACCAAATTATTTCAAGATGAGATATTTTGATATTCAATTTTTTCCTAACTGGGTGAGTTATAATTTAGTACTCGTAAGATGTCAAAAAATTTCAAATTATATCAACAAGTTCACACAACCATAATCAAATAATATCAACCGCTGTAATAATTTAAACAAAATTATAACTCAGTCAGAGATAGTATATATTGACTACAAATCTTATGAGAATCGAACTCATCACTTTTCCAATCCCATCCCATTCTACCAGCTGCGTGTCTTTGCCTACTGCTCTACCTGAGCTTGTTAGGAAGTGGATGTTTATTTTCCTACTTATACTTCATAGGCCGATGCAGGCTGCTTGTTTAGGGACGTTCTTCAAGTGCGCAAAGACAGGCAGCCATTTTGAAAAAAACCTAAACAACAAATCTCATATCAAAACTATAACTGGATCAGATATAAATATCTCGCTGAGATTGGTTTGAGTAACGATTTTGATATGCTCTTCTGATCGGGAACTCATATTATAATTTTCGAATCACAAATTTTGATTAAGAATTTTCAGTAGAACATCTCATGAGACGTTCATGAACCTTCATGGGGTAACTCTCAAAACTCCCCCGTTGCTACGGCCATGACATACGCCTATTGTCGCAATCCCGATCGTCTTAAACGTGTATTCAGTGTTTATGTATAATGAATACTTTTCGGTTCAAGTAAGTGTTAAAACTTTGTTTAGTTATTTCGCATACATCCGACCCCTAGTGCCAGCCCTGGTCTAACCGGTAGCTCGGTGACCATTTCTAGTAGCAATAATTCGCCTGCTCGTGCTACAACAATATTAATTTATGGGGCAATTCTTCTTCGGTGTCGGACTGTGCGAACTTAAATCTGTTCAACGATAGGTATGGCGAATTCCTTCTGCTGCAAGATCGCTGAACGAATAAACGTAAACGGACAAACACAACAAACAACGAATGGGCGCGTAATTGATGGACATCATTATCCTGGTTCAATTGCGAATAAATTTCGAAATAATCTGTCGCCTGATGAGTTGAGTTGGTGGTTTTTTTTCTGCGCAAACCGTTTACGAAAGAAGAACGCTTTGGTGCAGTTTTGATCTTTCTCTCTGGAGGAGTCAATGGAGGTTTTGATCGTTGGAAGGGTATTATTATTTCCTAATGATATCTTTGTATTTCTTTTTTCAATAATTGGCCATTCATCATAGCTCTATAAATGACTGACGAATACTCAAGGTCATCAACCAGGAGAAAACCTTAATGAAATCCGGTAATTTAATGCTCTCACACACATTCTCCATTGTTGATCCCCTTTTTGCGGTGAAAATATCTACCGATTAGAAGCTGAGTGAGAGCAGTCAGCGAAGGGTCGCAACATTGTTGCATGGAAAAGAGCCAAGCATCTGGTAAATTTATTTGTCCATCAATTATGTCTTTGTGATGCAAAGTCTGGGTAATGCCGATGAATGTCACGAGTTCGAGAATATATTCTTATGAATCGAATCCTTTCATTCGCGTGAGAAGGTCACACATTTGCGTTTCCGCGAAAAAACAGAAGCTTGAATTCTTGAATCAAAGGCTTGGAATTAAATTTAAGTAGATCAGACAATATTGAAGACGTTTTTTCTTCAATTTCGTTGAACGTTTGAAAAACTAGAAACTCGTTATACGGCAATTTGTTTTTTGCCCAAAACGAAAGAACGAGTAGAATCCCAGAATTTATTTCATTTGTTTTTGATCACCGAAGCATAACTTCTCGGCTAACGTTCAGTCAGCAGAAGCATTAGGTTTCATTTGCACTCTATAAAAGTAGCACTTGGCAAGAGCGCATTCCAGTCAGTGAGCTCTCTGGCTGGGTACGACCTCACATCATCCCCCCTATATTGGTTCAAATCCTGACATGTACCGAAGTATCAACCCATTCCAGTTCCATCCGATTTAAGTGCCAGTTTTATGGGATTTTTATTCCACCCGGCATCGGCCACAAATCGATTCCGAGAGCGAATCACCGAGCTAGACCGGGCGGACATTCTGCTAGCTTACTTAACGGAGGACACTAGCTGACTGTCATCTGGTCCAGTCCGGTGATGACATTTCGGGCACCCACCGTAAAACAGTCACAACACCGAGGGCCCATAAAGTTCCGGGATCCAGACGTGTGCTGCTGAACTCGAAATCTATAAAATGAAGCCCGATTTAAAGTCTTTCTATCTATTGGGTGCATTGAACAAATCTGAATATTTTGTGCATAAATTTACCCAACAATTGTACATTTTATTCCAAGCGTTTGAATTCCGGTTCCACTTTGTTTTAGATTTCGATTCAAGAGCAACAAACTTATTTCTGGCCGAAAAGTTCATTTAAAGAGTTATCATTAAGATTAAAATAAAGAATTGGACTCACATTGCTTATTCAGAATACAGATTCAGATTCAGATTTCAGATTCAGATTTCAGATTCAGATTTCAGATTCAGATTTCAGATTCAGATTTCAGATTCAGATTTCAGATTCAGATTTCAGATTCAGATTTCAGATTCAGATTTCAGATTCAGATTTCAGATTCAGATTTCAGATTCAGATTTCAGATTCAGATTTCAGATTCAGATTTCAGATTCAGATTTCAGATTCAGATTTCAGATTCAGATTTCAGATTCAGATTTCAGATTCAGATTTCAGATTCAGATTTCAGATTCAGATTTCAGATTCAGATTTCAGATTCAGATTTCAGATTCAGATTTCAGATTCAGATTTCAGATTCAGATTTCAGATTCAGATTTCAGATTCAGTTTTCAGATTCAGATTTCAGATTCAGATTTCAGATTCAGATTTCAGATTCAGATTTCAGATTCAGATTTCAGATTCAGATTTCAGATTCAGATTTCAGATTCAGATTTCAGATTCAGATTTCAGATTCAGATTTCAGATTCAGATTTCAGATTCGGATTTCAGATTCAGATTTCAGATTCAGATTTCAGATTCAGATTTTAGATTCAGATTTCAGATTCAGATTTCAGATTCAGATTTCAGATTCAGATTCAGATTTCAGATTCAGATTTCAGATTCAGATTTCAGATTCAGATTTCAGATTCAGATTTCAGATTCAGATTTCAGATTCAGATTTCAGATTCAGATTTCAGATTCAGATTTCAGATTCAGATTTCAGATTCAGATTTCAGATTCAGATTTCAGATTTCAGATTCAGATTTCAGATTCAGATTTCAGATTCAGATTTCAGATTCAGATTTCAGATTCAGATTTCAGATTCAGATTTCAGATTCAGATTTCAGATTCAGATTTCAGATTCAGATTTCAGATTCAGATTTCAAATTCAGATTTCAGATTCAGATTTCAGATTCAGATTTCAGATTCAGATTTCAGATTCAGATTTCAGATTCAGATTTCAGATTCAGATTTCAGATTCAGATTTCAGATTCAGATTTCAGATTCAGATTTCAGATTCAGATTTCAGATTCAGATTTCAGATTCAGATTTCAGATTCAGATTTCAGATTCAGATTTCAGATTCAGATTTCAGATTCAGATTTCAGATTCAGATTCCAGATTCAGATTTCAGATTCAGATTTCAGATTCAGATTTCAGATTCAGATTTCAGATTCAGATTTCAGATTCAGATTTCAGATTCAGATTTCAGATTCAGATTTCAGATTCAGATTTCAGATTCAGATTTCAGATTCAGATTTCAGATTCAGATTTCAGATTCAGATTTCAGATTCAGAATTTAAGTTTAGATTCAGATTTCAGATTCAGATTTCAGATTTCAGATTTCAGACTTCAGATTCAGATTTCAGATTCAGATTTCAGATTTCAGATTGAGATTTCAAGGATTTTTAGAAGGCAAGTCAGTTTCCTCATGAAACGATGTTCGCGAGTTCATCGAGCACAGTTGTACCTTTTAAGTTTTTCAATAACTGTCTGCCAATTGCAATGTTGACATACAGTTGCAAATGCTTTAAAGTTGGTTTTGTTTCAAATTCTAGAATACAAGGCTTATTATTTTCATTCTAGCTTTTAAATTTTATATTCAGATTCAAGTTCCTCATGGATCGTCTGAACTTTTATCTACTTCTCGTTTCGATTTGGAATATTATTTTCAACGCCCATATATGATTATGACGATGAATAATTGAAAAGGATCTGAAAACTTTGATAACGATGCCAACTACCGGTTTGTCCAACCTAATTGCCCAGAGCTTCCGTATAATGGTTCTTTCATGACCTTCCAGAAATAAACAGTCCTTTCGCCTTAAGCTCAGCATAAAGTCAGTCAGAACTGACTTTTATTCTTCTGCTTCGTTTGCGCTTCCTCGAACAAGAGTCCTCAAATTATTATTCCTGAACAGGGGATCTTGATCTCGTTGGGAAGGTTCCGCAAAAGTATGACAAGCTGCTCGAAATGTGTGCAAACAGCCCGTAGAATAGCTGCTGATGGGCAGCAATCAAGTAAAATTATACAGATTTGTCAAAATAGCTGGACCAGTTCCAGGTTTTAAATTGTGTCGGTTTCAAAGGAAGGAGGATGCAACATTGTATACCGAGCAAGAAAAAAGGCTCTAAACCAAAACGGGAATATCATATCTGCTAAAACAACAACAGCAACACACACTGATGGCCACCGGATCGTGTTTTTACAAAAACAACAACCAGCCCGGAAGGGCCATTTTAATGCTCACTCTCAGTCGATCTGACAGTCCGAGTCAGTCAGTCAGTCAGTCAGCAAGTCAACCCGGTTGGCTTGCCGGATTCTGATCTGATTGCCCGGGCCTTCGCTCGTTAGAAAGAAGTTAAAATGGTACCAACATAAAAAAAATCCATCCAGCATCCCGCTTTTTATCCTGGGGCCTGCCGGCCGTTTGAAACGTTGAGCGAACTGGAACCCATCAGATACAGATCGGGGGATACAGTTTACACTTTGTTAATGGGCGTATTTTATCGACCGAACACAATGTTAGTTACCCACCTTGCCGATGCAGGGTTTGTGACATTTGCGATGCAGTTTGCTCAAGCCTTCATGTCTATTAGATGTAGTCAGATGTGAGTGGTTCCGCAGAATGGCTTAATAGCCCTATGCAATTATGGGTGCTAAATTGTAACTAGGGAGGTGTCACTCACATATAATGCTAGGCGGTTCTGTTCATACTAGAAATCAATAAACTAAGAGAGATTTAAATCAATTTTACTCCGATTTTTTTTCAAAAAAGTATTAGCCTGAAGTACATTCAAAAAGGTCACACAACGGATTCCAATAAAGTGAAAGTTATGTTTATTAAGTTTTTGTCTGAATCCTCACAAAGAAGGTACGGTCAATACTTTTTATTTTTTTTGCTCCTGAGTTTATGCATCACCTTCATGCTTTAAATTTAAAGGCTGCCACCAAGGAATATTTCAAGAAGGTAGTGCCAAGGCAGCCCTGCTTTAGCATTGGTGCAGACTGTGTCGTCACAATTACGAAAAATCTGTTAATTTACTAGGAAGTTAGCCTATTTTGTTGATAATTTGGAGAATTTGCTGGAAATTTTCCACTTTGAAAACATGTTATTCTGGAAGGATTCTTGCTCTTCAAGATCGGTACAAAAAAGTTGGATTTTCGACTAATTTTTATACAAAATAGACCATCGAAGTTCGAAAAAATGGCTGATTTTTCCTACTCAAGTTTAAAAACCTTTAAAATTGTGTCAAGTTCTTGCGAGTGGAATTTAAAATTGTTGAAATTGTAAAAATTTATAAGGTACGGCAGAAATGCGGTTTATCGCCGCCCAGCGCAGTGGAACTTAATCACAACCCGTAGGGGAGGAGCGGGCTATATGCGCCTATTAAGCAGAACACTGATTTAATCAAATATCTCATCGAATATATGTACAAAAACTATATACACGTGTGCAGGCATCTGTTTTCTTTGCATTGGAGTAATTCTTATGTTGAAATTTTCTTCTGTTTCTAAGAAAATGATTTTATTATAAGTGTTGTCTAAAATGCCGAACCTCAAACCGTGCGGGCTAAATGGGCCTATTTATGTTTTGAACAAAATTTCTGTTTTTTGGCAATATTTCTGTATAATTTCATTGAAACTGCTAGAAATTAATAATTTCCGTACGACAAAGCTGAAGTTTTAATAAAAATCTTTGTATATTATAATTTTATGGAATAAAACAAAAGTTAGGGTTGCCATACTATGGAGGCAGTTCATCCATGAGAAAAACTTTATCAAATCTGTTTTTAGATCTTCAATTCTCTCTTAAGATGTTATTCAGAGCTAAAATTTGAAGGTTCAATGATAAAAATCATTTATTTATTATATTTAACCTGTTATTTGAGGATGGAGGCATTTTACAAACATGATGGGGGCATACAAAAACACTCTTTTATTCCACTATATAATCATTTTTGAACATCCACAAAAGCTGAAATATGTATAATTTCTTAAGTTCATTTGAGTAAGAAACAAAAACCATCCTAGTTTTTGTTTTAAGCTTCTTTACGTATAATTTTTAAAAGTCGAAATATTACATCAAAATGTATCAAAACCTTGTATGATTTTTTAAATTTTTTTGAGTTTGAAAATTCATAAAACTCTTTCTTGCCTTATGTTCCAAGCGTATCACCCTCAAAATGGATTGGTCAGATAAGCTGTCTAGTCAGCCATTTCATCAAACAGCCGTAGGGTCATTTAACCCGATAGGCCCATTTAGGAAACCTTTCCCCTACCATTTGTGGTACTAGCAACGTCTGCGGAATTTTATTTATTTATTGGATCCTGTGCTTCAGCCTATCTTTACTAGTCTTAACATTTTTTTTTTAGAATAAGCTAACTTAAATCTATTTTTGATTTGTTCTCTGGACATTTCAAGCTTAATTACATTACGTAAATAAAATGTTTAACAATACAGCAACAAATCGAAATAAAATGAAATAAAATCATGTGATGGCTAAAACGGAAAATGATAACCTCAAAATGAAATGTCAACGCGACGCGACGCCCAACGGACTATTGTACACCCGCCTTTACTCGATTACGAACGTTGTGGTGGAAAAAGTTTTTACTGAACAGAAATATAGCCGATGGATCAAACAATGTTCTAAGTGATGTTTTAAAAAATAGAAGTTTGAATGATCGCATTATTATTATTGTAAGGTCTTTCAATTCAACGAGTTTTTTTCATTATTGAGCCATAATTGCTATTTATCACAATCAGTGGGATGAAACTAACTACAAAGAACAGACATCGGGCCTCGAACTAAACTACGTCGAATCCTTGTGTAAGAATTTGAATTGTCGGCTATTTTAAAACCGTTAAAGTTGACCTGATTTCGCGCCACCTCCATGATGTAGGGTCAGCTAATATCGATTTTAATGTGTAAAAAAATGTCAGCGTGTGAAAAATTAAACAATTGTTTGCTGCACGCTGCTTTTTTGGTACTCAAAATTGAGTTTGACCGTGCATGTGTTTCAAAACATAGTTTGATTCTATGAAATTTAAGTTGAATTCAATTTTTCTTCTTGCGATGGTTTGAAACGTAATCTCATTTGTGCCATTTTTGCCGAACTGCATTTTGGGATGCTGCAAATAAAGGAATAAAAAAAGTTCAAATTGGAGTTCGGTTGTCGAACTTAGTTTTGAGTATGCCTGTTAAATAAAAGTCAGTTTTGCAATTGTCCAGTCAAAATAAAAGTTAAGCTCTTAAATTGTGCTGTTCACATTTTGAGCAATGGAGGCATAATAGCAATAGAAAGATTGCTTTTAATTCAACTACGGTTGCTTTACTACAGTTTTATTCAATGAAGTACGCCCAAAACACCTTTTGGAGTAAGTAACTGTAATGATTTTGTTATTTTCACAGAAATTTCACTAATGTGTATCGTTAAACTTGCTGTGCTGATAGTCTAAGTACAGTAAGCCTGGGTAAAGATATTTAAACTTTATAAGAGAACTGTTTTATTTTCCTATTTTTTAAAACCATGCAGTATCAAAAAATAATTTATCATAATCAATCAATGAGATGGTTTAAACTAAACCTGGGTTTTTGTAATAATTGATGTAGTGATAAATTACTGGCTCACGTATAGCTAACAACAAATGTTGATCACTACATATAAATACCATATAATTATCTATAACCGAAAATTTAAAGCAAAATACACTGACTGCATGAGTTTTTGTCCATTTGGAATCACCAACATTTTATCAATATTTTTAGAATTTAAAATGTAATATTTATGTTTACTGATAGTAAAAACCCAGCACAAATAATCAACTTAACTTGTTTATACGGAGAATTGCGACTGCAAAGCTCGAAATTCAACTTCCAATCCAGCCACAACATTGATTGAACAATATGGGGCCAATACTGAGAGATAGCGAAAAAAGTGAGATTGAAATAAGATATGCATTTTTTGAAATCATGATGCAATTCGATAAAGAAATTAGAAATTTGTTCTCACAAAAATGTGTAACTGTGCCATATATAACACTGGCCTGCTTTGATATGAGCTATAAATATAAATTTCTGAACGTGTCTAAAAAATGAAAAAAATATGTGTACTCTGAGCGACATCTAATATATGTTTGGCAACCTACGATTTTGATTTGAAACTGCGGTTGGTATTTTTACACACGGTTTAAGTTCCAGCCCGAACTCTGTTCTCTGTGCTGGTGAGTTCACAACCAGAGTTACTGAAGAATGTTCGAGCCATAGGTGTCATGAGATCGATTATAGGTCCTCATCATCAATTACTTTGAAATCGTATGCTTCAAATATAAATAGATTTTTTAAGTGTATGTTGAAAAAAGTTTAATATGCTTAAATATTATGCATAGTTGATAAGGAATTATGAAGCAGTCAATTGGAAAATTTAGGAAAAACTGGTCAAAAAATCGTCACTTCTCATTGAAAAATATACATGACGTTTAGAAATTTCAAAAATTTAAAATGTTCAAGAATAAAAAAAAATCCAAAATTTTATAGTTTTATACTGAATTACTTTTAAAAATGTCGACTTAGCATACTGAACTTTCACTGAAACTTATTTCTCAATCCCAAAATGTATTTTGATAACTGTTCACTGTTTCTGAAACTGTATTATTATATTTAAGAGGAGAAATCACCGTGAATTTGTTTTATGAACTGTATTATTATATATTTATATGTTTTTATAAATGAATTGAAGTCCATGCAGAATCCCAATACAATGATTTATTCCCACTCTAGATTTAAATATTGGATCTGATTCATTGGTAAATTAAAAATCAAAGTACAAGTTTGGATTTCGAGATAGATGATGTTTTTTTTCTGTTATTCTAAAAAAAATCTTTGATAAAAACGCATTGTATGAGTATTTGATTTTAAATTTATTGATTTTTTGGTGAAAATAGTTCCTGAATTTTCCCAATTTCTCTGAAGACGTAAAAACTCAACCGTAAATATACAAACTGGACGATTATTTATTTATTGTACAATCCAATTTCCAAATTAATGTATTACTCATTTAAATCATGCATAAATTTTTCTGTTTCGTATTTCAACCTTTCTTAGGTATTGTTCAAAGCTTTAAAACTAAACAGATCAGAATGCGTATGTAATGACTTCTAAATGAGTTTATACACTCATTTCCACTAGCTAGCACTAGCTGAAGCTAATCACATCATTTAAGGCAATGATTATTTAGAACCCCGGCACTTCATTTCGGTGATATCTACATTCCTAAGGTTTATGTTTATGTTTATTTGGTAACAAATCAACGGATCACATGTTGATACCAATGATTAAATGGATACAAAACAAAATAATAATAATTATAAAAAAAGTTTACACAAACTACCTAGACCTGAACGCTATTAAAATTTTTCTCCTAAATGAATCCCTCGATGTTCCGAAATCAAAGTGTTCAGAGACGTCCTGATCACACCGATCAATGCACTATTTGCTCCGTAGTTGTTTTGACGAAGGGGAGTGTAGAGCTGTAAAATCCGGTTCCGTAGTCCTTAAGGTCGGACACTAATGTCGATTGATTCCAGAAGCGAAGGACAGTCAATTTTCGATGTTAAGATGTCGGAGACAACAAGGCCCTTGTGACTACTCGACGAGCTTGTAACGTGTCTAGGCCAATAAAGCCGCAGCGGTTCTCGTAGCTTGGAAGGTGGAACGGATCAGACCAGTTCAAATGGCGTAAAGCATACCGCATGAAACGTCGTTGCAATGCTTCGATCCGATCAGCGCCATTCTGATAGAAGGGGCTCCAAACTGCCGATGCATATTCCAGGATGGAGCGAACGAGGCTGCAGTAGAGGCTTTTCAAGCAGTATACATCTCTGAAGTCCTTCGTCACGCGGAAAATAAAGCCTAAACATCGAGAAGCTTTATTCACTATATAGTTTGTATGTGTCTTGAAGTCAAGTTTTTGATCAAGAATCACACCTTAATCCTTGATGTGGTTCACACGAGCAATTAAGTGGTCTGAAAGGAAATAATCGGCGGAAATGGGATGCCTTTTGCGCGAAAAAGTTATGACGGAACATTTATTGCGGTTCAACGCCAGGCAGTTGTTGTTGCACCAGGTAGCGAAAAGGTCGAATTGTCTTTGTAGTGAAGCAGTGTCTTCGGGGCCTTTGATTGCCTGAAACAATTTCAGATCAACAGCGTAGGCGAGTTTTGGTCCGTCAAGCAGTAGAAGAGCGTCATTAAAATAAATAAGGAACACAATCGGTCCTAGATGGCTCCCTTGTGGAACCCCGGAAGTAGCAGGGAGTTGTCTGGAATACGAATCCTCAGTCCGAACGGTCAGTTTTCTTCCAATCAGGTAGCTACGGAACCAGTTCAATAGGCAACCGCAGATTCCAAGACGTTCGAGTTTTGCAATAGCAATTTCATGATTAACCTTGTCAAAGGCGGCGGACAGATCTGTGTAGATTGTATTCCGTCCGGGCCCGAGGAAGGGAGTTTTTTATTTTAGCAGTCGCCTTCAAAATGGTTTCCTCTTCTATGGCAATGTTGTGTAGAGAAAAGTTCAAGGAAGAGACATTTCTTACAGCGTTTACTATTTGATCTGCAGAGATTGGTTCATTAGCGAAAACACTAGAAAATTTTTTAGCGAGCAAATTACAAATATCAAGGTCCGAACAAGCCGTCTCGCCATCCAGGAACATATAAGTTGGTAGTCCAGACTCATTTCGCTGATCCTTGACATGTTTCCAAAACGATTTGGGACGTTTCTTGAAGTTACGTTGCAGTCGCGTCAGATAGTTCCTATAGCATCGGCTGCTAGCTTTTTTATACGCAGAATTAAGTTTACGGTAATTGTCTTTAGCGTCTTGTGATTTGTTCCTATTATAATTGCGGAAGGCTTTGCATTTTAAAGTTTTCATCTGGCGTAATTCTTTGGTGATCCAGGGAGCTCTTGAATTTTCATTCACCAAACGTTTCGGAACATGACGATCAATAATGTAATTAATGACATGTGAAAAAGTTTCAGCCGCGGCATTGGGATCAGAAAGTGTAAGCTCGGATTCCCAGTCTACAGAGTCTAACACATCAGAGATAGCTTGAAAGTCAGCGTTTTTATAATCGAGAAAGAATGCAGCTGGGTTTCTAGAAGAAATGTCCAAACCGGAAACTTCAATCGAGATGAGCAAAGCTGGATGATGACGAACCAATTTGACCAAAGGCACAGAAGCTAATTCAATTGTCGGCATTCTAATTTCTTCATTCACGGAACATAGATCCAGCATACGTCCGTTTTCATTCTCGACGCTATTGATCTGACGGAGAGTGGATGTGCTTAAGGAGTCAAAAATAATTTCGGAAATTGCCGAAAATGAGGAACGAGCTGGGTCAGGATACAAAAATCCGCCTTGAGAGGGACACCATTTGATACCCGGTAAATTGAAATCACCAATGATTGATATGTCGTCTTCAGGTGAGGCAAGCGACATGACTTTGGTGAGGCAGCTGGAAAACGAATCGGTAATACTCACATCTCGTGTACGATCCGGAGGGATATAGACCACACACACAAAGAGCTTCCGGTTACCGAGATCGATGCGGACCCACACAGTTTCCAGATCATCCCAGGAATTGTCGTAGATAGACACAGCTTGCAGAGTTGATTTGATGGCCAGTAAAACTCCGCCTCCGGTTGACTTCAGACTGTTACTGGGGCCACGATCGCAACGAAACACGACATAGTCAGAACTAAATACCTGACTGGTGAAGGTCCTGGCGTTCAGCCATGTTTCGGTTAGGGCAATAACATCATAGCAGCAGCAGGAAGTGGCCAACAAATACTCATTAACGCAAGAGTTAATGCCACCGACATTTTGGTAGAAAATGCTAATATAGTCAAGCCGTCCAGAAGGCATAATGGGAAGTTGTTCGCTGGAAGGTAAAATTCCATCACCAAGCGGAAAACTAATCGGAACTGTGTACTTGCCTGCGGAGGCAGGCTGGAGAACCACGTCACCACAATCGATCTCAGGGCCGGGACGACTGCTGACGGTGGCTGGAATCAGCGCGACTGAGTCGATGGGTGTCCCCTGAACCCAAAAGCCTGATTCGTTACGTCCCGGTGTAGTTAACCCAGTAGAGATGGTGATTTTTACTCCCGACACGTGGATATTCAAAACTTTGGCAGCGTTGTATTGGTAATGAAAAGAACTACTTTCCTTTTTTGTTTAGATTTTTAAGTTAACGTGTATTTAAGATATTTACGATGTAAAAAGACATGGTAAAAATAATTTTGCACAATCACCTTGGAAATTCTTCATTGTCTGATTGAAAACTCACAATCCGTTGATTTTTTCTGTTTTTTTTTTTGGTCCGAATGGTTGAGTATAAGCCATTCTATGATGCTCCCGAAGTTCAAACCAAGCATCGGAGTGGGGACCTTGATCTCAAATATGTATGGGTAAAAAGACTATGGTTATTGTGAATAACTGAATGCAGACCCCTAAACTATGCAGCAAATCCGTTTCCGGCAGTCAAAAAGTGTAGCCTGACCAGTGGGCACCCAGCAAATACTATACCTAATAGTGAGCAGTTCCATGGATCGCAGTCTGTGCAACAGGATTTACGCAATGTGACAGATGTGTTCTGATGAACAAACAAATTTATGGTAGAACCGAATTTAAGAGGTCAAATTCATCGACATGCCTGTTGATGAAAAGGTTCCAACCAGATTCCAGTTGGTTTTTTCAGGTGAAATGGTGTAAAATATCATGATTTTGCAAAGGTTCTGCTTCTGTGGTAAAAAAATAGATCAATACATGACTGAAAATAGTGTGCGAAGATAAAAAAGAGATTTTATGATAAAGCAAGTGTATTTTTTATAATCGAAGATAATTTTTTTTATATATATTTTTATATTCAATATGATATTAATACCTCCATTTCCTTCATAGAAAGTTTTTGGAACAAATCAATAGTTTTTTTTAAATACACACGTTTGTAACTGCCCGGATTCTAAATGATCATAGCCTTGGTACCTACTAGTACACATCTAAGTATTTCGCGTCATTCAATTCTTCTCAGACTCCCCATGGAGAAAGTGTGGTTCCAAATCGGGATTTCAAAACCAAACCATTTAAATCAGAGAAAATTCTTCACCATTAGGTATGTATAGTGAATGGTGTAGCAGAATGCTGGAGAAAATCGCTAGACAACGGCTACCCTATGTAGGGTGTTTGTGTCATGTCTCGGCATTAATTTCATACAGGCTGATCCCCTGGTCTTATAAAAACTCAATCAAATTCTTCAACACACACACATGAGTCCCCCTACCTTCACGGTTGTTCATTCATGAATGATTTCCAATAAACGGCCGAGGGGTAAAGGAATGTTCCTCCCCGAAACAGATTTATTCCGCTCAATGCTAGAGCAGAGGATTAACAAATAGTTCGTCTAGCAGACTTTTTTTTGGCTTTCTTCTCGCTGATTGACAGTAGCCAACTAATTTATGCACTCTCGGATTTTTTTGCCGGGAAGAACAACAGTGACAGGGTCTGGGGTGGCAGGATTCAGACCCGCTATTCATATTCAAAAATATCTCGGAGGAATGGCTTTGGGGTGGAGAACGCTAGAAATCAAAAGAAAAGAGTACGGAGGTACTGCGCAAAAAGTTTAAGGTTGTTTTATTGGGTTTTGGTGACATATTGTAGATGGCTGCTGAACCCTGTGTCTCATGTAAAAAAAAGTAGTGCGGAGACTGAGGAATAAAAAAGATCTATAAGATTTCGAAAATCATTTGCATAAATTTAGATTGGCAATAAAAAATTCGGACGTGTGTCAAAATTGGGAAGGGCTTTGTCGGGGGGTTGCGGTTTGTTATTAGAACTGATTGATTGGGATCAGTTTGGAACAAAAAGGAACAATCCAGCTACTGTTTGATTCGACTGAAGTTTTAAAAAAGTGTTTCATCAAATAAGACCTGGCTGAGCCGTTTCAATTAAAGAAATTACAAAAAAATCAGACCTGGTCAAACCATATATTGGAGAAAAAAATGTTATTTTCACTTGAATATGGTCACTAATTCTCAAAGTTCAAGTCTCATCATGAGTTTAGATTTGGGAGTATGAATTCGGATACCAAAAACCCTCCATCAGAAATCATTGTTTAATCAAATTTTTCTGGGTTTGTAAATAACTTAATTTTTTTCTCTTTCTTTTCAGGTAATTTGCAATTGTCCTTTCTTAAGACTGCATAATTGATTCGCCGTAAGTATGTGAAAATTTCTATTCACGTTGCAAAATACTTGTATAGTAAGTATAAGTTCTCGACATTTTATTATTACATCAATTAATTTGATTCATAAACTTGGCGTGTTCTGCACAAGTCTGTTACTTAATAATTATTCGATCTGAAATCATTTTAACTTAAATGTTTTCATAGTTTTTTTACGGTTTTAGGTCAAATGATATGTTCCATTTTGAGATAGAGTTTTATAAAACCTTTACTAAAGCTGGCTTGCTATTTTACAAAATCATTACAACTTTAGGAAAAATATGAATATACTCATGAAAATTCCTACCAGACAAGTGATTCCAAACCTGAATTTTTCCTCAAGTAACATTAACAATTTGAAATACACTAGGATCCGCTCATTTTGCTGCTCAACTGATGCATAGATTCAGGGGTTAAAGCAATGCCAAAAATATTTCAATAATTATTATCGAAAGTCCTGCAACAATAAGAGGAGCGCTTTCTGTAGTTTCAACTTTTTACTGCTAACTAATATCAGTACTACACTCAGAAGAAATCTTATTCTAAATTTCATAAGACACGTTTTATGGACCCCTTTTTTGAGTCCAAAATAATTGTTCATAAGAGTCTTGTGAAACTTAATTTCATATGAGGTTCTTTTAAAAGACAGAAGAAACTGCAGTGCGAAGATAAAATGAACACATTCATTCAAAGACAGAAAAAAGCTTCCTAAGCATTTGAGAAAAGTAATCCACTAAGTGTTCGTGGCATTGATTTTTCAATAATATGTTTATTTTTCAAATTGTATTATTTTCATGAATGTCAATAATATGTTGAAAATATTTACAAACTTTGAATTTTTGTCCACTCTCCAGCTTACTGGCTGACAAAAAACGAAAGACCCATGGACATGGCTTTTTAAAAAAACAATCTTATGAAATTTCATTATCATTAGAACAAATCACAAAATTATCTTATAAAAAAAACAAAACGTCCTCTTTCAAAGAGGTGTGCATCCTGAAAGTTCATTTCAGTTATAGATAATCTTATGATTTTCATTATTTTTTCTTATGACGCCACTTCATAAGAGAATCTTATGGTATACATATTAGTATTTTTCTGAGTGTAAGAAAAAAAGAACAAATTTTGATGATATATTATTGATTTATACTCAAATTTAAAAAATCATGAAAAATTATTAAGATTGGCGAAGAAAACTTTTGAGTTTCATTTAGGATTTTTTTCTTCAACATCACAATGCAAATCAAATCATTGAATCAACGTTAAAAAAAATTAAATTTAATATTCCTGAAACCAAATTTTGAACATTGATGAGAGAAAACAAGAAAATTCAGAATAAAATTTTACAATTTTGAATTTAATTTCATATTTCTCATTTACAAAATATCAATTCGACGATCCGAAATTTTTACTGAATCTTAAAACGAGTATTTTAATTTTAAAAATGTGAGTTAAAGGAAGAAATATAAATGCTATAATTCTCTACTTAATTTGTAGTTTTCAATGGTTTTTTTGTTGCGAATCAGATTTCGATGAATAATTTTAATTTTCTAATTTTCGTTATTCAATACTTAAGCATTACATTTTGAAAAATACTATAAAATGTAAATTTAAAAGCTGATCATAGAATTCAAAGTAGATCATCAAATGCATTTCAGAAATTTAGCAAGTTTAACGAGAAACAGAATGTAACATGGAAATTTAAAAAAAATATTTTAAGCATAAAGAAGCCACGAAATCTCGTACCATGAAAAGTGTTGTTTGTAAACACTGCAAATAGTGATGTGGCATGTCTGCAAATTTAGTAAAAGGTGAAGAATACTTGTAAAATCATTTTAAAGATAAAAGAGAAAAGCAATTGTTTAAAACTGCTTTTATTGGCTATAACATTATTACGATGATTTTCGCCCCTGGAGATAGGCACTGTCGTGATTTTACGATAAAATCTGCGCTTCCTAAGCCATACCGCTATTTACACCGGAAGGCCATAAAAATAAACAATCAACAGCAGCAGCCTTAAAAATCTGCGCTTCTTAAGCCAATTTCGTCTTTCTCCACCGGAAGGCCAAATCAAAACAAACAATCATAGCAGCAGATTTGAAACCTACGCTTTCGAATCTCCTCGTCTTATTAACCAGAGAAACAATTAATCAGAGCAGCAGCCTTAATAATCCGCGCTTTTCCATTCTTTCCATCTTATTTACTGGAGGAACAAACAATGAAAGCAGCAGCCTTAACAATGTGCGCTTTCTATACTCTCCGTTTTATTTACCGGAGCCGGAGACGGAGAGGATGGAGAAGCGCAGATTGTTAAGGCTGCTGCTTTGATTGTTCGTTCCTCCGGTAAATAAGACGGAGAGACTAGAAAACGCAGATTGTCAAGGCTGCTGCTCTGATTGTTTGTTCTTCCGGTAAATAAGACGGAGAGGATGGAAAAGCGCAGATTGTTAAGGCTGCTGCTCTGATTGTTTGTTTCTCCGATAAAAAAGACGGAGAGATTCGGAAGCCCAGGTTTCAAGGCTGCTGCTATGATTGTTTGTTTTTATTTGGCATGTCGGTGGAACATGTCAGAATGGGCTTAGGAAGCGCAGATTTTTATGGCTTCTGCTGTCGATTATTTATTTTTATTTGGCCTTCCGGTGAAAAAAAAAAGACGGAATTGGTTTAGGAAGCGTTGATTTGTAAGGCTGCTGCTGATTGTTTTGATTTGGCCTTTTGGTTGGGAAAGCTGTTTCTAAGAATACATTCGGATTATTCCGGCTCAGGTAAACAGAGACAGAGCGTCAAGAAAAGCACAGTTTGGGAAGGCTGTTGCTAAGAATGTTTTCGGATTGTTCCGTTTCTGGTGAACAAAGAAAAAGCGACAGGAAAAGCACCGTTTGAGAAGTCTGTTGCTAAGAATGTTTTCGGATCGGATGAAAAATATACAGAAAATAAATAAAATTTAATGATTTGAAAAGCTTATGCTGAGAATGGAATGTAGAATTGAGATGAAGGATTTTTGAAAAATAATATTTTGTATTAGAGAAAAACAAAAGCAGTAAATAGAAGATTCTATTTAGAATAGAGGTGAGCAGGAATGTAGAGATGTAGATACGCAGGAATTAATAAAAAAGTAGGATGGCGAATAAAGCTCTGGAATATGGAATAAAGATGATGGGTATTTGGTGAATAAAATTTTGTTTTAGAAACAAAAACAAAAGTCGATTCGTTAAAAGTTTCAATTGAGAACAGAGGTGAGAAGGAATGTAGAGATAAAATGAAGGATCCCAGCAACCATTTTTGCAGCTATAATTCTATGCTGTTTTGATATATGTTCCATATACATAGTAGAATGATCGTATGAAAGTTAAAAAACAGCATTCACATACCAAAGTGAAGGCAATATACATACATATATTTCATTTCTTTCTAAAACGACGAAAACTACATCAATTGGACGTTATCCGACACCTTATTCGTACCTATCGAAAGAATGCAAGAGAACGCAAGATTTTGCTCTCGTAGCCTTCAAATTGTTGCCAGCGACCATATTTTCCTGTTCTCTCATTGGTCAATATAACTCAATTCCCATCTGGTTTTTAGCCACTACTGGTTACAGTTAGAACAAGATTTTTTCACTTGAATCATATTCGATTTAAACTGACTTCTGACGACATTTTATACGATCTTTTCACTATGCAGTTGGAATTGCGATTCTCATCACCTAGTTAACGCACATTCAACATTTTGACAGCATATTGTTGCCTGTTGAAAGTACTATCAGACCTATTTTTTTCACAATTATAAATTTATGTGTTTCTGAGATATTTACGATGCAAGAGAAAAAGAAAAAAATTACTTTGCACAGTTTCCTTTAAAATCCATCATTTTCAAATTGATAGCTGACAAAACCGTTGATTATTCAAAGAATTATTGTGTAAAAGTAGTGGAAAAGTATGCAAACGCTGTCAAAAATGTCCACTAAGTTCAAATCAAGCATTGGATAGAAGCACATGATCGGCAATTGCGGTTTAGGGTCATCAGGGAAGTCAAGGTTCATACCAGAATTTTTAATTTTTAATAAGCAAAAAACTAAGTGTAGATCGTTAAAAAAAATTCTCTAAAAACCCGAAAGTGTTGCCTAGTTATTAGTCATTCAAATCTAACCTCAAACAACAAGTTTTTGCTCGTTCCATAGCTCATAAGCTGGATGAACGAAGCCGACACTATGAGACAGATGATTTCTGATGGACGACAAAACTTATGAAAAACCCTATTTCAAACAAATTCCAGTGTTTGAATCCCACAACATGTCTGCTCGTGGTAAGGTCCTTAGCAGATTACAGTTTGTATTTGCTGATCGTTTTGTAGAAAATATAATGATTTTCCAAAATTCTGTTCCTGTAGAAAAGTACAACCCACCCACTAAATTGCCCTTAGTTTCTTCAAAAGAGAAGTATTGGACCAAAAACGAGCAGAAATTGAAGAAGGAGGATGCACCCACCTAAAAAAACAGATTAGACGAAGTCTAAGTTGGAAAAACTGATCAATATCATGACTGAAAAAAGTGTGAGCCGGACGATAGGAGATACCATGAATAAAGTAAACGTTTTGCACACAAAAACTGATAAATATTTTTTTTGATATTTTTCATGAATTATCATAAGATTACCTTTATTTCCTCCATAGAAAGTATTTCGATCAAACGAATAGTTTTTGAGATACACGCATTAGTAATTGTCCCATTTCTAAATGCACTAAGCTTTATGTATGTGTTCGTTAAAAAAAAAACACTGAAGACAAAGTTGATCTTTTCTTGTAAGTAATAGACGTGTCTGATTGAATCTTCGATTTAAGAATCGTAAAATCACGACATGACAATAAACATTTCTTCGAATATATTTGAAGATGATTACAGGGAAAGCAATAAACATAAAATATCTACGAAGCGAAAAAACAATGCATTGATCCATGTTCAATATGATGGAAGCTGAAATGAACGTATTCCTTGATTAATACGCTACACAGTAAACGAAAATTACCGAGTTCGGTAATTTTTTTACCGAAATCCTAACATGTGTAAATCGTTAAACTGTTCGGTAATTTTTTCGGTAAAAAATAAACGAACATCGGTAAATGAAGAATCGATTTACCGATGTTCGTTTATTTTTTACCGAAAAAATTACCGAACAGTTTAACGATTTACACATGTTATGATTTCGGTAAAAAAATTACCGAACTCGGTAATTTTCGTTTACTGTGTATTGTTCCTCCTCCACTTGGAAGCTAAGAAAATAGATGTTTAAAATTGAAATTAACAAATCCGATCTACTTTTTTTCCCTTTGTTTGAGTTAAGGCCCACCTAATACCCAAGCAACCAAAAGTTTCGTTAAAAAGGTCGAACACAGCTTAATCAGCGTAATCAATGTGCTGAAGTTCCTTTTATTCAGCCCAAAATTTAAGTTCTTATTGAAGCTTTGAAGTTCCGTTACAGATTTGAACGGCCTTCTATTCAGCCTACAAGTAAACGTTTAATCAGCGAAAACAAAAAATAATTCTCCTCTCCTCTCTTACTTTGTTCACCACCAGCCCATGTGGCGCTGCCGGTTTCTCGGCATCCATCTTTATTCCTCCCATCACCTTCCTCAATTGATCCTACTTAATTACTTTTTTTTAACTTTGTTCGATACATGCTAGCACGCACGCCAGTTCTGCTAGACAATTATTTGATTCACTTACTCAAGCAATAAAACTACCTAATGGAAAAAATTAGTCCTGGTACCAGATTTGAACCCGATCCTCCGAGATGATAGCCAAACACGCTGCCACGACGCCACGCCTAGATGTTGCCTTACCGGCAGCTAAAATTCGAAGTGGTTATAAACTTCCTAGATTACCAGCAAGGGCAGCCAGCGGCCAGCAGCAAAGACGCACACGGAAAAATCGAGTTATGCATAAAATGTATTGCGATTACACCTTCAGAATAACTTATCGGTTGTTGTTCAAAATTTGTATATTCCCAATTCAATTTTGGGTAACTTTGGATTGCCGATATACAAATCTGAGCTAAAACTCGTTTATTCAGCTCTGTATAAAAAGTTAGCTGTTGTTGGAATTATGTAGAAAGGGGATGTCAAAACTATTCGCACGGCGCCATCGAAAAGTTAGCTGCTCATATTTTTTTAAATTTGGCAATTGATAGCCGGAAAAATCATTGTTTGGATGATTTATTCGTTGGCTTAATAATTTATTTCGGGCCCTTGTTCGTGTTTGCATCGAAAATTGTTAACGAAATGGTGGTAAGTAAAATTGAAAACATCAATCGTATGCGGAGGAAAACATATACAAAAGTATTCAAACTGTTCCGCCTCTAAATAGTTTTCTTTTTAGATGTTCAGCTGGCAAACTCTCCGGAACCGAAATATCAAAGAATAATTTTAGAATATTGAGAACGGATCTGAGCTGACAAAAGAGAGCCGGCAAGATCCGGAAATAGTAGGTTCGGCAGTTTATGATTATGCAGGTGATTCGGATGATGCCATCAGTGATGGATTTGGTGGTTTTCTGACGGTGGCGTAATCAGCTAGTTAAAAAAGGTAAGACACTTCAAATTAGTTGCTTCCATTTGTTCTGACTTTCCAATTTGTTTTTTTCGACCTGCAGCATAGATGTTTGATGGGGTGCACCAGTGCCGAGGAAGCTCTTCGTAAGAAAACAAAGAGAGAAATCGCAGGTAAAGCTGGAAACGATCCAGAAGGGACTATAGATTTGTCCGGAAATTTTTTGAAGTCAATCCGCATCGTCACCCAGTGCTAACTTCGACGGACCGGCATCGACCAATTCTGCCAAAATAAGTAGCTCTATTGCATCCAGTTTTTCCTTATCATATTAATTAGTTTATTTTTCAGGAAAGACCAAACTATTCGACGGTATTAACGGAACTCTGGTGTCACTTGAACCCGAAATCGTAATGTGCCTGACACCAATGGTGTTGGGTTTCAGAAACTCCGGAACCAAACTGGAAAAAAGGAGACGATATCTGTTGAGCCATTGTCATGTATTAAGTGTGCTGGCAGAAAAAAAGTTGGCTATATCTAAACAAAATGAAAAAAAAAAAACAAAGTTCCGGCACAAGGATGACCGCTATTATATATTGAATAGACAATAAAGTATTTATTGCTACGCATGAGAAATCATTTTTGTATTTTTTTTGAGAAATTTCATTATTTTTTACTTTTTTGAACGAATTATTAACAAGCATGGGCATCCCTATGTCAAAATATACAGAATTGACTAACTGGCTGAAAGCTTTCGAATGTGTAAAAGCTTTTTGCTCACGCTCTGTGTAAAGTGCCCAAACATAAAACTAAGTGGAGACACTTTTCTCGAATCTGTATGGATTTTTATACAGATTAGAGTAACTTTGGTTACCGTGCATGTTGATTATTACTAAGAAACATTACGAAACGGCGTATAAATAAATCATCCGTTAAAATAATATAGGTTTAAAAAAATGGAATTCCATGTTTATAACTGTTAAGCATAAAATTATACAAATTCTTGAGTTTATCTTCATATTTTATTAATAAATTGCTTCAACTGACTTTCAATGTGTGATAAATTCGTGTTAAGTAAAGTAAATACAGTTTCACGAAATTTTATAAAGCCAAAATATTTACTCTTTTCAAAAACAATCATTTGCGAGTTAACTTTTAGTTGTTCTCAGTTGAAGTTTCAATATTAATTATACATTTCAACAATTTCCAAAAAAAAAAGATTCATTTATTATATGCCCTTTTGTAATGTTCATTAACATTTCAAACTAGCTGACCCGGTAAACTTTGTTTTACCCGTTGCTTAATAAATCGTTGGAAAATGTTTGGAGTGCTTTAACTTCTTCGTGCTCGTGAATCAGTTTTCATGAAAATCGTCTTCAAGTTGTTCGAGTTTTGTCCCGTTTCTAGTTGATTTTGTTTAGGAGCCCCCCTTCCATAAAAAGTGAGATTCTTGAAACTATTATACAAACCATTTCTGGCCCGAAAAACCCTTGGATACCAAATTTCACTTCATTGACCGACCATTCATACGTGATGGTGTTACAAAGAAAACGCCTCCATCTTTATATATAAGATTCATGAAATGGCGGACATGTCTCAAAAAGGCTATTTGAGGAACTTTTTGGAACTTCGAGTCCATAGAATGCTATTTGAGACCCAATTTGTAACTTTTATTCTGAATGATGCGATTGACATGTCACAAAAAAAGACTATTTGAGGAACTTCTTGGAACTTGAAGTTCACAGAAGGCTTTTTGAGGAACTTCTTGGAACTTGAAGTTCACAGAAGGCTATTTGAGGAACTTCTTGAAACTTTAAGTTCACAGAGGGCTATTTGAGACCTAATTTGTAACTTTTATACTGTGTGGGGGCAATTGACATGTCGCAAAAAGGCTATTTGAGGAACTTCTTGGAACTTCAAGTCCATAGAAAGCTATTTGAGGAACCTCTTGTAACTTTTATGCTCACATTCGAGAACATTCGGTACCAATTTCCTTTGGAACCTTTGTTCAGCGAAATTCGAACTTTGGAGGCACGAGTTTGAGTAGATATGAGACTTTTGGTTGCTTGGGTATAATTTGACAGACATTACATAAATAGTTCGTAAACTGTTCCGATTCACCCCATTTTACGGTACCAATCCAGTTCCATGAACATAGATAATAATGAATCGTTTACTTGAATGAACATTATTTTTGTGAAAATTCAAATGATCAACAAAGTTTGCTGGGTTAGCTAATTTTTAATAAAACCGTTGAACAATTGTAAGTAAATTTTCTTTATACTGTCAGTGCAATAGATAAAAAATTGCAGATGAGCACGTAGGTAACTTAACAGGAAATTTAATATAATAAGATCAGAACAAATTCTTCTAATCAAATTTTATGTTTTTTTTATAAATGCTAATCATTTTAAAACGTGCCTCGATAGAGTGGTAAAATATCTGCTATGAAGGCTTTTTTATTGATATTCTTCTCCAGGTGTTATTGACCACGTCCTGTATTGCTCCACAAGATGCTCCAATTTTCCATACTTTATGATCACTTCAAGCCATATAACGGCCAGCACTCGATCTATATTGGTCCATATTTATGAATAGTGGAGCACAGTCGAGATGCGCTTTTTACGACTTGCAATTTCCATCGGATCTAACATTATAGAGTAGAGGATCACAAAAAAAAATCTGAAGTCCGGCCGAAGTGAGAATGCAACGCGCAGCCTCTGCCAAAGATCTTGTTGTGGCTAATCCACACAGATAAATGCCACTTTTCATACACCCTGGCACAGCATATTTTACCATAGCCAATCGGCGGATGTTGCATTTGCACGCACTCAGGCAAGGAAGTCAGTTACCGTTTCCCGAGAGGAGACTTGTTGTTGGCAATTTTTGCCACCTTTGCAGCACGATCTCTCGACTCATTCCGTACGTCAGTCCTAGCTAAACTAGGGGTATCAAGGACTGATGGAATTATAGCTAATAAATGTTCCAATAGCCACATGGATGTTTTTCCTCTTTTTATTTGTGCTGAAGTTGATTTAAGATAGATGAAAGCACAGGTTGTATTCAGATTAACACCCGCTCTTGATAGCGAGACGAGGCTTGGTTTTAAATCTGCAGGTCTACAGATTGCACTAAACCTAGACTCTTCCGTGGCCTTCATTATTTGCCTCATCATCATCACCACCATCGTCTTGATTTTCAACCTCTCAGAAGCTTCCATCCCGGGAACGATGCATCTCTCAAATCCACGGCAATTTAGCCAGTGAAAAAGAAATCTATTTTCCTTTTCCGTTACTTGGACTTTTGATCTTTTCAGTGGTGCTGATTCACTGAACAATTTGTTTGAAACTCTGTTGATTATCTAATATTATCTAATATTTTAGATTCAGATTTCGTATTCAATTTTCGGATTCATATTTAAAATTTTATTTTGTTAAATAAGTGAATCACCTTCTCATTGATTCTGTGAATTACATTAATATCGGCATATATGTATAATAAAATGTATATTTTTGAAGAAAGACTATCAGGTTTGAAAATTGATTAAAAAGATTAGTAAGAAGATTTTTTAAAAGGTTTTCCACTGGAAATGTTGGAAATGTTCTTTTTTCTTTTCAAGATCTGTAAAAAAAAAGCTTTTAATTTTTCGCTCCAATAATACCGATTTTCCAAAATTAAAAAATTAACAAAAAAGATTTAAGATTCCATTCGCTGAGTTCAGATCCAGATTCAAACAATTCCTTCGATAAACGAAAATCATCAGCACTGAACTGATCTAATCAGAGTGCTTTCTTATCTTTAATCGAACGGTGAATAAGACTTTTTATTGAAACCATGTTCATCTGTTATTATGCTTAATTTGATCGATTCTCCGAGAAAATTTCAGTAACTTGTTATCCTGGATTATACCAGACGGGAAGTGCAAAGAATTCGCTACTGTTACTGTCACTTTGGAAAGATAACTTCAACTATGCCATGCACTGCCGGCTGTTAGGAAGTTTTTTTCTGATGAGAACTGCCTGTCAGGCGAGCTCCCCTGTAACTGATCACGCTTAAATATCACTCCCGGTACCAACTTTTTTACTTTCGAACCTGGCCAACTCACAGTGGATGGGATGGCATTTCCCGTCACCTTTTAGGTAGAGGAAACCGTCCATTCCCGGACAGATCTCAGGAATGATGAATGGGTCGAGTGCATCTTACTTGGTTCCCTTTTTTAGTGATGCCAATCTACTGCAGAAAACAGACCAGCATGTGTCTGTGTGTTTGAAATTATGGCCAAACCGGGAATCCGGGATGATAATGGGTGCGCGCATTTCTCAGCGTGCTCACCATTTCTTCCGCGTGAAATGGAGTCATCAAGTGGTAGCGGACGTGGACATTGTCCAAGGGTCGTTGACCAATTTACAATCAAATTCCCCCCTAAACTCATATGGTTATTTTAATCTAAAAAACATTAAAAGATTTATTAAAAGCTTAGACATGAACAATCAACCAAAGGCTTTTTCCACCTATACCTCCAACTTTTAAATCGCTTGATGAACAAATCGGCAACTACCCTAGAAAGTCGGAGAATGTCATGTAACAGTTTCCTTGCTACCAGAAAGTTGAATTACTTTTAGGGTCTGATGAAGATGTTAGCCGTTGGTCTGTGCCAAAGAATCTGGCAGCCAGTTGATGAGGCCCGGCTGATGATGGTGTTGTGCGATTGAGACAGCGCAAATGATGGTGGACAACCGGTAAATTCTGCCGAGGGTTTTTGTCTGGAAAACCTACCTATGTAAGTGCGGGATCAGTCCTCGAGAAATGTTCCCACCTTTCCCCTTTACCTAAGACGACACGAGAGAAAACTTGTTGTGATAACTCAATTTATGAAATGACAAGCTAGCAGCTTTGTGACAAAGTACGATATTTGTAGGTAGCTAACAAGTTTGATGAGAAACATGCGATTACTTCCCAATTTGAGAAGTACAACGGTGGAAAACAAATTGATTGATACATTGAGTTATTAAAATTGTCTAACTGACTTAGATGTTTCAAAATATAATCAACTTTAATTGAAAACAAGTATAATTGTGAATCATATCTGTAAATCTATATTATCTAGGCAAAATCTGAATCCTTGATTCAATGGAGAATAATAAATAAAGTCTGCTTCATTTAATATTGGAACAAATTCTTTTGCTCATTGTGGCGCTCCTAGTGGACGGATTTGGATACTTTTTTCACCCACGTGTCGGGAAATTCATTACCTTTCACCATGTATTTATGTCATAACACCAAACGATAGCATTTTGTAAACAACCGCCATGGAAGCCGAACGGAGAGATCAAATTGTGCACAGTTTTCTTGAAAATCCATTGTTGTCGGCATCGAAGCTAGCTAAACAGCTGAAAATGCCCAGAAATACCGTATGGCGTGTTATCAAGCAGTACAAGGAAACATTGACGACGGCTCGGAAGCCGCATTCGAAGCGTCGGAGTGGAACTGTCGACCGGAAACTGCGTGGGAAAGTCATCAAGGCCGTCAAGAGGAATCCCAATCTTTCAGACCGCGATTTGGCCAATAAGTTCCAGGCCGCTCACAGTACGGTGCGACGAATTCGTCTCCGGGAAGGAATAAGGTCATTCCGAGCCAGCAAACAGCCAAATCGGACGCTGAAGCAGAACAATGTGGCCAGAATCCGTGCTCGAAAGCTGTACGACCAAGTGCTGACCAAGTTCGACGGATGTACTCTGATGGACGATGAGACCTACGTGAAGGCAGACTTTGGGCAAATCCCAGGTCAAAAATATTATTTAGCGTCGGCTCGGGGGGGTGTACCTGCAAAATTTAAGTTCGTGTTTGCGGATAAATTCGCCCGCAAGTACATGATTTGGCAGGGGATATGCAGTTGTGGACAGAAAACCAAAGTCTTTCTCACTGACAAGACAATGACATCAGAAGTCTACAAAAAAGAGTGCCTACAGAAACGGATTCTGCCGTTTATTCGTGCCCACGACCGTCCAGTAATGTTTTGGCCGGGCCTCGCAAGCTGCCATTACAGCAAAACGGTTATGGAATGGTACGCAACGAACGGGGTCAGCGTAATACCGAAGGACCTCAACCCCCCAAACTGCCCCCAGTTCCGGCCGATAGAGAAATACTGGGCAATCACGAAGCGGAGGCTTAAGGCAGAGGGAAAACTTGTTAGGAACATGACTCAAATGAAGAACTGGTGGAATCAAATCGCCAAAACGGTGGACGAAAAGGGTGTGCGCCGCCTAATGTGCCGTATTACGGGAAAAGTACGAGAATTTCTTCGAAACAGCAATGAATAATTTTTTTAATTTTTTTTTTTATGAAAGAGTAAAGAAAATGCTACATTTGTATGAAAAACAAATTATGAATTCGTTAATAAATGACTGAACTACACGCAATTGTTTGTGTTCCAATATTAAATGAAGCAGACTTTAGGTTCAAAATCAATTTATGTTTATCATGTAGGTTTGTGGGTTCATCAGTTATTAATGATCGATTTTTTTCAAAGTGATCAGTTTCATAATTTTCACCCGCCAAATTACTAAAACAAAAGCTTATAGACAAAATATGGCAAATGAATCGAATTCAGGACGTCAAAATCTTCCAAAAAAATGTCATTGAATCATTGCCACTAAAAACGCTATTCCTGAGTGTAATTAACCAAAAACTTTCCTTAAATGAAACGAATTGAGTGGATAAACGTAACATTTTTTTATATCCACTCTGATTTCTCAAAACGCCTCCCACTAATTGAGCTTTCCACTGAAGAGGTAGTACAAATTTTTAAACATAGAGAATTTTGTGAGAATAACTGTAAGCTTAGCTCGTTTGAAGCCTCATATCCACCTTAAATTATTGAACTTGAAATGCTTCATTTACAGGTTTTTTTTTTAAATCGATTCTAGAGGAACTTCGTAATTTTTACATTTATTTTCAAACTAAACATTTCGAATTCCATGATCGCTGGCGTGGCTAAGCAGAACAAGTTCCACATCGCCAATGGTTGCTACTCCGAGATTAATCGAGGCCATCAATTTTGCACAAAGTCCAGAAGAATGGTGCTTGGGATTAGTAACCATTCTCATTGTACAAAACTGATGCTCTCCCTTTCGTATATGATTTATATGATTAATAACGGCGCCGGCCACGTCCTAGTAGTCAATGGGGAAAAAGGAAGGATTGTTAGTAAGATCCTCTTTAAATTTAACTAGCAACCTCTCGCTTTTGCACTTCAAAAAAATTTTCTAAATTGTCAGAGCCAGACATAAAATAGTATCACAAACTAAGATTTGTGAGAATAACTGTAAGATGAAGGAAGAATAGCATTCATTTTTTGCATAGGAGCAAATTAAATCTATACGAAAATCGATTATTTTCAATTTCTGGCATTTTGGACCTAAGTAGGCTCTAGGTCCAAAGTAAGGTCTAAGCTGGGGTGAATTCTCGATTTTTTTTTCTTATGAAAATGCGAATGTTATTAATTTTCTAAAATCAAACCTAACTTGTACACCAGAAAAGGTATTCAATCTTATACAAAAATATTTGTTCAATTTCTTTTAATAATATTTGTTCAATTTCTTCTAATTTTGATCGTCTCTGACTGCTCATTCAAAAGCGGGTTAGTTGTAGGATGCAAAAAAATAGCAAAATCAAGCTTCAGAATAAAAAAAAAAACAATATTTTATCCCAAGCTCAAGCTTATATGAACTTTTTGCATAATTGTGTAAAAAGTAGTTTATAAGATCAGGGTAGGCTGTGGCCGTCGATGACGGACGTGTTTAACTTTGGAAGAAAATTTTCGAGTTCAAATTCCAGTTCTAATCTAGTTAAAGTGTTGCTGAAGTTAATTTCAAGTCAAAACCGTAGGTATTCCGTAGGTATTCCTACAAGACGGAGAAATTTTCAAGAGGTCCCAAACCCTCCTTTCAGAAGTTTATTTGTCTTGTCTTCCTGGAATGCTGTCGGTCACTCATACTAATCGGGGATGAAACCTTCGGAGTCATTTATTGATGTTTGGAGTTCGGAAAACGTTAAAGCTAAGTATTTCATATTTGCTAACTAGTTAAAGCTAAGTATTTCATATTTGATTTAAAATCAGTTGATCAAAACTTATAAATTTAACTTAAATAATAAAATGTTATCAATGTGAAAAATATTCACAAATATTCATGCCTCATTAAAAATGCCGCAAAAAACATTTCGTAATTTTTTTTTTTAAAACGAACACACACATATAGGATCTCAGTGAAACGTCATGTTTCTTTGAAGAGATTTAAATTCTACTTAAGACTAAGCGTACATCTTTCAAGGATATAATGGCTAGCATTTTACTAATGCTAACACCACCAACCCACACAAAGAGTACTATGTTTGCCGTGACCAAGACTTGATCTCATGACCTCTGGCTTAGAAGACTTGAACGCTATCCTCTAGACCACGGTCGGCGGCCATATTTTGATAGAATAATTTTCAATGTTTTCAAACTAATCGTTTTTCACCAATTCAAAATAAAATTTAAATCAGTTCTGTTACAAAATTGGTACTTTTTGGTTTGAAAAAATGGATTGAATTAGTCAATAATTTGTTTAAAATTTCAAAATTTGTCATCAATTTGTCCTTATTCAAATGTTCGAAACTTTAAAGCGATCGTTATTCATTTATATCATGATTAAATCATAATCAGGGCTTAAGTTCAGTCTTGATGTTTCTGATCAATGCGGGAATTCGTTCAATCAAAATTACTGAAAAAATAAACAAAGCTTTTATTCTCTTCATTTCTCTTTTTAAGAAAAGGTAAAACGTTCTATTTGGCGTTTATTTCTCCAATAATTCAATTCATTATTTTTTATTTTAATCTATTTCTCAA
The DNA here is from genome assembly GCF_029784155.1 of Uranotaenia lowii. Lineage (NCBI taxonomy): Eukaryota > Metazoa > Arthropoda > Insecta > Diptera > Culicidae > Uranotaenia > Uranotaenia lowii. The sequence goes on along the minus strand of NC_073692.1, from coordinate 236,539,170 downwards.
TGTTTCTCCAAAATATTTTAACTTTTACACTTTTCATACGTTTTTAAATTCCTACATAAATATGATTTAGAATTCGTATATCATTTCGAACTTTGAATTATGTGAGCAACAATTATAACATATACAGATGAAGATGGAAATCAAGTTTATGCGATTGATTTCGAATGTGTTGTAGTCATAATCACCTTTCAAAATTGATGTTTCTTATTTTGCTAAAATGTTCAAATAAATTAAATATATATTCCAAGAGAAAAGGCTATCAGCATAACACTAGTCAAAAGTGTTTAATAGTTATTTCCTTTCCCTCACATTCCCAACCAAATTTTTTTGCAAGGATGCAGAGGTGACCTCGGTCCTTAGGCATAAAGTTGTTCTTTTATCCCTTTCTCATTTTTCCTAACCTATCTATTGGCTACTAGGACGTGGCCGGCGCCGTTATTGATGTTTAAAGAGAGAGCATCAGTTTTGGGCATTGTGAATGTGCAGCCAATCCCAGGTTCCGTTCATTTGACCTCTGAACAAAATTGATGGACTCGGTCAATCATGGAGTAGCAACCATTGGCGATGTGGAACTTGTTCTACTGAGCCGCTCTTGCGATCTTGGAATCCGAAATCTATTGATTGTATTTAAACCAAATTTACACCCATAGAAGAGGTTGCAAAAATCCAATGCCTATTTAGCAAATCTCTGTGCCGATAATGCGCTGAAATGTGCACTGTGCCGAAGATGATATGTTTGAAAAACCGTAACTGGCATAAGGACTCGGCTTCCAACTAAAATGATGCATGACCACTACATTGAAGCGAAACAAGAAAAACATGTTATGGGATTTCTTTCCTATTGGATAATTCACCCCAGAAACAAGAAAAAAAACTACAGCGCCCGCAGGGAGAGTTGAACTCAACTCACCAATTATATCGTCTTGCCAGTCCGACATCTTAACTAGTGTACTATTTGAGCTTCATGCAGGTCGAGGGATATTTGTCATAGGCTTTCTGCCACCGAACAATCACAAAAAATCGCACAACGGTGGCTTCCCGGCGTTTGGCCGCCTTTCAAGGTAGTCCTTTGTCTTGCGATGGAAACGGCAAAGGGAACGGGAGTGAAGGAACGGGAAACCCATTGAATGAGAACTGTGCTTTGCTTACTGCCTGCTTTTACATATACACGCTACATATACACAGCTGCTAAAGCCGGGCAGCTTGGCCGTTGGTTGTTTGCCGGTGAATTGAAGGAATGTTTTTGTTGTTGCTTTTGCTACATACACACGCACAGCTTAGCCGTGGTTGTTTGCCGGTAGATTGAATTGAAGCAATGTTTTTTTGTTGCTTTTACTGCATACACACGCACAGCTTGGCCGTGGTAGTTTGCCGGTGGATTGAAGGGATTGAATTAGAAGGATGTTTTTGTTGTTGCTTTTGCTACATTCACACGCACAGTGGTCGGTTGGCTGGCTGCCTGGTGTTGGCCGGTATTTATTTCCATCCTTCTTCGTCTTGTGATGCGATAGGGAGGGACGTGAAAGCGTTTTTATTTTGTTTCTTTCAGACATACGCAATTCGGTTAACTTGTGAGATTAATGCCGGTGGGAGCAAATCGAATCAGCACCGATCGCGTTATCTTCTTGTACCAATGATGCTATGTAATTGACTACACGCCATTGGCACAGAGGCTGAATTTTGGGTGTAGAAATCAATCAAAGAGTACACTAGAATACTTTTAAATTCATCATCAAGACTTTTGAGGGTGTATTTCGGGTTCAATGGTTCAAGGTGGATGTGAGTAGTCAATCAAGCTAAGCTAAGCTAAGCTAACTGTGTAAAAAGTAGTTCATAGCTTTTGCTACACCCATAGAAGAGGTAACAGAAATCCAATGCCTTTTTAGCAAATCTCTGTGCCGATAATGCTCTGAAATGTGCACTGTGCCGAAGACGGTATGTTTGAAAAACCGTAACTGGCATAAGGACACGGCTTCCAACCAAAATTATGCATGACCACTACATTCAAGCGAAACAAGAAAAACATTTTATGGGATTTCGTTCCTATTGGATAATCCATCCCAGAAACAAGAAAATAAAAATAATAACCACAGCGCCGTGGAGAGATTCGAACTCAAATCCCCATTCAAATCGTCTTACCAGTCCGACATCTTAACCAGTGTACTATTCGAGCTTCATGCAGGACGAGGGATATTTGTCATAGGCTTTCTGTCACCGATCAATCACAAAAAAACGCACATCGGTGGCTTCCCGGCGTTTGGCCTCCTTTCAATGCATATTCCTTTCTCTTTTGATGGAAATGGGAAAGGGAACGGGAGTGAAGGAATCGGAAAACCCATTGAATGAGAACTGTGTTTGCTAAGCTTTGCAAACTTTGCTTACTGCCTGCTATTACATACACACGCTACATATACACAGCTGCTAAAGCCGGGCAGCTTGGCCGGTGAATTGAAGGAATGTTTTTGTTGTTGCTTTTGCTACATACACACGCACAGCTTAGCCGTGGTTGTTTGCCGGTTGATTGAATTGAAGCAATGTTTTTTTTTTGTTGCTTTTACTGCATACACACGCACAGCTTGGCCGTGGTTGTTTGCCGGTGGATTGAAGGGATTGAATTGAAGGATGTGTTTTGTTGTTGCTTTTGCTACATTCACACGCACAGTGCTCGGTTCGCTGGCTGCCTGGTGTTGGTCGGTATTTATTTCCATCCTTCTTCGTCTTGTGATGCGATAGGGAGGGACGTGCAAACGTTTTTATTTTGTTTCTTTCAGACATACGCAATTCGGTTAACTTGGGAGATTAATGCCAGTGGGAGCAAATCGAATCAGCACCGGTCGCGTTATCTTCTTGTACCAATGATGCTATGTAATTGACTACACGCCATTGTCACAGAGGCTGAGTTTTGGGTGTATCAAATTGACTCTCTAGACGGGGTGATGGTTAAGATTTTGAAATTCTAATAAATTTTTAAATAAACGTTTATGTATTTTCAAAAAATCACTTTTTTATTATCGTTTTCCTACTAATTTTGGTTTTTAAAAACGTTTAGAATCTTGTAATTGAATTTTATTGAAATCTAATGCTAAATGAAATGTATTGTTAAACTATATCACGTCTCCGTTTAGAATTCTGCTACAGTCTTCAAAATTTTCTAATTAATCGATGAAAATTCAGGACTGAAATTCATATTTCAAATTAGATTAAACTCATATCAGAGGTTCTCATATCATAAAAATCAAAAATGTATTTTCACATTTGGGATTCTGTATCCAGTTGAGGGTCCTTGATTTTCAGCTCGAATCGTCATTGGAAATTCGAAATGAAGTTGTTTTGAAACTATGGCTCGAATTTCGTTTTCCATTTCATTCCATGTATGATTAATGATTTTCGAAACTCATATAAATTATCACCATTAAACTAGAAACCATCTCGAGTATTTGTTCCGTTTTCAGATTCGAAGTTCTTAAACATATTTTTTATGCAGAATTTAAACATAATAAAGCTCTAAAATGGCGTTCCAGAATTGTAAAACTGAAAATCTGACTCATCATTCGAATTTCATATTTCAATCCAGATTCACAAGTTGAACTAAAAATGAATAGTTGAAAAAATGAATATAGATTGAAACCCAAAACTTCAGGATTTCAATTATATATTCATGATTTAGGGCTCTAAAACAAATTTCACTTCTTGGCCGATATTGACAATTCTGGTATGAAATTTTTATTCAGAAATGTTTTTTTTTAATTTTTCAGTAATAATATTGAAATTCGGAAACAGATTAAAAATTTAAATTTATATTCGAAATACAGATTCAAATTAAGCTCGTAAATGAGTTTTACAATCGAGATGAAAATATCTATAAGACATTTTTTGTTGAGGAGTTTAAGTTGCAAGAGATGACATATTAACAATTGATTGTTTATTCAATTCCAAAAATTAAAATTTATAATTAACGTCAGATTTTTACACAATTCAGATGAAAATCATAAATATAGAGTGGAATTTGAGTTTATTTTGCAAGTTTTGATTTGTTTGAAAACCTTTTGTTTATTTAAAAAAAAAATTATCCACAGGGATCCAATTATGGAATTCAAAATTTCAAACTAAAATAATAAAGTTTAGTAGCGTTTGTAAGAATTTGATTTGGATCTCTAAATCCAAATCTCTAAATTTCACCTTCCAAAATTTGAGTTCTTTCTAATCTATGCTCAAATCAAATAAGCTAAATCTTCCAGACTCTTGAGAAAATTCTATGATTTAACCATCGATGAAAGTGTAATCCTGTGTAAACTATTAAATTAAAAGAACGAAAAATAAGAATAGCAGGTACAAATATATATTTTTTCAATTTTATCCATGCATTGTTTTAGCAAAAATAATCATATCATAAAATAAGTCACCAAGTTAAGATTCGAAATTGAGAGTTTCATATAAACATCTCTTAGATCAAAGGATAGTTGAAATAAAAAAAGCTATACAATGAATAAATAATAACTTAAAAGAAGAAACTCAATCAAATGAACCTGTTTCAAATCATTACTGTTGCGCAGGATCCCCCAATCTCATAATGAACTTAATGCAAGCTTAATGTAAGAAAATAATCATTTTTGTCATTTTGTTTATTTTAGAAGTAAATAACTTCCAATTATAAAAAAATCAGTCTTCAAAAGACAAAATTTTCAATATTTCATGTATAATTTATAAGCTCTTGGTCTATACTTAAAAGTTACTCTTATTTTGAAAACAAATGTACAATCATGTTCAGAAAAATGATTCAAAATACTTTGTTGTACTGTTTATAAGAAGAGATTTTCCTTCTAAAACATCGTCAGGTAGCTGCTGGAATACTTATATCCTCCGGTATCCTAGTGTAGATGAATAATTGTTCAATTTATACTCACAAATACGGACGGATTTATCCAGATGAAATATATTTCCAGACCCCATTCAGGAAACCGAAAAAAATGTTAAAATATGCAGGTACGACAAAAATTTAAATTTTACCCCTCATTCTTTCCATTGATGACGCAGGTAGATAATCTACAAAAACCAACGACTGTTTAAAGAGTTTTATTCAGGTCAAATCTTCTTAATATTCTTCCTTAAGTAGGAACAAAATTCCACCGCAATTTTCCAATCTATTCCGATAGGAACAAGAAATTATGGAGCTCAGTTCAAAGGAGGTAATCGTTTACGTTTTACTTGCCTTAGACCTCAATCTGTAATTAAGACAAATCAATGCAAATCGTTAACTGACATGCAAAACCAACATCAACGTCTCGTCGATGTCTACAATGCTGAGCTGAGCTGAGCGATTGATTCAATATTTATGACCGCTCAATCAATTCGATCAACCGACTGGCAAAGCAGCGACCATTAGCAACAATGTTGCCACGCCTAGAGCAAGCAGTTTGACATACGAGTAAATTGGTAAGTGAACGAGCCATCACCTATTCAAAAATTCTGTTTCAAACCACTGCCCACTGAATGCAGCCGATGTCGTTGATGAGCCATGGATTAACATAATCTGGAACTATTTGTTACCCTACCTAGCTATCGAATCGGTACGATACTAACGACAAGATGTTTGTGACTATCGAAGAACAACTTATCGAATGAGAGGCTGGTCAGTTAAACACAGAGTCCTCCTTTCAGGTGTCTTCTTCGTCCTGCACATCTGCAAAGTGTGAAGGTGACGATTTGTATTCTTTATCAGCCAATCAACTCAATTATGTGACAATCTCGGGAAGATAATTGACCACTGGCAGACGTCTGTCGCGTCGTCAATAGCTGTCATCATCTGGTAGATTGTATTGATCTTCTCCTTTCTAGTTAGTGGAAGATGCATGGTTAATTGTGCATGGTCATGGGATCGTGTAAAAATTGTTCGAATGAACGATAAGCTCTGGCTTTATAAGGCGATCAAAATTACATTAAATATCAATGTCCGTATTGAATAGCTTTACCTCTTAACTGGGTTTTATCAATATTAAAAACTGTCATGGTGAGAATTTATTATGATGTGGTTGGTTTTGGAGTTCATCTGTTACAGAATTCTCGTTTTTTCGCTTGTCGTGATTCTGCTACACCTAGGAGCATAACCTAAATGTCATAAAGTTGATTATGGAATTTGCACTGATAACACAAGTTTACAGCATTTTTGATCTAAGTAAACTGTACCTATAATTTGAAATCGGGCGCTGTATCCGAAAATGAAATTCAGAAAAATCTCAGTAGAACAGTTTTAGAGTTATTCTCCAAATATGAAATTTTGTCTATTCAAGTTTGAAACTCAAGCAACCTCTCCCCATGGTCAGATTGTTCTAAATGTTTCTATTCTATGATAAGTACACCGCGGTTCTTTAAATTATTCAAAAATGCAAAACTTACTGTTAAAGGGTGATACGGTCAAAATTTGGTCAATATCAACTTGACGTATTTCTTTCAATTTTGCATTTAAAAAACCTGAACACCCCTCATTTTGAAGATGTGTGTGTGTGTAGAATGTTGCTCCTATTTTGATTTTGGAATTCACTCTTCAGTTGTCAAAATGCCGTCCAAGGAAAAAGAGCAGCGTATCAAAATTTTGCTCGCGCATCGCGAAAATCCGGGCTACTCGCACGCAAAGCTGGCAAAATCGCTAAAAGTTGCCAAATCAACCGTTACAAATGTAGTTAAAGTGTTTGGGGGACGTTTGTCGACAGCCAGGAAGTCTGGATCGGGGGGAAATCGAAAACCGGAAGCCGCTGAAACGACAAAGAGAGTTGCCGGTAGTTTCAAGCGAAACCCTAACCTCTCTCTCCTACCTACCTACCTAAGGGTCCAGCGCCGATTGACCGGCGCATAGGGCTGAGATAAAAGATCTCCACTGCTGGCGATCCGGAGCCAGCGTCTTCACTTGCTGCCAGCCGAGGTTCTCGTCAACTGTGCGGATTTCAGCGGCTAGACTTCGCCGCCACGAGCTTTTGGGCCTGCCTCTTCTTCGATGCCCATCTGGATTCCAGTCAAGCGCCTCTCTGCAAATCTCGTTTTCATCTCTTCGCAGCGTGTGCCCAATCCATCTCCACTTACGTTCCCGAATCTCGATTTCTAGCGCCTTTTGATGACACCGGCGATGAAGTTCAACGTTTGAGATCCAGTTGCCAGGCCACCAAGCGCGGATGATGTTCCGCAGGCAGCGATTCACAAAAACTTGCAGTTTTCGCGTCATCACCGCATATGTGCACCAAGTTTCACACCCGTACAGCAATACGGATTTGACGTTTGAGTTGAAGATTCGGATCTTAGTTCGTAGAGAGATCTGGCGTGACCGCCAGATGTTTCGGAGACTCGCAAACGCAAATCGGGCTTTTCTGATCCGGGTTTCGATGTCCTTCTTGGTTCCACCATCAGGCGTAATCTGGCTACCAAGATACTGGAAGCACTCCACTGTCTCAACCTGTTGTCCAGCTACCACGAAATTGGAACGATTTTCTGTATTGATTTCCATCGACTTGGTCTTTCCGACATTGATTTTGAGACCTGCTGCCTTGGAGCTTTCGGTGAGGTCGTCTAGTTTGCTCTGCATGTCTTGTTGTGTTTGGGCGAGCAAAACAATATCGTCTGCCAGGTCAAGGTCGTTCAGTTGCTCCATGGTTGAAGGATTCCACGGCAATCCTCGGTTTGGTCTACAGTCAATCGATCCAGTCAAGATCTCATCCCTTACGATGAGAAAAAGCAGCGGTGACAAAATACATCCTTGTCTCACTCCAGCAGTTACCGGGATTGGTTCGGACAAGACACCGTCGTGCAAGACCTTGCACAAAAATGCCTCGTACTGTGCTTCGATGAGATGGACTAGTTTCTCTGGGACCCCTCGTCGTCTAAGAGCAGCCCAGATGTTTCCGTGGTTCAGTCGGTCAAATGCTTTTTCGAGAAGAGAGTCCTGGAATTCGTTGATTTGTTCCAGTATTATTCGTAGCGTTGTGATGTGGTCCACACATGATCGTCCGGATCGGAATCCAGCTTGTTGTCGTCGGAGTGTAGCGTCGATTTTCTCCTGGATCCTGTTCAGGATCACTTTGCAGAGTACTTTGAGGGTTGTACAGATCAAAGTTATGCCACGCCAGTTACCGCACTCTGTTAGGTCTCCTTTCTTTGGGACCTTTACGAGGATACCCTGCATCCAGTCGGCCGGGAATGTTGCAGTATCCCAAATGTCAGCGAATAGACGGTGCAACATTTGTGCTGACAAGGCAGGGTCGGCTTTGAGCATTTCAGCAGGAATGCAATCGATTCCAGGCGCTTTGTTGGATTTCATGTCCTTGATTGCCGCTTCTATTTCAGCCAGCGAGGGCGCTTCCGAGTTGACGCCATTAATGCGACTTACTGTGGGCGCCTCGAGCTGCGGGTTCTGTTGGCCATTGCTATTTGTAACTCGAAAAAGTTGATCAAAATGCTCAGTCCAACGCTTGAGCTGATCTGTTCGATCTGTCAGCAGCTGACCTGCTCGGTTTTTCAGCACCTCTCTCTCCGAGATGCCGCAAATAAGCTGGGTGTATCGTCTACAACCGTGCATCGAGCCAAAAAACTAGCCGGACTTACAAGAAGGAAGTGACTCCAAATCGCGATGATAAACAAAATACGACGGCCAAAGCGCGATCCCGGAGGCTTTACACGACGATGCTGACGAAGTTCGACTGCGTGGTAATGGACGACAAAACCTACGTCAAAGCCGACTACAAGCAGCTTCCGGGACAGGAGTTTTATACGGCAAAAGGAAGGGGAAAGGTAGAAGATATTTTCAAGCACATCTGTACCTGTGGCTTGAAAAGCAGCATTTTCATAGCTTCCGGGACTGTCAACCAAGAAATTTACGTGAAAGAGTGTTTGAATAAACGTCTGTTGCATTTCCTGAAGAAACACGATTGTTCCGTACTGTTTTGGCCGGATTTGGCATCTTGCCATTACGGTAAAAATGCCATGGAGTGGTACGCCGCCAACAACGTGCAGGTGGTTCCCAAGGACAAGAACCCTCCCAACACGCCAGAGCTCCGTCTAATTGAGAAATACTGGGCTATTGTCAAGCGGAACCTAAAGAAGACCAAAAAAAAACTGCTAAGGACGAGCAGCAGTTCAAGGTAAACTGGCTTTCTGCGGCGAAGAAGGTGGACAAGGTGGCTGTACAAAATCTGATGGCAGGGGTTAAGCGTAAGGCCCGGCAATTCGGATTTGGAAAAGCGGAAGTCTAACTGAATATTTTTTTCCTGAATTTTATACTAATTAAACTTGAAAAAGAAATTTAATTTCATTTTTTAAATAAACGATTTCACCGACTTACACGCCTTTTCTCTTGACCAAATTTTGGCCGTATCACCCTTTATAGTAAAGTAACCATAACTTCTTCAATTTTCAACCAATTTTTATAAATAACCACTTGAAGTTATATAAAAGAAAATCAGATTTCTTAAATTTTACTAAAACAAAATTTACACCAAAAAAAGCGTTTTTTATCATTTTTTCTATCATAAAGTCACTAATATCAACAATACTGTCGATCATACGCAAAAATGAAGTTAAGATGATTGATAGCAAATTTATTGACCATTAATATGCAAAAAAAATAATTTTAAATTAATGTTTTGCATTCCGAAATTTTTGAGTCTAAGTACAAGTACTTTTTTAATTTTTCAAAATTTCACATTTTCAGATAACTAAAATACTGTTTCTTCTGAGATTTTTTTGAATTTCATTTTTGGATTCAGCGCCCGATTTTACATTAAAAATAAAGGTCAGCTTATAAAGTTTTTTTTTTTTATTTTATAAACTAGTGTACTTAACGCGTTATATAAACGCAACCCTTTATACATCTCAAAGATGCTAAATTTGTAAAATTTGAACCATGCCAAAAAAAATCGTATATAGACCTTAAGAAGGCCTTGGACACTCCTAATTTTCATATATTACTGAAAAAATAGGAGTGCTATGGCATAAGAGGTGAGGCGAAGTGCTTGGAAGTTGATGTTCCACAAGGCAGCCATATAGGACCTTTATTGTTTTCACTGTACATCAATGATCACAGCAAATAACAGCTGCGGGGTATACCTACCTCTTCTATTTGCTGATGATACAGCCTTATTTTATCCTTAAACTGTCATAACGCTGTTATAACCAACATGGAAGAAGGTTTAAAACTCCTTCATGACTATTGTTCAGCTAACCTCCTGACCCTCAATCTAGCTAAAACAAAGTACATGATTTTTCACTCTCCCAGAAAAAAAAATGAACTTAATTGTGATCTCAATCTATCTAATGCAACTATAGATAAGATTACCAACTTCAATATCTAGGAATAATTCTAGACGAAACTCTTGTCATGGTTCTGCCACATTGATCAACTACAAAAAAAAATCGCGGAGTTTAATGGAGGGTGAATGGGTTTGTCCCACGTCATATTTTACTTAAACTTTATTTTGCTTTTGTACACTCCCGTTTATACTATTTGATAGCTGTTTGGGACAGAGCGTCATTGTTTCTTGTTTCTCGTCTAAAAAAAACCCTTCAAAACCGTAGTCTGAATACCCTATTCAATTTCCCTTTTCTCTACCCAAATTATACAATTTATTCTAATCGTTCTCACAATATATTTTGCCTAGAACTGAGGTGAACTTCATAAATTTGGCATTGGATTTGTCAAGTTTAACTAGTCGTCTGCTCTGCGCTGAGGACTGGTACATTCTGAAATTTATGTTTTACGTTATAATAATAAAGAAAACTATCTAACATTGCTAAAACCGGAAGCCGATTAATTCAAACTCCAGCTCTCATCAGGCTTTCGAGCAAATACAACAGTGTAAGAAATGCTTTTCCTGTTGAAAACCAATACCCTGAGATACTCAAAAATGACCTCAAATCGATTCAGACTACTGAACAGCATCAATTTGGTTCCCTAATTTTCGCTTAGAAACCAGTTGTTTCAAACAACAAATCCTCAAAAGTCAAACCTACAGGACCAGCAGGCGACGATGCCAACAATAAAACGCCATCCTTGTCGCCAACTCCGACGCCATCGCGACGGCCTGCCCAAATGGGTAAATCTGCTAGTCAGTTCTAATAGCTATCGCTAGAGCTGAGGCAGAAGCGCCAACAAAAACACATCCTACGTTCTTCGTTGTTTGTTTTCTCCGCTAATGCACTAATGGTTCTATGCGGTCATATATCATCTTCTTGTGTCATCTGAAAAGACAGGAATCGCCGCGGGAAATTGCACGGCGCTTTGCTTTCCAGTGAATGGGGTAACGTGACAGCGTTGACCTCTTAATTCGCACCACCCTACTTCATATAAATAATAATGGCAGCTCGTGGAAGAAATTGGATGCCGCCAACATCATCAACATCATTGAAACATTTCTGAAAGACACGCGTCTCTCCCGAACTCAACTAACGATGGCCAATCATTAGCTTTGCTTCTTCGAAAAACTAATTAGATCTCGTTCCGAAACAACATGCCAAGCCATATTGTCGGAAGAGATTGATCGCTTGAAAAGCTGACTTCCCTGCAAACGGACGACCTACCACGAGAAACGAAGAGCCCAGAGTGGACATAATTAATATTTTTCTAGCAAACCGCCCTCATTTAGCGTTCAATCAAAAGCTCGCGAATGCGCTAATCCTATTTGCACCTTCTTCGAGTCGAGGAAGAATCACCCGGACTGAATTGATGGATAACACCTTTCCACTTCTGACTGGTGACGGTCCATTCAACTGTCTTGTCGAATTGAAAAATCTCCATTTGCCGATTCGCTCGCATCTCGTCTTGTTTTCCACTGGAGTTGAACAACAGTTACATGGGCGAGCCTTCATTAGCATTCGCAGTTTTGCGCCACCTGTCTCGGAAATCTGAAGGCTAGAATTGTGTGGCGTTTTGCAAACGAAAAATAGCAGCTAGCTAGGTCACTAGTCATATATTTAAAAGAGATATCTCGGTAGGTAATTGTCACTGTTTGTACCGGAATTGGATGATCGGGGATTTTCGGGAACAATTGATTTACACTCAATTAACTGGACAAACTTATATTGGACGAATAAAAAACGCGACGGTTCGGATGGACAAAAATTTATTTTTAGCGACGATCAGACACAGAACAAAAGGATCAAACGGAACGAGTGTGTACTGATCAACAGTTTATTGGGTTCTGACTTTTACGTTGTGTCGTATGGGATGCGATTGGATGGGATGGGATGGGATTGCGTTGCGATGATTGTGCGATGAATTTGTGTTGAATTTCTTCAACTCAAAACAACAATCTGGCTTGCTGATCGCCATCTTCTTCAAGTATTTTTCCCAATTCTCAATTGTCGATTTGTCCGGGAGGGTGCCTGCGACTATCCACCCAAACACGGAGTTTTGCAGATACGGACCGTCATACATCAGCTTTAATTTTCCATCTAATAGCAGATTGAAGAAATGTTCTGCACCGATGATGAGATCGATTGTTCCTGGTTCCCAGAATTGAAGGTCGGCGAGATGAATGCTTCGCGGTAGCTGCCAATTTTCATAAGAAACTAGTGTAGCTGGAAGTGGTGCTGTCAACTCGGGCAGGATAAAGAATTTCATCGAAATGGGGGAAATATTTGAGACATTTGAACCAACGGATGCTTTCACCATCGTGTTTGATACAGCTTGCGATCTCCCGATGCCCTGTACGGTAAGGTTCTCTGCTACACTTCGTAGCCTAAGTTGTTGGCTGAAACGAGAAGCCATGAAGCAGAACTGAGAGCATGAGTCGAGCAATGCTCTGGCAATACGGGTGTTTACATATGAGTCCTGAAAACTAACAATGCAATGGCGCTTCAAGAATTTCGTACAATAAAAAGCTCGATGAAAAATATCACTACAAAATGGACACTTTACAATGGACGGAACTGCTGGCTTTCTAACCTCAACCGTGATCGGCTCATCACAGTTATCTGGCTCCTCTGGTTTCCGATGTGAAATAGATTCAAGCACTGAGCAATGCTTGCGTAGGAAGAGCATCAGGTCATCAAATAACGGAACTTCCTTTGAACTATGGTGTGTTTCCCACTGGCGCAGGGTGTGTTGATCCAAGCGGGAACACACCATGTGAACCAGAAGGGTGCTCCACTGGTCAGGTTTCTCTCCCACTTTTTGTAGCATCTGGAGGTTTCGCTCAAAATCGCGGATAAACTTGTTCAGCACTTCATAGCTCTCATGCCTCAGGGAATCGATGGAGAACAGTGAGTCTAAGTACGATTTTACCAGCAGTTTCCTATTTTCGTAGCGCTTTTCTAATGTCGACCAAGCCACCTCATAGTTTGCTGCTGTTATGTCTACTGACGCAATTGCTTGTAAAGCTTCATCTGTCACAGCCGAACGTAAATAGCAAAATTTATCTGTGTCGGAAAGTTGATTGCTTGAGTGGATGAAACTTTTAAAAGAGTCTCGAAACGTTACCCACTCCTTAGTTTTTCCACTGAAGAATGGCAGCTTGATTTCCGGCAGTTTCACTCTTGCCAAAGTTGAGGAAGCACCCGAAAATACAGATGTACTGGAAGCGGAAGTTTCGTTGATGGATTCACGAATTGATGACAACAGGTGTAAAAGTTTACTTTTCAGCTCACAGTAATCATCTGCAAACTGGACCAAAATTCTGACGTTCTCTTCCTCCCTTGCTTGGTTCAATACCACATTATAACTCAGCTCATCTTCAGTATCACACAGGTAGTCAGTAATAAGTTCTATTTCCGTACGCACTATTTTGAACTGTTTGTTAGCATATTCTAACAGTTCTAAACGAACACTTGCTAGCTCTGCGTTATCACTTCCAGTCAACAGAAACTGACGCACCGAGTCCAATGTTACACGCAGATTGCGTTCTTGCTTAACTAGCTCGCGTATATCACCAGGCATGTTCACAAGCAAGGAGGGTCCTTTCACTCACTAGTTTCACTTTCACTGTTTCACTGTTAGTACCGACTGTTTCTACTCAACGTCTCGAGCAACCGACTTGACAGGAATTTTATTGACTAGCTGATGTGCCACCAAAATCAGCGCAAACTCCAAACAGGCCGTGTTATCCAAAATCAGCCATAACTCATCTACTTGATTCGGAATATTATCCAAACCAGCGTTTAATTTCCAAAATTTTCTCGACCAACAATTCAACCAGGAAGGTGAAAAAACCTTATTCTAAGTGATGTGTGGGATTTACATGCGATCAATCACCACAGACCGTTAATCAAAGCAAATTTGTACTTCCCTGTATTCCTGTAGTCAAAGATGATCCAAGGGAACGGTTGACCAACGAACAGCAGAGTAAACAGCACGACCCAGAGCAGCAATAGGATGGATAACAGCAGAACCGGTGATTCCAGACCGGTACGGCACAGCAAACGGCAACTTAAGACCCACTTTTTGATACCATCCAAACAACTTGTTCGCGCCACCCGTCCACAGAATAACGATGTACGTTTTGTGCACAAATCTCCACGCTCAGCAGCGTGCTCACAGGTCAACGAACTGACACCGCTTGTCCAGCTTTTGTCCCAACTCATAAAGCACGACACACGACACAGGTCACTGCATTCCACGGCGGCTAATAAGTCCCGACATCCGGCTATCGAAGGACCAATGTTTGTACCGGAATCGGATGATCGGGGATTTTCGGGAACAATTGATTTACACTCAATTAACTGGACAAACTTATGTTGGACGAATAAAAAACGCGACGATTCGGATGGACAGAAATTTATTTTTAGCGACGATCAGACACAGAACAAAAGGATCAAACGGAACGAGTGTGTACTGATCAACAGTTTATTAGGTTCTGACTTGTACGTTGTGTCGTATGGGATGCTGCGCTAGCTAAATGATATGAGATGATTGTTATAAGAAAGGATCGATGAGTCTACTCTTCAATTGATGAAGCTGATTTACTGTAGGGTATGCAATGACCGGATTTTTGTTCTAACAGGCACTATAAACGAAATGTTGATAACACATTTTTTAAGCTGAAGAATATCGATATTTGTTGATGAATATACGGAGTCTTAATTATCCCCAGTACCTCCCAGTATCCCCCCCGCGAGAGTTGACTTTTAACTAGTCTTTCAATCGAAAAAAAAATCTCAACAACAAAATACACTTATGCCAGTTTATACAGATTATTACCGTGACTGCGGGTAGTGAAAGTAGTCATGCAATACCTCTCAAGGCACACAGCAGTGCAGTGGTGTCTATTGAATTTATTGTTTATCAATGCCAAAAGACATACCCCTGTTAAACAGCTAATAACTTTTTTGGCTAATAAGATACGAATTGACGGTCTTCGACAAAGTTGTTCAGCGGAAAATTTCCTTTGAAGAATTAATAAATTGGCACAAAAACCATTAGCAGGTTCGGTTGCACAGAAGAAACAAAAATGATGATGATTTTTCAGTACAAAATAGGGGAGAATGAGGATACTTGATCCCTGGGGATACTTGATTCCTTAGCTATATCTCGAAACTGGAATGTCTTACAAAGATCAAATGTTCTAGAAAAATGTGCCAAAATGAGCATAATAACAATGCTTGTAGTTAAAAAAAATTCAACAAAATAATTGTTTGAGTAATTGAACTTTGTTTGAAAAATTTCACAAAATGTAACTTGAAGATCTTTTTTCATCACTTTAAAATGTTCCTTACAAGGGAAAATTATGAAAAAAATATTTTTTCCAATGTATCTATCGTTCGAGCGTAAAATGAACTTCATAATGCCATATTTTCAAAGCAATGGAAAACTCTCAACTTTTTTCAGAAAAAGTTTTCTAAAATATTGATTATGGGTACAATTGATCCCCTAGAGTTGGGTACAATTGATCCCCCTTCCAAATGGCATATTCTTCTTCTGAATTGATCGTTATGATTGCTGATTACGAAATTACTAATATTCATCCAAAAACTAATATTTATCAAACAATTGTCGGAAGAAAAGAGAAAAAAATTATTAATTTTCTCTTAATTATAAAAATTAGCGCCTTTAAGTATGCAATGTTATTAGCGTTGAGACAAAGTTATATAATTTTCTTCTTATGTCTGCTATAAATTGTGAAATGAGAACAAACATGACCAAAATAGTTAATTATGATTCTATCTTGGGGTTTTGTTTGATTTTTATACAAGGATTAGGGCTTCCTGAATAAAAGATCAAGTCTTCTTCAATAGGGGATCAAGTCTCCCCTAACTTCAGAAAAATCGCAATTTTTTTACTCCCACGAAAATGCTTCTAGTTCATCAACGGGTTCAAGTATCGTTCTAATTTTTGGAGCATAGAAACTTGAAGTTACAAGCTGTCGGAAAATGTCAAAGACGGTGAGTTGCTAATTTTTTCCAAAAAGATATGGTGAAAATAAGAAAAGGGGATCAAGTATCCCCACTCTCCCCTACATATTCAATTTTCCCATACAAACCTAAAAGTCCGAATTTACTCATGTAAACGTTACTTAAAAATTCTGCAAAAAATCAAGGATGAGTTTTGGACCAAAATGAAGCTTTTTCGACCCCAGGGTTCACTGAAATGCCAAATATGAAATAAGAGAATATAAAAAAAAGTCAATCAAAAAAATCATTCGAATGAATTTAAAATTAGCTAAGATCGATGATTTTGGAACATTTTTGATGGAGAATAAGAGCTTCGTTTGCATTTGCCTGCAATTGCTGTGATGTACATTACATATATTTTTTACTAATCACATCAAACAATTAAAAAAAAATGTCATTGATGTTCCTTTTTTATCGTAATTTGCCTTTTAAGTTTTCTGTAGTATTATATATTTTTGAGATCGAAGGATAATCATGGATACGAAATCAAATCTATCATCAAAATCTATTATCAAATCGTTACTTTCAGAATAAAAGCAAATAAATGAATATAATAAAAAAAATAGAAAATTGATTTCAGTATAATATCTCAGATTTGGAATTCATTATTAGCCATAATTGAAAAATAAGTTATGAAACTCGAAAATAATATCATGAAATTTATATGTGTGCGTGTCTAATATCTTAGTGCCATTAAACATAATATAAAAACATAATATTCAAATCATATTTTGAATTTTGTTTCCGAACTCAGCTGAGTTTCAAGGTCCACACCAATCATACTGTCAATATTGTTTCCAGATCATTCACACAATGATAATTTTAATTAAAAGTGGTTATCTAGTTTCAGATTAGTTCAGTTGATTATTTCATTTGCAATTGCCTTAAGGCACTTTTTGTTGCTTTATGCTATCAGAATCGCAGATTCAAGTTGTATCAAAGAATATGGAAAAAGTTGAAATAGAAAATGTGTGAAAAAAGTTTATTTTTTCTCCAATTTTGATTTTTTTCAAAATACCTCAAGTTTCGTCCAATGAGATCAAATTGAAGGTAAAGGGGCAGTGTGCAGTTTCTAAAACAACCGACTGATAGCTCTTTTTATTGATCGATTTTTGAAATTTTGTAAAATCACACCATCACAAATCACAAACAAAAAATCTTGGGAACTGTCGGAAACTTGAAAAAACAGTTAACCCTTTCCTGCCCACGAGGTTTTTCACGTTTTAAAAAAACAACTTAAATTTCCAACTAAAGTTCTCGAACAAAAGACTTTTTTTAGGCTACTTTATGAGATCCATTAAATAAATTTGGGGTTAGAGGTGGATTATATATGCTTCATTGGGAAGATGACAACACATAGAGTGCGAATGAAAAACAAAAAATAATGGCAAAATACATGGAATTTCATCACCTCATTGATCACAAACTTAAACAATCCTATTTTGTAAAATACTTCTTTGGTATACCTATCCCTCATAAGTCTAGTTTTTGAAATTTTTGAAATTTTCATTTTTGCCTTGAACAATGGCCGCCATGATACTTTTCGCCGTAAAAACAAAACATGTCGTTTTTCGAAAAAATCACGAACTTTTGCAAGTATTTCGAGACATGTGGTCATTTTAGCAGATGATTTTGATTTTCATGAGTATTAACAAAAAGCTTCACAAGAAGAAAATTTATATGTTTTAGTTTTATTCTAAGTAAACCATTATTTGACTTTGCTTGTATAGGCAATCTTTTGCACGTAGTATCCTTATTTGAGAATAATTATTAAAACTTGTCAATCTGCCAAGCAAAAACTAGTGAATCGATTTTCTTAAAATTTTGTGCAATGATTTTCGCTCATATCTGCACATTAAGTGAGTAAATGGTGTTGATCCAAAGAGCCCAGATCAAATACAGGCTTTACAAAGTTGTGGATCAGTGTAGGTACTTGATATGAATACAGGGTCCGGAAATCCCAGATAATGGCTTCACTTGAACTCTTTAATACCAAAAGTGGTCATTTCGATGAAGAATTTTTCTATTAGAATTTTTTTTTTGTATGGGTTTATGAGCTACCTGGCTGACCCGGAAAGGAAAAACAGATCGGGGGACAGAAGAGGAAAATTTATATGAGAGTAGAATAGCTTAGAAAAGGATAGCGGCAACAGAGCCCGAGGGTTCTGAAGCACCAGTTGAGGGAAGCGTTAAGATAGTGCTCGACGGACTGGGACAATTGGGCCCTACTTGAGCTTCGAGTTAACCCAACCTCCAATTCAACCGAGCAGTAACAGTATGATAACATACGCCTAAGTCTCGATATCATTGTCAGAAGGGTTCACTATCTTACCGTAGTTCAATTTTCCCTACCTGTCACCTAGCCTTACTCGTTTCAATAAATTTGAATTTTTGATTGTTTTTACTGAGATTAACATAGATTAGCTAATGAAAAATATTTCCAAATATGTCAATGTAAAGAGATTAAGAACAAATGCGTGGAAACTCGGAAATTATACAAAAAAAAAACTAGAACGACAAAAAACAGAACTAAAATCAGAATCTGCCTATCTGAATCTGAGGCGTAATAATTCTACAGAAAACAAAAAGTAATTATACAGAGTTTTGAGAAATTCAAAAAAAAATCAATATGATTGTTATAACACTTATCAACAGTAAATAAAATGCATCATCTATTATTTGTGATGTTTTCACTAAGGAATACTACCATTGTTTGGAAAATTATAGATTTATCCATCATTTCCACTATCATACGCACCGCTATGAGGTTGATTTTTGTTGATATTCTTTTCAGTAAGATTAAAAAAAAAAAATAATAATAATAATAAAAAAACACTCACCTGCGACGAAGAACGTGTCTTATCATATGCTTTGCCTGTTTAGATTTTTTGTTTTTAAGTGAACTCCTTTACAAATAAAGGATCTGAAATATAAAACTTTATTAAGCAAATTGTATGAAAAATTATATCAGGTCAAACAATCAATTCTGACCGGACCATATTGAACAGTAAGACGTTTATTTAAAGCCGTGGGGCCAACACGTAGGTTCCGTTTCACTGGTGTTCATCAGTGATCCGTTCGTGTTCGCATAATCTAATGTGATACTTCCACTATTCGATACTTTAAAATCTTGCACGAGAGGATCTATCCATTTCTATCACGGCTTCTTTCTTCTTTGAATTTGAAATATAATTTAACGACAGACAAATCTACTACAGAAAAAAGTACCTATTACAACGTAAAAGATTTTTTTTAGAAATCTGTTCAAACATCATTTTCATCCAATGAGCCTCTAGAACTTGTAAAATACTTGGTTTAAGAATAAGCCTCCGAAATTCATAAACCGCAAATGCACACTTACTAGAGTATTGGGGAGACGAATACCATTATATATCAATTCTACTTCTATCTACCATATCAGTACTTAATTGTTAACGTTCTCATTCAACTAATTATGATATCTACTATAAAATCACCCGCCTATCCAGTATCCTAAATAGACTATCCTAAAAGATTGATTACAGTTGTTTATCTTTCACAATACTATCTGTTCTGACCTAATTTGCGCATGGTGGTCAACAAGTGGAAATATCAACTTATATACATATAATTGTGATATTTCCACTGCGCAACGCTCTTTTTGTCCGATGGAAGGGAGGGCGAGTGTTTCAACTCCCATTCACCTTATCAACATGGATCATCAAAGAAAAAAAATATACGTCATTATAATTATTAAACCACTTTTAAATTATGTTTCTATGATCTCATATCGAATAAGGTTATGTGCTACCGCCCTGTCAGGTTCATGTTAGTTTTCGAGCTTGTTTCCAAACCGTGAACTTCCATAAACACAAGAAAGCACAACATCGCCGTGACCCAATAGAGCCTAGGGTACGGAAGAATTTTTCTATAAGAAAAATGCATTTTTATTTTTTATTAAAATTAAAAATATATATATACTAAGAAAACATCATTGGTGTACGATAAATTTTCAAGTTTTTCACATGTTTCACAAATCATATCTCATCGACAAAACTTGCGAAAGCTAATACGTTTCTTTTTTTTTGCTTTTAAGGGCCTCGACGACGGAACCCTGGTGACGATCAAAGGCGAGCCCCTGAGTGACATTCCACTGAAGAAACCAAAGCTTATCACCGATGCCGCCCTGTACCAGTTCAGCCGGCAGCCCAGTTCAGCATTTCGTCCATGGACACAGAAAGCACAAAAAATCGCGCAACAGCAGCTGATGCTGCAGCACATGCAAACCTTCGGCAACGGCAATGGTTTGCTAAATGGGGCCGCTATTGGATCAGGTGCTGGTTCACCTGGAGGGATCCTAACGCTCAGCCGCGAACCACCGGTGCTGCAAAATCCGGAGAGTGTGGTGCGGTTGTCCGAAAGCGACAAGTTCGAACGTAGCTTCCAGCCAAATGTGGCGCTTGCACCACGAAAGACCATTCTCTGCAAGGAACGGGAACGAGAGCAGCGGGAACGATTATCGGAGAAGGAGCGATCTGGAGTGATCAAGTGTGATGTTCAAATTAAGCAAGAAAGTCCACCCACGCCACCGGTGGATGTGATACGATCAGTCATTAAGTGCGAAGTAAATATTAAACAGGAACGACCGGCGACGCCACCACCACCTGATATGTCACCAGGCCCTCAAGTACCTTCAGCACCGCAATCTCCTACGCTTCCTCCGGTTGGAGCGCCAATGCTCGTCGGCGGTCCCATCAAGTCCGTTCCAATGTCCTACAGTCCTGTTGCTGATGTGCATTCGGGATCCAATGAAATCACGTCGTCCACGTCACCCGTACCTCCCTTGGTCAGCATTGCCACCATCAACGGTTGCATCTCAGAAAAACCAAAGCTTCTAGTGAAAGAGCAGATAAGTCCACCTTCGCCTGGACGATCGCCACTTCACAGCGAGGACCTGCATCATCACCATCGATCTCACCAACCACCTGTTATATTGAAAAACGGCAACGGACCTATGCCAGGAGTTCCGGGTGTACAGATAGCTGGAAATCCGGAATTCGAGCTCTCTACGGATACGGACGACGACAGTTTAGCAGGAGAACCAGACAGTAGCAATAACTCACCATTGGAACTCATCGGCGAGGTCATGAAAGATGTGGCTCATGAAACCAGGGATCAAATACTGCATATATTCAAGCTTCTGATACAGGAAACGACACAAATCCGCAACGATCACATTCAGTTGATGCAAGATCAGAAGCAAAAAGATGCGCTGATAGCAGATCTCCAGCGGGATAAAGACAACCTTCAAGACCAAGTGCACGAACTACAGCAGCAACTTAATCGATCTCTCATCAATATAGCTGCTTCTGAAGCCAACGCCTTACAGATGCAACATCAACACCAGCAGGAACTGGCCGCTGCGGCTGCTGCTGCTACGAATGGATCGGCACCATCCTCAACACCTCCCTCCCCTCTATCGTTGGCCTCCAACGGTAGTAGCAGCCAAATTATCATCGAAAAAATCGAACGACGGAACAGTTTTCCTGAGAAGTCCGACGTGATCATGAAGCCCTTGAAAAAATCCCTCCGTCGAAGTCCAGACGATTCGGTGCTCATGCTTCAATCGCCTCCTCCACCGCCACCGCCCCCAGTCAGCTTGTCAATTACAACCAAACCGTCGGATCCTTTGGATGATGACAAAACTTCCCTGCAGCAGCAGATCGCATCATCCCCGGCCGTTGCCATCAACGGTGGAAATAGCGTGATCAACTCGCCCTCACCACGACCTCCTTCCCGACCGGCATCAACAGCATCTACAGCTTCCAATGCGTCAACTGGAGTGCTCCAGGAAAACAGCACGGGAGGCAGTCGACAGCCATTTTCGTCATCCTCCTCGAGCAACGAGATGATGAAAAACGGAAACAACTGATAGTTGATCATCTACCTTTGAGGTCAAGGGTCAAACTACAAATGCCTCAGCAATCTGAGGGAGTTTCGCAGAAATTAAACCTCCAGCTTTTGTTCTCTTGCTCGAGCTGCGAATAGCATACCCCTGGTGGTGGGTAGCTAAAGTACGAAACTATCGTACTAATTTGAGAGAAAGAGAGAACTGTTAAGCTTTATTGTCGATATTTTCCCACCAAATAATTTCTGTTCTGTTTTAAATTAGTACGACAAACATAAACCATTAGGATTATTAGGTTCGAAAACAAAAACCAACTCAACCAAGCACGATCGATGAGAGAACGTTTACAAAAATCTATTCAATAAGAGCGATCCCAAACTCAAATGAAAACTTTAGAACCAATAGTTCAATGTAGTTGTTTGTTGAACCAATAACCCGATAGAGGAGCAAAACTACAAAATACAAACAAAATTGTAAAAGTTCTCCTACCAACCAAACCGATAGGCAATGTAGAAAGACCTACTCAAAGATAAACACAAACTAGAGGAAGAACCTTTGCGGTTCGTTCTTGTTGAGCGTCATGCTAAAAAAGTGCATGGAAGAACCACGTGTAATATTACCCCAGAAAAAGAAACCGAAAACGTCGACAAGTGCTAAATTATTACTCATAACCACTAAGTGGTTTCAAAAGTTTTACGCGGTGACTTGTAAAAACAAAAGGATTTATTTCTAAAGTAGGAGATTCACAAACCGTTTCATAGAATGCGCATTAAAATGTAGTTTAGCAAAGAAAATCATATTCTCCCCCATTTGTAAATGGTAGGCACCATCTGATAGGAAGGATCGTTCAAATCGCTCTTGTGTTCTCTACAGCCATTAAAACAGGACATTTTCACTAGTTTATCACTTCTCTAAAATCTTCATAGTGGTCAGTCGAAATATTCTCTCTGTCAATAACTCCGCCTAGTTTTGTCCGTTTGTACTATTTTACTTTTAACGTGTATAGCCTGTAACTATGTAGATATGCTAAGAACTGCGATATTTTGTAAATATATACTAATTTGTAGCTCACCGTTTTTCTGTTAGGTTTTTTCGGACAGGAAAATTGTGCATTTGTATTTCGTTTCCTTAACCATTTGCCACGAACGGGGGCATTCAAAATGCCTCTCGCCTAGTTTAGTTACAGTAAACAAGTTAAGAATAGAGCGAAACAAAGAGAAAAAAAACCGCTCACACTTTAAGCAACAAATAAGAAAACTAACAAACAAAACGAATCGATATCGCTTTTCAAAAAAGTGTTCATCTAAAATGTTTGGTTTCAAAAATCAAACTACGTACTCCTTATTTAAAAATGCATAAAACAAAAAAATCCAAGAGAAGAAAGTCTTTAACGAAAGCAAAATCATACTGCATAAAAGTAACTGTTTTGTCGACAAGCTTTTCCTAAGTTTAGAACACACAAAAAAAACGAAACTTCTTATGTCAAGAACAAAACGCCAAACACCACTACTGGTTTTTCTTTCGAAACATAACGACAAACATTTAACTCGACAAACGGATTCTTCATACTTTGTTTGATTAAATATTTCGAATCAAAATGTTTCAATTTTCACTACCGAAAATATCGGAAAAAATACATTTCACATCTAAGAATAAATGTATATGTCGAATATTAACGGTAGTCCATATTTGATTCATTTTCAACGAGATAAGTGAAGATTTAAAGGGCTTGGCTCAGCATCTTCCTGAAAGAAAAAATATGTTTCAGTTTGTCAATTGGCCACATTTATGATATTAAATTTATGAAACACAATAAGTATAATTTATTTATTTATGCTACCCTCGTATCGACTAAGGACTGCGGTATTACTTCTTCGTACGCCCGAATAAAGCGTCCTCTTTTCGGCTCGGAAGAACCCCGCGAAAAAAAAATTACACTGCTACTACTACATAATTTGGTTTTGTGATTTTACTTTGGTTATAGAAAAGCAATTTTAAAACACGTACTACTACTTAGTCATTATAGTTTTCGCTTAGGACAAAAACAAAAAGCTGCAAACACTACTCTGTTCCTTCTTATTCTGAATAGAAACCAAAAATATTGAAAACTTTAAAAAAGTCATCTAATAAGAGTATAGGAAAACACACATACACTGCGAACTAATCTTTTAGGACAAGTTTTACTTTCGAAATTCACCGGAAAGAAATACTGAATAGCTGTAACCTAAGTTTTGGAAATTCAAAAACAAACGAAAAAAAATCACCTTCTCATTTCGATTCAAATTGTTGCAAACTGCTGTTGAATTTCTAGTGCATTTCGGAATGCATGTTTGATTTTTATTTGCTTTTCTACGAACTAGTTAATGGATTCGTTCATTTGGGATTTTAAAGTTTTGTTGTAGTGCCAATTTTGGAATATTCATTTCAAAATGTACTCTCAGTTTGTTTTTTTTTTTTTAATTGATGTATGATTTTGGTTTTTATCGAATAGTTTTCACTAACTCTATAGTTCGATTTCCCAACACCGCCAAAAAAGAGCAATGTAATGTTTATCTTAGCTCGTACTCTCAAATAGTAATTGCCTGGAAAAGGAAGAGCGGAAGACGTCTCTATTAAAGTAATATAAGAAACAAAATCAAAAGTGTGTAATCAACACCAGTCGACAACAACACCTGAAGACTCCTGATGAGAACAAAGAAGTACAAATTAGTCAATACAACTTGCTTTTAAGGTGCATCTCGTATACACTGTTAAATGATTATTAAGTACGTCAAAGTTAAAAGATAGCCAAACCTGTTAACTAGAAATCCCTATCTTGTAGATGATCGACAATTGTTGCATCTTAAGCCATCCTTTGGCAGCGCACAAGTTGTTAAGCAACTATTACTGTACAACTACATTTTTTTTACTCTACGAGCACATTGTTTGATTGAAAATGTATGTACAATACATACAATGTGAGCTAAACCAGTAACCGTCTCTTACAGTGTACGACGATTTTCGATTAATTCAGTGTTTGGAATCTAATGAGAGCAATTAAAAATCGGTTAGCATAAGAATTCGCAAGGTTCGGAATTGAGAAGTCGAATGTAATTTCAATGTTACAGATTTGATTTTTACCTCCCTGAAAAACAAACTAGTAATTACTCATTTTCAACACTTTTAAAAATCTACTCGCCTAATTTAGGTTCCAATCATCTGGCGCTAAAATTGAGGATTTCCACTGTTGACGATCCAGTGCCAGCGCCTTTACTTGACACCAGTTCAGAATATCGTATCCACTTTTTTTTCTCTGGCTTGGAAGCTTCCGGCCTTTTCCTTGACACTTTTCGGTTGGCGTATTTTTTTTTGTTAAATCTAGCACAACATGCCCGCGTTTTACTTGCCGGAATTTCTTTAAATTCCGTTGAAAGAACGCAATTCTAAGGCTTTTGAATATTATTGAAACTCTATCCAAACTGTGAAGACGAATGACTGATTGAATAATTTAACGCTGCTAAATTCAAACACTGAACTCAAATGAAAATATGCAGCCATGACGTTACAATCAACTGACTAGTTACCATGGCGATTGTTTACCGTTTGTTTTCTAACGTCAATGATCTTCTATCAGCGGTGTTCAAGCTCGGTTTGGCTCAATCTATTCCTTACAATAATTTCATTTGCCAATGTTCAAATGGCAACGATTAAAAAACAGTTGAAGGAACATAGTTCATCAGCAACTTACGTATTTCCTGATAGAAAAATGACAATCCTAATTATTGCTGTAATGATAAACTGAATATGTTTCATTTCTTCCCACAACCAGCGAATGCAATAATTTGAATCGAATCAACTCATTCTGAAAAAAGTAGAAACGAGTATGATATAAACCCAACAAAACTAGCGTTTCACAGACATATTTTAAGGACAAACAATGTACAGAACTGAATTTCGAAGCAGTAATTTACACCAAAATTTATATAAATAACAACTGAGAAATCGATAGAAAAAAAACACTGATCGGAGTAAGCAAAAACGTATTAGAACATAAAGCAAAAAAAAAAGTGTTATATATTCAAAGACTAACTCAAACAACAACAACAAAAACAAGCAAAATGGTTATAAGATCGAATTTAATATGAAATTAACAAATTAAAAACCAGCTAGAAGTTCTTTCTCCCACATTGAATCACTCACTCATGCACTCCATCTTGCGAGACGCACTCTTTCCCCAGTAATCGTATATCTTGCGTTTAGAGGTAAATGAATTGAACAAAAAAAACAGAAAAACAAAACCAATTCCACATTGTAAAGGAAGTAACACAAACACAGAAACATCAATTTGATAACTGTTTATTGAATATAGTCTAATTGTAGCGAAACAAAAGAGAAACAAATACGTCAAAAGATAAAATCAAAAGTCAGAAGAACGAACGGGACAAACAAAACAAACAAACAAAAATACCAATATATTTCTACAAAATTTTAAATCTACAGACAGAAAAAACAATTTCAGAAAATCAATGCATATTGCGAAGATATATGAGGGAAAAGCAGACAGGCAAAACGAGAAATAAAAAATAAACAAAACAATTCGAAGACATCACCCTTGAGGAGCATGCAGACAAAACACTGAAGATAATAAATTATAAAGACGAAAACGTGATGGAGCGAAAAAATAACCACGAGTAGAAATTAAAGAATAGAAAACCAAAAAAAGGTTATCCGACTCCGCAATGCAATAGGATGCACAGAATTGTGAAGCCAATCTCGAGTACAGTGCGAAAGAAAGAACGAAACAGAAACATACAGAATCTTTCTTTCATGATGAAAACAATAAAAAACATAAAACAACCAAGCAAATGTTGTTAATTTTAATGGTAAAACTTTTATTTTGGCTGTGCTTTTCAAAAAAGGAACTACTGTAGTGTTTAATGATCTTATCGGTTAATACATTTTTTTTTACGAATTTCATAATTTCACTGAGTTAGGTTTACTCATGATTCGTTGCCTGTAGGAATCTCTCGTTTTAAGGTTATACTGAACAGACAGACACACTCTCCGAAACAAAAACAATGAAAATAATAAACTCACTCAAACACACACAAACACTCACATCAGAGATGAATCAGTCAGGTCAGTTAATTCAAATGAACACTACTGGAAGGTGTTAGTGCTAGATCGAACTGTTCAAGGTTCGATTAGCTCGAAAGTTATTATTGACTCATAAAGTAGTGTGCGAATAAACACACAGAAACAACACAAAATGTAAAAAAAACGACTTGGTCACTCTAATTATTTATTTTAAAAATTAATTTGTATAAATTTGCCATTTAAATGTTATCTAGTAATTATAGCAAAAGGATTACAGTACTACAAAGAATGTAAAGTAATATGCTACAACACAAAACTGTTTCAACTTCACTAAAATTGAACACAAAACCAGAAAGAAGACAAAACAAATAACTACTAGAAGATCTAATAAATCAGTAAAAAAAAAACAAAAAACAAGTAAGCAAAGTACCCTTAAATCTAACAAAATAGGACAACAATACAAACACTAAAAAAACATTGTTGAGAGCATTAGGAAACATGAGGTAAACAAACGATTACATAAAATATATAGTATATATACCTATAGATCAATGCAACAGAAAAACACAAACAAAATGTAAAAATGAAGAAAAACAAACTGACTTGTGCTTGATTTACAGCCAGAACAACAACACTCTTAACAACAGTCCAACCAGCAGAAGAGGAAAGTCAAAAGTATGAATTGAAAACGAAACTTGTTTGTGTAAGACAGGTAGAAACAAAACGGTAACAAAGTCTAATGCTTAATGAAATCAACAATTAATAAACAGAATCACATACAGAAAACAGACACACATTGTTACAATATTAATAAAAATCAACAAAATTTCAACCAAACCAACCAACCAACAAAGAAAGTGTAAGGGACAGAAGCAAAGTTACAATGCAGAATGAGGGACAGGATAACACACATACAACAACTGAATCGAAAAACACAGAAAACCACACACTCACATAAGTACGTGAAACATGAAACATCAACTTTGAAAATTATTATAAAAATAATTTAAAAACACAGAAAATTAATGAATTATAAAACATGAAAATATATTTGGTGTTTTTTGCATATGAAGATATATCCGAAAAATCATTTTTTCTTCTCTCTTATAAATTCTTACCTCGATATAAGGCCTAGATATGTACCATGAAACATGGCCGTATAGCGAAACGCCGTATAACGAATCACTGATTTACATACCAATTCATACAAATTCAATAGGTTCAAAATTTCAAAATTAACAAAACGCTCTATCGGGAGAGCGCGAAAATATACCCCCAAATGGTTTTAAATGCGCCCACAGCCGTTTGACGAAATGTCTAACAACACATCTAATGCATTTTGAGAGTTATACCCAGAAAACATTTTTGTAGCTATATTCTTATGCCGTTTTGAAATATGTCCCATATACATTATAGAATAAGGTTACCAGATATTTTTTAAGTACCTATCCGGGCCGGACAAATCCGGGCATTTTTTATAAAAACCTGGCAAAATCCGGGTATTAGATTTCAAAATTGACGACCGAAATCCGGGCAAATTTGGTCAAAACCCAAAATTTTTTAAACAAATATCAAGAAAAAAATATTGAAAAAAAGTTTTTTCATCAAAGTACATCGACAGATTTTAAATCGTATAAGAGGCTTCCAAAAAACCTTTCATGATTATTTTTTTTATAAAACTTTCTCAAAAAATTCGTTTTGGAGGCATAAATTACTAATTTGTAAAACACAATTTGTTTTTTTTTGTTTTATTTGCCAAATAAAGTGAATAAATCCGGGCTACATCCGGGCATTTTCCAATGAAATCCGGGCAACCGGGCCGGGCCGGACTGTTCCGAAATTTGGTATGAAATATCCTGGCAAACCCGGATAAAACCGGGCAATCTGGCAACCTTATTATAGAATGATCGTATGAAAGTTGAAAAAAACAGCATTTAGCTACCAAAGTGGGGGCAATATACATAAATTTAATTTCTTTCTAAAGCGACCAAAACTACACCAATTGGGCGTTATCCGACACCTTATTCGTATACCTACTGGAAAAATGCAAGAGAGCGCAAGATTTTGCTCTCATAGCCTTCAAATCGTTGCCAGCGACAATATTTTCCTATTCTCTCATTGGCCAATATTACTCAATTCCCATGTGATTTTTAGACATCTGGATGCACTTTTGATTGCAGAGAGAACATGATGATGATTTGATTTGAAATTCGTTTATATGAAAGGGTGCCGTGCGCTATTCCGAATAAGCACCCTTAAACACGATGATGATTTTCTCACTGGAAGCCCACGCGGGAGAAAAATCATTTCAAAATTTACAAATATGGCGGACTTTCTATCATATCCGATTTAAACTGACTTCAGACGACATTTTATACGATCTTTTCACTATGCACATGTGCACAGCGCACAAAAAAAAGAGCAAGTTGACTTATTTCGAAAATATGCTCAATAACACGACCAATTCGAAAGTGTGGAAAAATATTAATACAATATTAGGGAAAAGTAAGAACAACACTCAAATAATACTCAATGTTGACAATGTGTTGCTTGAGACAAACAACGAAGTATGCGAAGCGTTCAATCAACACTTTTCGAAAATCGGTAGTGTTCTTGCTAAGGACATTCCTCTAGAAGCAGGTTCGGACCCGCTGTCCTCCACAACTCGTGTTCAAAACTCTATTTTCTTACACCCGGCAACTCCAAACGAAGTGATTGTAATAATTAACTCACTCAAAAACAAAAAATGCAGTGGTCGTGATAAAATTTCAGCTTCTCTTCTTAAAGATAATTATGATGATTTTGCTAGGATCCTTTGCCAATGTTTTAACAAAATAATAGATACAGGACGGTATCCTGATAGCTTAAAAGTAGCCAGAGTAGTACCTATTTTCAAATCAGGAGATAGCTTCGATGTTAATAACTATCGCCCAATATCCACATTAAGTGTGTTTAATAAGGTTTTCGAGAAAATGCTGATCAACAGAATAAACAAATTTTTAAACGAAAATGACATAATATACAATCTACAATATGGATTCAGAGCAGGCTCTAGTACACTAATAGCTACGTGTGAACTAGTGGATACAATTATTGAGAATATCGACTCTAAAAATTTGGTAGGAGCTTTGTTTTTAGATCTAAAGAAAGCGTTTGATACACTAAATCACGACATCCTGTTGCGCAAACTAGACTCATACGGTATACGTGGAATCGCGAACGATATAATTCGCAGCTACCTAACAGGTAGGAAACAATATGTTTCCATTAATAACACATATAGTTCGTTACAAAACATAGATACGGGAGTTCCCCAAGGGAGTAATATTGGACCATTGCTGTTTCTACTTTATGTAAACGACATTCAAAAACTTCCTCTACATGGCGTTCCGAGGTTGTTTGCTGATGATACAGCACTTTTTTATCCAGGAAAATGTCCAAAACATATTGTCAAACAAATCGAAGACGATCTTAGGGTCCTTTTAAAGTATTTCAATGCGAATCTCCTCACCTTAAACTTTCCAAAGACTAAATATATGATTTTACATTCCTCTCGTAAAATCGTACCGTTTCACGATGATCCAGTAGTCGTTAGATATGTAATCGAAAAAGTCTCAAATTTCAAATACCTTGGACTTTTGATAGATGAAACCTTATCTTGGAAAAACCATATTACTTATCTGGAAAGTAAGGTCTCATCACTTTGCGGAATCCTCTGGCGAATCAAACAATTTGTACCGAGTCATATACTATTAAGATTTTACTACGCCTTCATTCATTCTATATTTAATTATCTTATTTCAATATGGGGACGAGCATCGATTTCTCTACTTGCACGTCTCCAAACTTTGCAAAATCGTTGCTTGAAAATCATTTTTGGTCTTCCTTTACTATTTTCAACAAACCGGCTTTATTCCAATTTATCGCATAATATTCTACCACTAAATAAAATGTGTGATCTGCAAACCCTATTATTTGTTTTTGATAGTTTACATTCAGAAACGAACAGAAATATAAGCTTTACCATCGGAGAACGATTGCATAATACTCGTCAATCACGTCACCTTCAACGCAGTATTTCAACAACAACTCTAGGTCAATGTAGAATATCGTTTATTGGACCTACTAAATACAATACATTGCCAAACCATATAAAAATAATAAACAATCGACTTGCCTTCAAATCCAAATTAATACTCTATCTCAAAGAAACTCAAATTTGATAACCATCAACCATCATATTAGTTTTTGTTATTTTGATATTTTTTTTTTGTTTTTACCTTTATCTATTTTTAAGACAGCCTTAGTTTAATTTAGAATAACATTTTTTAACTTTTTTAATCTAGTAAATATTTGTTTTGTTGTGGATCTCTTAAAAGGATATTTCATCCACTGAGATTCACATGTAACGTTATCACCATATTTATTCTCGTCCATTCTCTCGCAACTAGTTTTAAAAAATCATTGGTTCCCAGCATGAGTAGAGTTTTGTTCGCGTTTGTTATAATTTTTGTGCTGTCGACATGCTGGGAACAGAAGCGTCCATTTCCAGGGAACTCAAATGAGTTTTTTGGTGTGGGGGAGTGTGGCGGGCAACTTAAAAGTATTAACATTCAAAAAAAAAAAAAAAAATTGCGATTCGCAACATCATTGTAAACGACTTAAGTTATCATTTCTGATACGATTTCATGTTTGCTGGGTATGTTTTGAACATATCAGGCATGAAAGAATTTTATAAATTTACAAACTCTAAAAAGTTTGATTAAATCATATAAAGTTTAATTCTTTGTGATGTAATATTTAACCTTTAAAATATATATTTACAGAAGCTCACTACAAAAATTTGCACCCTTTGTTTGTGCTTTATCTAACGTTCGCTGCACCTTTTTTAGAACAACCCCCTAATCGATAAACTAGACGATACACGCAAAATAATTTTCACTTAAAAAGTAAGTGACATGTAGTAAATTCTCGCCATACGTGATTTCATTTGAATTGGGTCAAGTGAAATCACATAAGTGACCGGTTAAGTGAATTACACTATGACGTTCGAGTGAAATTTATCTAAATTTCTAAGTAAATTTCAAGTTAATTATCTCTTGCATTTTTAAATAAAAGAACATTTATAGAACACCACTTCGATTTCAAATACTTACATTATGCTTTCGCCATAAATTTATTGATTGGAAAATTCCATCGTAATCCCAAAGCAGATCGGTTACTGCGGATAGTGCGACTTCTAAATCTTCCCTGCTGCAAACCAGAAAATCTGTCCAGTTCAACCCACAAACTGAAACCTTTAAATAACTTTTTCTTACATCACGTTTAACACAAACTACCGCTAAAATCGCCTAGTAAAGAATTGGGGAAATCCAAATCCAGCATAAGCTTTAAACGGTGCTCTTTGGAATTTGCCATTTTGAACTCTGAAAATAAACACAATTATATGAGGGATGAATGACATCCAGATGTTAAAATCCTAACAACCCCCTGGCAACTTGACAGTTCTGGCGAGTTTCGTGTGCCGGATTAAAATTCGCAGATGTCGCATGTGTACCGCTTGTTTACATACTCTTCGAGCCATGCGTATGGAAAGGGCACATCATCAAATGTGGGGCGAATCATAAAATTCGAATGAATAAAAAAAGTTTAAATCGGAATTATTATTCTCATTCAATATTCTACCTATTTATTTATTGTATAGGAACAGTTTTCCATAAACCGAAAAATGATCTGCTATAATTTGAAAGTTTTGTTATTCTAAAATATTCATGTGTAACGCAGTTCATGAAAACCACTCGATGATTGTTGTGGTAATGTTTTGTTTCACATTTATTGTCTACGATCGTCATCAATAGTTTCGGTGGAAGTGGTTCTTGTCCCAAAAAACTGCCGTATATCAGAGAATTATTTTTATGAGTCCAGAAGTTTTAAACCTAATAAAGGACACACAGATTTACATCTGTGTGCCGTTTGCTTCGACTGAACTTTTGAAAACAGATTCACTTTACGTATAACTGAGCTTATTTTAAATTCGAATCGGTTTTTCATTTGTTGAATCAATTAAAAGAAAACATATTTCCATATGCGCTCTTCCGACATGTTATGTCGCTTGATTTTCGATTTGACAGAACCAGAGAACCAGAAAAAACTGCCACACGCGATTTGTATAGGAAACGTCAAGTTGCCAGGGGGTTGAATCCTAAAGACCAAATAAATTTAAAAAAAAAACACACACACACAATTACAACCCGAAATTCACTTGAAATTCAAGTGATGGGGAAGTGAATATTTTTTCTCACTTCAAATTCAAGTGAGGACTGAAGTGAATGTGCATGAATTCACTTGAAATTTAAGTGATTGCCAAGTGAAATGTAAATGTCGCACTTGAATGGAAGAAAATCACTGGATCCTTGTTTTTATGTGCAAAATCATGTGTATTTTAAGAGTGAATTTGGGTTCAGTGTACATTAAGAATGCTGGAATGGAAGACGAGAACCTGAGGTAACTAAAGCACAGTTACAAGAGTCCATTGCCAATCCCTGACGGAAGTTTTTCCCTAAAATCGGAGATTCTTCACCCAAATAAATCCAATAGCTTAGCTTAGCTCAAGATCAAGAGTTTTCGTATTAGTAAAAACAAAATAGTCTTTCATTTCTGAAAAAAAAAATTATACTCAAATCAAACAAGCCAAATCTTCCAAACTATTTTTCAAATTCAAAGATTTTAACCTTTGATGAAAATAAATAAAATTTTCAAAAATAAAAGTAAGCGAAAAAAATCATCAGATTTTCGGATCAAATTTTCTTGATGCAAACTTGAACCAATTCAATAATTTTAGTATAAAATTTGGCTTTGAAAGAAACTGCAATACATTGCGGACCAAATACGAGATATTTCATGTTTTCGCTTGCCGCTAGTATGCTAACATAATTCAAATGTTATGAATCTAATAACGAAACCTCATTCTACAAAATGTAACACAACACAGTATTTTGTTCATTTGTTTCTGAAACTGAAATGACAAATTTTGGTGGTGTCCGTAATGTGTTGTTAATGTTGAGCAATACACTTGAAAAATATAGATTTTTTTGCAGATTTTTTAGGTGAAGAATTTTTTTAACAGTTAATATTTTTCATAAAGAATAAATTCCATAATGAAAATCCTGTAGATGATTTTTTTTTAAATTGAGCTTAGAGGATAAAACTAAAAACCCAAATTTGTGATTTTCAGCTAAATTGTTTTTATAAACTAATTTTGTATACAAAATTGAAGCAATCTTAACACATTAAGGACCGCAAAGAAATCTTTGACGAGAAACACAGATATTCGGCAGAAGCCCATGAACTAAGTTTTATAATTTAAGCATTTTTAAGTAACGGAAAACGTTGTGTTCAATTTTGTCCAATAAAGTTCAACACTTGAATTCAGTCTATTCGAGTTATACTTCGAAGTGTTGCTCACTGTTGGCAAGTGAAAAAAAACGGTATTTTTCGCTTCATGATCTCTTGCATTGCTCAACAATTTATGTAGATTGTAAAATTCATTTACAAGCTAAACCTTTTTCTGTATTTTGAATCTGCATTCTGAATCTGAATTCAAAAATTGCGCTTTGAATGTTTATCCGAATTTCCATACGATGTACGATTTCCGAATCTTATTTCACGTTAGAATTTTATGAACCAAGTTATAGAGCCGTTATTCATGAATCTTTTCATTAAATTCTTTAGTTCATGTTTAATTTAAATTCACTTTTCAAATTATTTATTTTTAATCTGCATTGTGAATCAGAATTAAAATATGAATTTACAAAGATCTGAATGTTACTTTTAAATTTTTGATTACCATTTTGAAGCTTTATTTTTTTTTATTTTGTGTAAAAACTATGTTCAAGAATTTAGAATTGGAATATAAAACGAAATTTCTCTTTTTTTCATATTCGGAAAACTATTATTAAAATATAGAAAATGCATATTATCTCGAAAAATATAATTCAAATTTGATATGAAATGTAAAACCGAATTTGAATCAGGATTTCGAAGCAACTTTTCATTTCTAATTTCTTATGATTATTCGAACTGAAAACCAGTATTCTGAACTGCATGCAGAATCCTAAATTCGAAAAACTTTACGATGCACTTTCGGTTATGAGAATTATGGAATCAGAACCCCCGAAATGCGTTTAATTTAATTCGAAATTCGATATTCAGACCTGAATTCCGATGAAAAAGTGAGAAAATTTCGAAAAATTGTAGCAGAATTTTGGCCTTTGATTGAAGGTTTGAGGTTTTGGCATTCGTTTTTAGTCTAGTCTAGTTTTTAGTCATCTCGGATTATAACTATATCCGTCTCTGTTCTCTAGCGAAAATTTGGAGCCGGAATGATATTTCCTGTTGATGATTAGGCTTTTCAAAGTTGTACAATTTTTGAGTGGATGACGCTTGGCGACGAACGAGTTAAACCGTAGACCCCAAAATGTATGGTTTTATGAAAAGTATGTCTTACTTGTTCAAAATCAAATTACGATATTAATCACTTCTAGTTCGAGTTTGCTGGTGTGGCTCAGTAAAACAAGTTCCACATCGCCAACGGTGCTTGTGATTAGCAGCTCATTCACACTGCACAATACTGATGCTCTCTCTTTGAACGTCAATAGCGATGCCCACCACGTCCTAGCAGCTAAAGGATAGATTGGAAAAAAGAGAGATTTATGAAAATTTATTTTGTGGACCAAGGCTACCTCTGTATCCAAGCAAAACAATTTTGTTTGGGAGTGGGGTAAAAGGAATAAATTGGAGGACACCTTTGAATGGTGTTACGATGAACCATAAAAATTGTATTCCTAACTCCTATTAGTTCCTATTGAAAGATTTCAGTTCATAAGAAGTAAGAAGGCATGAGTATGTTAAGTTTAATGGCAACAAAATATTAACTACTATCGTAAAGAAATGAACTATTTAATAATAAATAAATAACCTTTGATTCTATTACCATTCATAATTATTCGGTGCATTCTTCATGGCAATAAATGTAGACAAATATGGATAATCTTTAAAGAAAGATATTAGCACCAAGAGCATTATTGTCAGCATATGCGAAACCTGTCTGTAAAATTTGAAATTCAGCAAGCGGCTGTTGCATCTTAAAGAAATATTGAAACGAGTAAAAAAAAAGAAGTTTCAAAAGATGCTGTAACGCAAGGATAGATTGAAATCAATACAACTTATACCCCAATATTTCTTCATATTCTCGAATTTTCAGTCTGGGATTCAAAATTTTTTCTCTACGATTGTTTTTAAGTAAATTAAACTGTCCATAGTAATGCAAAATGCATTTCGCGAAAAAAAAATAGAAATAAAATATATGATTGAAATAAAACTGTGTAGTATGAAGATCATGAAACACACGATTTCGAAAATTAAAATTCTGACTGAAAATACATTTTAATAGGGTTGGGTTGTATTATACCCGTTTAATCTCATGGCCCTAGTATAATTGAAAAGGGCAGTCAAAGTCACTGGCCCTTAACCCGAGCTGCCCGTGTAGCAGCTCAAGTAGAAGAAGAAGAAGAAGAAGAAGAAGAAGTATAATTGAAATGCTTACAAAAATGAAAAAGAAATATTGAAGGGTGTCCACGATGAAATTGCCACACACCAAATTGATTCGCCAAATTCGAGTTTTCATTCGGTTGGCATCAAATTTCCAAGGATTGAAAAATAACTATTAAACTTCATTTTACCATTTTTTTCGTATTTCATT
The DNA here is from genome assembly GCF_029784155.1 of Uranotaenia lowii. NCBI lineage: Eukaryota > Metazoa > Arthropoda > Insecta > Diptera > Culicidae > Uranotaenia > Uranotaenia lowii. The sequence continues at coordinate 236,502,085 of NC_073692.1, read as the reverse complement.
TTCAGTCTATACGCAAATGCCCGCACCTTGGCCTTAACCCCGGCCATAAGATTCTGCACAAACTGTGAATCAACCGTTTTTTTGCATGTAAACGCAAACTTTCTTCAGTTCCTCGACTGTTTTCGCTACATTAGGTCGTTTAAGAAGGTGCTGCTTCATAATCGCCCAGTACTTCTTGATGGGGTGGAGCTCCGGAGTGTTGGGAGGGTTGAACATTTTCGCCACGAAGTTGACCTTATTGTCCGCATTCCACTTCAGCACGTCCTTGAGTAGTGGCATGAGGCCATATCCGGCCAGAAGATTATTGGGACGTTGTGGGCCTTCAGGAGAGGAAGCAGCCGCTTTTGGAGGCACTCTTTCATGTACTTTCGTCAGCATGTTGAGGTACAACTTCCTGGCACGCGTTTTGGCGGACTTGTTCTGCTTCTCGTCGCGATTAGGGGCCTTTTGTACCTTAAACGTTCGAAGCCCTTCTGGACAAAATTTCGGCATAGATGCAGCTTCTTAGCCACATCCCGAACGGAGGCGTTTGGGTTTCGGTTGAAGGCATTGGAGGTCACTTAATTGGTTCCATCTCAAAAGTTTATCCAGTTTTCTTTCGCGCAGTTTCCAGATTTCGAAATACGTTGACAGGAAAAACGCGACGTCGCCACAGCCTCCTTTGTTTTGTTTGTTTCGAGTATAGTCGTTGTCATTCGCGACTTATATCAACGATTCAGTCATTGAAAAACTTATCCGGATCGATGTTTATTCTTGGGCTCGAACTCACGGACATCGGCTCAGGAAGCAACTGACTTGCCAACTGAGGTATATCACAAGCCCATTGGCCAGAGCCTACCTTTAGAGCATCTGTACCCGTGGTCTATTTTTGGGTCTTATTTATACAAGAATTAAACCAAAGAAATTAGATCCAATCCAATGAAAAAACTGGCAACCGCATTCGTGTTCCATTCACTGTCAAACGGTTTCGAACTGCGTCAAATTGGATCCAAATCTCAGAAGTTTTGAATCCTTATACCGGTTCTATAAATTTTTTAGATGAAACTAGTAAAATTGAACATTGATGCAGTTGCTTGGGTCGGAATTTGGGTCTAAACCGGCTGTTTGAGCCACGGATACAGGTGCTCTAACTTCACTCAAATAAATTTAAATGCCAACAGTTAAGTTGCTGCAACGAAGTATTACGGTTCGCCCTCTTATTAACATAGTATCCGACTAAAAGGAAACACTCGTAACAACAAATATTTTAAGTAAGAAGTCTTAATAAAAACTACTGTTTTGAAATTTGTAGGCGTTGCTAGTCATTCGAAGGAAGTCGCAGTGACCTTGCTGTAGATTGGTTAAATAATGTTGCAGTGGTGTTCGTGGGGGCTATGGGTGCTAAGGGTTTCTCCTTGGCGAGGTAGTTCACCCAGCCACCCTAACCCGGCGAATGTCATGGCGAAAAAGTTTGTTTGGCAACAACCAGAGGGCCACCAGGAGATGTGAGCCGCTAATGTAGAGCGAACAGGCGAAATATGCGAGCGAAAAACGAGGGCAACGATCGGGGATGGTTCAAGGCCGTTCAAGAATGAAATGACCAAAGCATTTTCCGATAGTTCGCGAATGCAGAAAGATCAAGTTCCAAAAGATCTTCATCGCTTTTTAAAGACACGATCAATTGAACACTAAATTTATGCTTATGCTTATGCTTATGATACGTACACAGCCAGATCTTGTCAGCATCCCGGTGAATAGTAAAAATACATTCACAATTCATCTTATCTAGGCCGGGCCCACTGTGCAGTATTGGACGCAGAGACGACTGGAACCAGGGGAGGAAGAAACGTGGACAACAGTACCATACGTTCCCATGTTTATTTGATATTAATTCGTTGGGAGCATAGATGCTAAGATATTTCTATGCTCCTTGGTGTAGGGCCTTGCTATTCTTCCTTCAGGGGATGGAAATGAGGTTTTTCTACATGAAGTTCAAAATTTAACAATACAATAATTAAAGAAATTCTTCTTTAACCATCATACACTGTTTAATTTTGGATCCCTGTACCTTCATCTCAGGTCATCGACCATGGTTATAGCGCCATTGCTCGCTTTTGAAAGAGCAGAGAAATTATTAATACAGCACCGATATTCTTAGAATTTTTCCATTCTAAAGATTTCAGCGCCAAAAAGAATACATACACATATGAACACACATTTACATGTTAGAAATATTTGTCTCTCTACATTTGTCATCATTAATTAAATTAAAAACAACAAATTATGTTGTAAAACTAAGCTTCTCAAAATGAACGAAAAATTAAAACAAATAAATTGAAAATCAATTTATTCCAACCAGTCGATAGATTTTTACTATGAAAAATCAAACCTTCAGTTTAAAATGAATCTATTTAAAATCTTGAACATCATTTTAAAGTGTATGATTACAGAAATTTTCATTGATACTTATCTTTGTGATGTTCTCCATAGGATACATGAGATTAAAAAACTGGAAAAGTGTCAACAGCAAAACACAGCGTCATATGTAGATGAAAACGACAAGCGCAAACACTTATTAATTTAATTTTAAAATATGCGTAAGTCAATAAAAATGTAAAATCTAAGAAGAAAACAATCGTAGCCAAGACATTTGGTATCATCCATGAAAATAATTTATAACTTAGTAGGAAATCCATTTTTCATTTTGTAGAGCTTCTAATGGCAGGCTACTTTAATTACTAAGCACTCGAACTGAAATTTTTTATAAGTTAAATAAAAGTAAAATTTTGGAATAAGAAGCAGGCGAAGTTTTTGCGAACAGTTCCGCCCGAAGTCTCTTGCGAAACTCAATAATTTGAAGAAAACATAATACTAGAATATATGTTTCATTAAAGTTAAAAGAGGGAAAACTTTTTTTCTGATTATAATTTTTGCTTAGCAACTGATTTCAGAAATTTTTTTTTTTTTTAAATGTACCAACTCGGTCAATTACAAAACTTATCCATTCCATTCAATCCTCCGTTGCGTGTAGTCCATATGTGACGTTTACTTTAGCCTGGACCAAAACCTTATCTAAAAGTTTCCCAGCGTCATCTTCGTTCATTTTTTGTAAACTTTTTTCGACGCTTTCGAACAAACGCCATCGTATTGTCATCCAAAGACCATAATTCATTTCACAAATAACTCTCAAAAACCCATTTCCTCTCACAAACTCCACCATGATGTAAACAAATTACGAAATAATATAAAAAATCATGATAAAGTTATTTTAATACTGTGGGAGAATGACATAATGAAAAGCAAAAACAAATAAATAACAATAATAAAACGATTAGTTTTTTAGAATGTACTTAGCTTGGTCAATTACAAAACTTATCCATTCCATTCAATCCTGCGTTGCGCGTTGTCCATATGTGACGTCGACTTTAGCCTGGACCAAAACCTTATCTAAAAGTTTCCCAGCGTCATCTTCTTTCATTTTATGAAAACTTTTTTCGACGCTTTCGAACAAACGCCATCGTATTGTCATCCAAAGACCAAATTTTCCAAAACTAAAATCACAAATAACTCGCGAAACTCCGTTTTCTTTCACAAAACTCCACTGTGAATTCACTCCCGGGCACGGCATTCACCGATATTACGAAAAATAAAAGTTTTTCTTGGGCTACAATCTATATAAAATCACTCCTTTTTCTTCCCGAAAATTTCGCATCAGCCACAAGCCAGTGCTCCCGGGTCTCTCCAAAGACACGATCAATTGAACACTAAATTTATAAACAAAATTTTAGTGGTATCAAATATAAGTCTGATATTGGTCAAACTTGTGGACATGTGATATTGGTTAGCTTAAAAGGATACTCAGCTGACGGAACATCAGGTAACCATCCGCCATTTTGTTCGTTGCCTCAAAAAACCGTTCCCTTATTTGTCCTGAACATCAACAGCACCCCGCTGTTCCGAGATTAAAAGCCATTTAAACTTAACTCGAGAGCGCCGTGTGCTAAGCTCTACGCCAACTAATTAGCCTAGGAGTCTTACCTTAGTCTTCCCGAACTTCCTGCAGTTTAGCTAACAGCTAGTCTTACAAATTTTAAATAAAAAATCACAACGCACGTGGTGGTTTTTCATTACGTTTTTTTTTTTTTCTTAAAATCCCTTCTGTTTGATTGCTAACGATCATTTGAATGGCTAATTTTTGTTACAAAAATGTCACATCCAAAAATAAAAGATTAAGAGGAAGAAATAAAGAGGAATGCCTGAAGAAATCAGATGATCTCGAAACTGTTTTTACCAAGAATATGGAACATGGAATATCTTAGAAGGGTTATAGTTGAACCTGGCCAATAAAACAAGAAAAGGTTTTTCACTAAACCCGTTTTAAAACAATCCCCATCAAAGAAATAGGTGTGATGTTTACTTTATTCAAATACTTTATTCGTACTTCTCAGTAAATCTAACGATTGCTAGAAATTTGACAGTACATCTTAAAATTATTCTAATTCTTAAGCCCACAAATGTCCGCTTCAGTCGAGCGTGTCAGCAATTTGGCCACAATTTAGTCTTGGCTTTTACTAACTAGGAATTTCATCTCAGGCTGAGTGACTTCTCACTAGACACCGTTTCGATCGAATCCTTCATCGGTTTCGGAAGATGAAATTCTATGTGGCCCGGGTCCCTTGACGCGATCCTGGACCTCAACGAAGCTGCTCTTAATTTCATCAAGTGCCTTTCCAAGTCCGGTCTTGATCATATTGAACTCCTGGGTCACCAGCGAAAGACGACCAAGCAGATAGTTGAGATTGGAATCTACTTCCGACATGCGACCGGTGATGAGAGAAACCTATGAAGTAGAAAGTTGCGATTAGTAATTGTAGATTTTGATTGTTTGTAATTTGACATTTACCTTTCCTTCCATACTGTCCATGGTTGTTAGAGTGCCGTTAACGTATGCTTCCGTCTGCTGCTGTAGACGATCCAAAGCTTGTTTGCTTGATGAAATTTCCTGGTACATGATTCCAATTTGACGCCAAACTTGACTGATTTCGGTTTCGATCTTGGAGCTAAGGTTGCTTAGAGCTCCGTTGTGATTATCGAGAATGGTTGCTCCAATATCGTCGAATCGCTTGGTAACGGTTGTGTTGAGATCCTTTGAATTGGCCTTCACTACTTCTGTAACCTCTCGCAGAATCTGATGAATTCCATAATCAATTCCACGCTTGGCATCCAACACATTCTCTCCCGTTTGCAGCAAGAATTTCTCCAACCGACTCAATGCTGCGATTTCCTCCTTCAACGTACCGATATCGTTTTTGGTATTCGCGAAGAATGCTTCCGTATCAACGATTTCTTCCGACAGGGTCTTCAAGATTTCATTGACCGATGCCTGCAATACTTCGTTGTTCTCCTTGATGCGCGTGGCCGTTTTGGAGAAGCTCTTGTCCGATGCGGTCAGCACCTCCAAGCGCATGTCTTCGATAGCGTCCAGCGTTTCGTTGATAAGCTGCTTCATGAATGCCTTATCCGGAGTTTCATGACCACTGACAGAGCCAACGGCAGTCGATGCTAGGCTGTCCTTGACGCTGCTGTCGATTGTTTCCAGCTTCTTGATAACGCGCTCTTCGAAATCAACATTCGAGTGCGAAATCACAACCGGATTGTTGTAGTGCGAAGACAGCTTCTCGGAAATCTTAGCGATCACTTCGTCCGAGGTGATCAGTTGTGAGCTCACCAGCTTCTCCGTTTGCTCGTACAATTTGCTGTTGGTAGACTGATGAAAGCGACCAATTAGATATTTCATTTTTTGTCAAAAACATATTTCATTAATTCTACGCATGAAACAGTAACATTTTATTTGATTTAAAATGATGAAAGGACCTGTGGCGAATGGTCAATTTTATTCTGAATTATGAGTATTTAGCTGTAACGACTTATATCAAGATATTTAAAGCTTAATACTATTTAGATCATGGGTGGCCAAACCATAACCCGCGGGCCACATGTGGCCCGCGACCAATTTTTTATGGTCCGCGAAGCTGATTTTGGAACAGTCATGTTTTAAAAATTGATCGATTTTCTTGGTCTGCGTATATCATTTGGAAAAATATATCTTAATCTATTCTAACTAATTTCAAAACAAAGATATGAAAATCTCTTGAGTGATATAAGCCAAAGGGGTAAGTGTTGTGTTTGGCCATTTTCCGTACATTTGTTGAACATTGGCAAGAATGCGAATATAATTTTGAAAATGTTAAAAATTCAACTTGGAGAATCGTTTGGCGTTATTTACTCAAAATTGATTATTTTTGAACTTGTACGCCTTTGACTCTACGGGTCTCATATAATTTTACAAAAAAGGTTCCCATCCCTGTATAAAAAAACAATTACAATTGCAATTTTTAAATTATAACATTATCTGTAAATTCTATCACACATTTTTCAATGATTCCCAATTGGATTTTGGTGACTACACGGCATTGGTATGAAGAGCATTCAAGCGGACTCTAGTTTTGATATTGAGGAGTTTAGATAGCCTCTGAAAAATAGTAAGATCGTAACAAAATCGTTTAAAAATCCTAAAAAAACACCGAAGCATATCAACACCATAATTAAAACTATACATTTACAACAACTTCAACCATCAACGTAATATGAATTCTATTTCAACAACATTTCATCCATCCAAATATAATAACTTTTACAAATTATGTAAAACATCGAAAGTTTGCTATGTGTGCTTTAACAGAAAAGGGTATATCTATGGAAATTAAACCAAATCCAAACTATTTTAAATGGCATCTTGCTCTGTATTTATGAACATCAATAATGAAAAACTAGTCAGAATTTATAGTTGAGTAGTAAAATTCAACTACCTAGAACCGGTTTGATACTGACAAATCTCTCAGAAGAACGACTTTTTTTACCCAGAATTTACGATTGAAAAAGTTGCGCATTCGGTTCGAGTTTGCGATCGGGTACAGACGTGTTTTGCGCCGCGGAGGGAAGAAAAAAGTTAAAACAAGTGGTTTTTCGGGATGCAGTCGGTGTGTTTGCTTTCAAAGCTGTTGTTGAGTGTTTGCTGTTGGCAGATTGTGCGATGCGATGCAGTTTCAAGTGCGGGTCTGGGTGCTAAGGCTGTAGATAACAGTGCGGTTGTCGGGCTTGGCATTTTCGGGAGCCATTTTTCCTACCAATTTTGATCAGAATGATGCAACTTGAGAAGAACATTGAGGGAAGTGTTTATTTGGGAGAGGGCGGCTAGAGTCCGGAGATTCGGTTGTTGCGCGTCAGTGTACAGGTGGAGCTCGAATTCGAATTCATATCCGAAAAATTGATGTTTGGTGTGGAGGAGAAGAACCGGTTTGGATTATTGCGTGTTTTTTTTATGGAAATCATCATGAAGTGCTTAATAACAGTGTAATTAGCATTTTTGAAGATTTGCGATATCAAGCTGAGTGTTTGCGGGCGATTTTTAACGATTAGAAAGTGATAAAATGGACTCTCTGAGTAAGGAAGGCGGCGTGTTAAGTTGGGTGGGAGAGGGCGGCTAAAAGCCATCTATTAAAAATACGCTCTTTGGTTACTTCGTGGGAGAGCGAAAGCATCAGCGTGGTCTTGGAGGTAGCGCCAGCAGGTGATTCCGGTTCAGCCTGCTTCGATTGTGAAAATCGGTTCGGTTTGAGTAATATTAATTCCACAATAAAATGGTGCTCAAAATTTAGGGGCCGCACGCAAGATGAAAGTGGGAAGAAAAAAAGGTTCTTCAAGTGTCAAAAGAAAGCAGGGGAGCGAAAATTGTTTAAGCAAAATTTAATTTAGAGAAAAAGAATCTTTATTGGGTTAAGTGTTAAATCTAAAAGATGAAAAGCGAAAATGAGGGGAGTGAGGGGATTCATCGATATTTTGGTGTTGTTGAAATCAATAAAATACTCAAGTGAAAAAATGCTGAAGGGTAGAGAATTAGGTTAATTTTTCAAGTACACAAAGAGAAGTAGCTTGAGCAGATGAATAATAGATTTGCCTTTTATTAGGTAAGGTAAGTTGGTATGGTAACAAGGTAAGATGTTAATTTGTAAGTGAAAATTCAACATTCATATTTATTTATTAAAGAATGATCGATCATCTGCAAACTGGCCAGGTATATACACGGATGCCGGAATACCTGTGGTAAATTTATAAAATTATTCATTTTATAAATTTTTGACCAGTTAGGGAGTTGATCGAAACATTCATCCAGTATATACTCAAACAGTGACACGACATACATTCATCCAAGCCATGGTGCCGGGTATGTCATATACTGCATTTTAGATATGCAGAATATTTAGTCTAAGAAATGCAGAGGTGCACATACTTTGGTAAAACTGCGGTGAATCCGTGCACCCATGGTGGATTACCTACATACATACCTACATACAGAATTTACGATTGAAAAAGTTGCAATGATTGAAAAAGACTCAAATTCGTATCCATTCTGTTCATAGAAGGCTTTCCAAGTTCACTTGTCAAATCGAGACATTGAAAAATTGGAAAGAGTTGGATTCAGTTGAGGTTGAGGTTCGTACTTATAAAAATCTATATTTAAGATTTAACTACAGTTCGTTGATAAAATTTTACTTTTAAAAGTCAAAAGCTTGTGAACGCTTCTTTTTTTCAACAATATCATTCTGCGTTTTTCATTTGTCTATCAAATTTTTCTAAGCAGAACGGTGAACTTCAAAACTTTGTAAAATGGGCTTTCTTTTTTTATAGACCATAAAATTTACTTTATGTCCATTAAAGTTTACGCCATTAGACATTTGTGGGATGAATAAACCGATGATATTTTAAATGCCTTGAAAAGATTGACATACATACATAAGCTGAGAGGGATAATTCATTTCGTATTGCGTAATATTTATACTATTTTTCAAATTGAGCAAAATTGGTAAAAATATGCAAGTAACAAAAACGATTTTTTAAGATGAAACTATACTAAAGTTGTATAAAGTATGTAAAAGAATTTTTTTTAGCACGTATCCGGGCCGGAAAAATCCAGACTATTTTCATCTAAAAATCTGGCAATATCCGAGCATTTGATTTTAAAATTGTCGACCAAAACTCAAGGCAATATCAAAGCAAATCAATAACAATAAAAACTTGAAAAAATGTCTATCAAACGTATCAGCAGATTTTAAATCGTATTTTAGGCTTTAACAAAACCTTTCATGATATTTTTTAGTTCGAATTGGCAAAGAGCATTTTTCAATAAAATCCGGGTAACCAACCCAAACCGGACTTTTCCCAAATTTTGTTTTAAATATCCTGGCAAACCCGGATAAAACAGGGCAATCTGGCAAGCTTAATCTTTACTTTACTTTACTGTGACCTAGACAAGTTTCTTTTATAGCGCTTTCAAAAATTTATTTTTTTAATACTCTAGAACAATTTTTTTTGGCCCGCCAGCCAATCTCATTTTTGAAATTTGGCCCGCCTGCTGAAAATGTTGGCCACCCATGATTTTGATGATTAGAATTTAGATAAATTAAATATATGCAATCTGAATTTGTTTACCTTTGTTCAAATAATAAATTAATTTTTTTTCATCCAATTTTAGAAATAAACCCTTATTTTTACAGAAAATAAAATTAACTTTTAACTACAAAAATGCGTATGGAGAGGAGAAAATACTCAAAGGGGTATGAAGTAAATAAAATGAATCTCAAAATACTGAGATCTGGACTGGCAGCTCTCATTTCTGTATGATAATAATTTTTTCTTACTTCTGGACTCTGGATATTAGCAAAATTTAATGGAAAGAACGAACCCCCACAAAATATTTTTATATTTTCATAATTTCAAATGAAGAATATGATTGAATGAATTTCCAGGATTATGGACATTCATAACGAAAAAATTTTGCAATCCATAGGTAGTTCATTCATTCATAATATAACAAACAGTTTCAAATCAAAATAAAGATAGTAATTTTAAAGTTCAGCACTCAGAGTTCGACAAATCGTAATTAAAGGACTAGAATTACAATTTTTGAAAGTTTTTAATTTTTTTTGTTATTTTTGTTCATTATAAATAAACAATATTTGATATTTCTTTGAATCCTACAATTTCTAAATTATCTATTTATGTATGATTCACGTTCAATTTGCAAGTTTTGTCATTTTTTGTTTTCATTTTTTTGCAGATTTTAAAAATTTAAAAAAATTTAAGGATTTTTGTATTTTTTTTTTTTCAAATTTGAATAATCTATTAATGCTTTATTAATTTTTTTTTTTGTAGAGAAATGAATCCTACTGAGTTAGATGAAATTTCAGGGACTAGATAAGAGAAAATCGATATTGAAAAACATGCGAAAAAAAATTCGCCTTGTCTCCCGGTAGGACTTGAACCCACATCTTGCGCCTCTCCGGGGCCCATGTATTAACATTCTACTACAGGAGACCAACCTGGCGTATGAATATTATACTGGTAGCCAAACACCGAAATTGGCTGGATATCAAAATACGGCAAACGCATCATTTCTCATCATAGCTGACAACCCGTGCAGGATATGAGAAGGCAATGCAAATCTTGCCGTGCTTAAAAATGTCCAAACTTGATTCCAACTACCGTAAGATGAAATGATGGGAATAGAAATAGACCAAGAAAAATGATTATGATCACATGGGAGAACTATTCCCTTCATTCCGATAGACATCGACACTCAACCAGTATAATATTCATACGCCAGGTTGGTCTCCTGTAGTAGAATGTTAATACATGGGCCCCGGAGAGGCGCAAGATGTGGGTTCAAGTCCTACCGGGAGACAAGGCGAATTTTTTTTCGCATGTTTTTCAACATCGATTTTCTCTTATCTAGTCCCTGAAATTTCATCTAACACGCTTGGATTCATTTCTCTACAAAAAAAGTTTCGCTGACTGAATGTTTGAGTCAAGACCCATCTCTGGGTCGCAGTTTAAAAATGCTTTATTAATTTTGGTTATTTTTATAATTCTTTTGTCATTTTTTCCTTTTGTAATTCCTGTAATTTTTGTATTTATTGTAATTTTTTGAATTAGTTATCTTCGTAAAATATGTAATTTTTGTAACTTTTGTAATTTAAGCAATTTTCGTAATTTTTGTAATTTTTGCAATTGTTGTAATTTTTTAATTTTTTGTAATTTTTGTCATTTTTGTAATATTTGTAATTTTTGTAATTTTTGTAATTTTTGTAATTTTTGTAATTTTTGTAATTTTTGTAATTTTTGTAATTTTTGTAATTTTTGTAAATTATGTAATTTTTGTAATTTTTGCAATTTTTGTAATTTTTGTAATTTTTGTAATTTTTGTAATTTTTGTAATTTTTGTAATTTTTGTAATTTTTGTAATTTTTGTAATTTTTGTAATTTTTGTAATTTTTGTAATTTTTGTAATTTTTGTATTTTTTTTTTTTTTTTTTTTTTTTTTTTTTTTTTTTTTTTTTTTTTTTTTTTTTTTATTTAGGACCTTTTTTATCATTCAGGTCCGTGCAAATTTTTACAATTACAAGATACATTCAGATTTTCTCATACAGGTTAATTGTTTTAAGATATTCTATCACTTTCTGCGCCATTTCCGTATCATCGGCCAGTGCTTCTCGAAGATTTCCTGGAATGCCATGATTTGTTCGGTGTTCATCTAGTTGATCACAGTTGACGATGATGTGTTTGACTGTCATGGGTTCGTTACATCTGGGGCATAGTGGCCGGTCTATTCTGTCCAACAGGTACCCATGCGTGAGCTGGGTATGCCCGATCCGGAGGCGAGCTAAAATCACGTCGTCCCTTCGATTGCCTAGAAACGCTGCTTTGAAAGGTAGTATGGTGTTTTTCACTTCTCGCAATTTGTTGTTTAAATTCGTGTGCCACTGCAGCTGCCATCTCTTCGTGATTTGAAGTTTAACGATTTTTCGGACTTCTGAAAAGTCAACGCTTTGTTCTGCATCCTCTGGAAGCTCCAATGCCTTTTTGGCTTCCGTGTCTGCTTTTTCGTTTCCGGGTATTCCGATATGACTGGGAATCCAACAAAAAACCACTTCGGCTCCCAAATCAGCAATCTGATTAAGTAGCATTTGAACGCAGTCTTTCCATTTGGATTTGATCTTGCACTTTTCCAGGTTGGTCACTGCGCTCATTGAATCAGTGCAAATAAGATAGGCTTGCGGAACTTGTTGTTCAACTACCCACGAAAGCGCTTCCTTTATTGCTTCGCTTTCCGCTGTGAATATGCTGCAGATATTGTTCAGCCTTCTTTGTGTCACGAAGCCTTGGCTTACTATGCCATATCCGCATTTGGAATTTTGTTTGGAGCCGTCCGTATAGATTGCCCTATGGATACGGTAGTTTTTGTGGCGAAGTTCGTTAAACAAGTTTCTGAGTTCACTTGGTGTTGCTCCTTGAGAAAGTTTGCTATGAAGACTTTTGTCAATGCGTGGTCTAATTCGCTGCCATGGGGGACATACTGCAATTTTGAAGGCAGTTGTTCTTGGTAACTGTATCTCTAATTCATTCATCGTGCTTTGACCTCTGTTCCGAAAGGAGTTTGGTTCGGTCATGGGTCTTTCTCCCCACCTTTCATCAGAACTATCTGCGTCATCACTAAGGCTGCTGCTATTACTGCTAAGGCTGTTATCAGTAATGTTATCGTCTGTTACGGTACTCACTACTTCAATGTGAGGCTCCATGTGAGGGACAGCTAATCGTCGAGCTGTGTAGAGCACTGTTCGCTGGTCAATGAACATTTTCAAGCTAGGGATCCCAGTTTCAGCATGAAGGCTTTCGATTGGGCTTGTTCTAAAGGCCCCAATTATCGCTCGGAGTCCTGCGTTGTGTACGGTTTCTAATGACTGGAGAACTTTGCTATCCAAAGCCGATAGAATAGGAGCAGAGTATAATAATTTTTCTAATACTGTTGCACGGTACAAATTTAGCAGTGTGCTCCGGTCTCCGCCCCACGTCCTGGCAGCTATACTGCGGATAAAAAGCACTCGTTGTTGGCATGCCGCTTTTACCTCTTCAGCATGGATTCGGTACTTGAGATGTTGGTCAAGAGTGACTCCCAAGCACTTGTAGCTATTTTTACGGGGCACCGTGATCCCGTTCATTATCAGCCTTCCTTGGTTTGGCGGTTTTTTCTTTCGAGGACTGCGGAAGATGACAGTTGCGCTTTTTTCCGCCGATATTCTGAATCCAGTTTGTGTTTTCCAAAGTTCCAGTTGGTTCAAGGCTACCTGGAGCTTATTTTCGGTATCTTCAGCATGCTCTCCTGTTGCAATCAGAATCACATCATCGGCATAAATCAAGCATTGTACATTTGATGGCAGGTGGCTGGTAATGGTATTTATTGCCATAAGGAACAGCGTCACGCTTAGAACCGATCCTTGACACAGGCCAGTTTCCATAGTTTTGCTGCTCGAAACCTTTCCATTCAACGAAACTTGAAATGTTCTTTTGTACAGCATTTGTTGGAGAAATTTCAGCATTTTTCCGCCAATAAGCCAATAGCTGGCTAACTGCTGTAAACAAAGCCTACGCCACGTTGTATCGTAAGCTTTGCTGATGTCTAGGAATGCCACTTGAGCAATTTGATTTTTGCTAAAGGCTTGGCGAATGATTTCCTCCAGAGTGCAGAGGTGGTCCGTGGTGCTTCTTCCTTTCCGAAACGCGTATTGATGTTCGTATAAAAGTCCTCGAGTTTCCAGCAGGTGAATAAGGCGATTGTTAATCATCCTCTCAAACACTTTTCCCATGCAACTGTTGAGGTAGATTGGGCGATAGTTCAGAGGGTCAGAGCGCTGTCCTTTGCCTTTGAAGATGGGTACAACGAGCGAGTTAGTCCATTCTTCCGGATAGACAGATGTGTCCCACAGCCTGTTATACGTGTCCAGCAGTAACGCTTTACCATCTGGGGGAAGATGTGTTATCATCGCATAATGAATGTTGTCCTGCCCTGGTGAAGAGCCCTTCAGCCCTTCAAGTGCCTCATCTAGTTCATATTGGCTGAATATCCTGTTGTGTGGACCTGGGTCGGCGGATATTTGCAACGGTTCAGATTCCACCAGACGTTTGTGGTTTAGGAACGCTTCATCATAATTAACTATGCTGGACACTTTCTGAAATGCGTCGCCTAGTAGTTCGCATATGGACGTGAGCTCTGTTGCTATTTTTCCATCGTACAAGATGGAGCTTATTTGGGTACTTCGGTTTTTTCCTTGTACTTTCCTATAGCTTTCCCACATTTCCTTTAGAGGGGTCTGTGAGGAAAATCGCTCTGCAAACTTTTGCCAGCTTTTCCTTTTGGATTTAACTATGGCTTCTTTGGCAGACTGATGTGCGTTTTGAAAAGCCTCCTTTAGTTGTTCTGGGTCGGATCTGTTGGCTTTTAACTGCCGTAATGCCTTTCTTCTGGCTTTGACGAGATCGTTGATTTCTGAATTCCACCATGGAACGCACTTTTTTCGTTGGGTCCCTTTCGTCTTAGGGATTGAAATCTCCGCCGCCTCTAACATGGCTTTGGTTAGCTTTTCAGCTTGTAAGGATACGTTTTCATCCCTAACAAAGTTAAGTACTTCCTGGTATAACAGCCAGTTCGCGTCTTCGATTTTCCACCTCACTCTGCTATTTTGCTGTACTGCATTTCCAGGGAATAAAATATTGATCGGGAAATGGTCACTACTGTAAACGTCAGGCAGGACATTCCATTCTAGTTGTCCGGCTAGTTCCTCTGAGCACAATGCCAGGTCTATGCACGAAAAACTTCCATGACGCTGGTCGACGTAGGTGGGTTCTCCACTATTTAACATCACTAGATTGTTTTCCTCCATAAATTCAGCTACCATTCTGCCACGCGTACTAACGTGGTCAGAGCCCCACAAAGGGTGGTGGGCGTTGAGGTCCCCGACCAGCAGGATGGGTTTCTGGATCTGGTTGATTAGGTCTGTTAATTGTGTGCGGTCGATATTCTCACTTGGCGGCAGATAAATATTTAGAACATTCACATTGAATGGAGCTCCTAATTTTATGGCTACTGCTTCCAATGCAGTTTCGAGCTCTATCTCTTCGCTGTCAATCAAATCCTTTGCGGCTATGACTACTCCGCCTGATGCTCGGCTTCCGGTTAATCGTGGTCGATGGAGTATTTTATATCCAGAAATGCGGGGGTGGTTTTGAGGTTTACACATTGATTCTTGGAGACAAATCACACTTGGTTGATGCTCTTGAATTAAAATATCCAATTCTGCTTTCTTGGGCATTAGCCCTTGGATGTTCCAAGAGATAATTGGGAGGTTGGGTGAAGAACATATACCAGAACTGGCAGAGTGATGAGTAGGCTGACGGAACACAGGTTGAGGGATGACGTCCCCGCTCCCGCTCCCGCTTCCTCGATCGTCTTCTCCTGTATTCAGAAGTGGGGGGGCTACTATTCTTTCACCGGTCCCCAACCAGTTCTGGATATTTTGCCGTTGTCTAGTAGTTTCAGTCATTCCATTTGGGTTTCCTTGGGGATCGCGTTGGTTGGTGCCGTTAGTTCCAATATCGATATTCCAAATTCCGTGGTCGTGTCCATGTTCTAGTGCAGGGTCGTTTATCATCGTATTACTTTTTGACTTGCTGGCCATTTTTATTTTTTGGGGGTCGACCTCTCCGTTTTACAGTTGATTCTTGTTGGGATTGGCTCTCGAATGCATCATCGGATTCCATGGAAAATGGTAGCGAGTTTTTTGAGCTCAGCTTTTGCTTTTTGAGGGTTGGGGTCTCGTCCACTGTTATGGGGGTTGCTCTAGCTGTGGAAGACCTTTGAACCTGTTCCTGTTCCGTTTCCATTTCTATCTCAGATTCGCTTTCTGAGATTTCAAGATGCTCTTCAGCGGTTTTGAGTTTGGCTTTCATGATGTTAAATTCTTTGGCAATAATACGGAGATTTTCAACTTCTTTTCGAAGCATTGAAATTTCGTCGTTTTCAGTTGATGGAGATTTCTTTTTAAGATCAGCAAGTTCTTTTGTCAATTTGGCAATCTGGATATCTTTTTCTTGGTCTCTACGCAGTGTTTCGAGACGTTGTTGCGCACCACAGACGTTGGCGTAGGAATTTTCCGCATGTTTACGCGCGTACTCCTTCCTTGCTTCGCCGAACGTAATTCCGCTGTCAACTTTTGTCTTGACAATTTCCTCTTCTTTTCGATATATCGGGCAGTTCCTTGAAATTGGCGAATGGCTGCCTTTGCAATTTTTGCAGAAAGGTTCTGCTTGACATGGATCTTCGTTTTCCAGTTCATGTTGTTTGGAACAGTTTCGGCACGTTGGTTCACTGTCACATTTATCCTTAGTATGTCCGTAGGCGCAACATCGATAGCAAACCAACGGAGATGGATAAAAGAGACGGGTTCGACAGTTAATAATTCCAACACGTATTTCTCTTGGGATTACGGTTCCAGAGATGGTCAGTACGATAGTTGGGGTATTGACTCTGGACTTGTTTTCCATTCGCGTTATCCGGCGAACTTTAAGGACTCCTTGAGAAGCGAGTTCTTCTTGAAGTTCTTCTTCTTTTAGATCACAGGCTTCCTTACAGCTTATTACACAACGGCTCACATTGAACACAGGATGGGGAATGATCCGAATTTTTGTACCGTCGATCAGTTCGCTCATTTGAGTAAGTTTTGCTGCCAACTTCGAACTGCGTGTTTTAATAACGTATTTCGTCCCATTCTGTTCGGTGTACGCAGCTTCAATCTTGCCAATAGACTGGTCCAAAGATTTGCTGATGACGAATGGATGTTTAGGCAACGGATGTTTTTCGTCAGCTGGGCATAGGGATAAGATGATAAGCTTTCCAAAATTCCCTGACCTATCCAAGTACTCCGGCAAGGTCCTGTCGTTTTTATCGGGCGGGTCGCCTGTTGTGGCTACCCCCGGGGGAGTAGCTGGTGCAGCCATGGTGGCTGCGTGGTGATAGGCTTCTGTTCTAGAACTTTCGATCAAGAGCCCTTCGCAGAAATATCAAGTCGAGAAATGCGTTCTCACCGTAGTGAGTAACGTCTACCCTTTAACCTTCTCAATCTTCGGTTCACCCAAGGGTTAAAGGTCCAGGTGACCGGATTTGCGTTTCCGCCTTAACGGGTAACGACTACGCTTTTCCCTTTGTATGCTACTTTGGCCAAGCGTTAAAGGTACAACCAAAGTAGGGACGTTTTACCCTTTTCCCAACGAGACTTGTCCAAGACGTCCGAAAGGTACAAACAAGCTCGGGTTAAAATATTTTTATCAATATTTAGATGGATGTGGCGTTTTGCACAACTTTCTCCTGCAGGTAGTTCGATGGAGACTCGTGGTGTTTTATGTATCCAATAACAACGTAGAGCTTCCACTACTTGACAGCAGATGTCTCACCAGCGACAAAGAGACGTTGCTGTTGATGGAGCTTTTTCGCTTGCAACTAGAAGGCTAGAGATGTAGCCAAGCAAGCTTAACTTGCACACAATGATGCATGTAGCTGCTGTCTAGTTGGCTTGTGTTTTGCTAACCACTTTGCACTGAAATATCTAGCCGAGCGGAACGAATTGTTTTTGATATTGTCTTTAATAACGCACTTTATAAGAAACCTCCACTTCTATCTAGCACTACGCGTACCGTTTACCGATATCGAAGTGAACTTAGACGCGGCGAAAACGATTTTCACACGGAATTTGTCTATTAAAACCAGACCGAAAAAACTTTGTTGTTTTCGATACCATAGATACGAAACCTTGTTGTAATTTTTGTAATTTTTGTAATTTTTGTAATTTTTGTAATTTTAGTAATTTTTGTAATTTTTATAATTTTTGTAATTTTTGTAATTTTTGTAATTTTTGTAATTTTTGTAATTTTTGTAATTTTTGTAATTTTTGTAATTTTTGTAATTTTTGTAATTTTTGTAATTTTTGTAATTTTTGTAATTTTTGTAATTTTTGTAGTTTTTGTAATTTTTGTAATTTTTGTAATTTTTGTAATTTTGTAATTTTGTAATTTTGGTAATTTTTGTAATTTTTGTATATTTTGTAATTTTTGTAATTTTTGTAATTTTTGTCATTTTTGTCATTTTTGTCATTTTTGTAATTTTTGTAATTTTTGTAATTTTTGTAATTTTTGTAATTTTTGAAATTTTGTAATTTTTGTAATTTTTAGTAATTTTGGTAATTTTTGTAATTTTTGTAATTTTTGTAATTTTTGTAATTTTTGTAATTTTTGTAATTTTTGTAATTTTTGTAATTTTTGTAATTTTTGTAATTGTTGTAATTTTTAAATTTTTGTAATTTTTGTAATTTTTGTATTTTTTGTAATTTTTGTAATTTTTGTAATTTTTGTAATTTTTGTAATTTTGGTAATTTTGGTAATTTTTGTTATTTTTTTAATTTTTTGTAATTTTTGTATTTTTTGAATTTTTTGTAATTTTTGTAATTTTTGTAATTTTTGTAATTTTTGTAATTTTTGTAATTTTTGTAATTTTTGTAATTTTTGTAATTTTTGTAATTTTTGTAATTTTTGTAATTTTTGTAATTTTTGTAATTTTTGTAATTTTTGTAATTTTTGTAATTTTTGTAATTTTTGTAATTTTTGTAATTTTTGTAATTTTTGTAATTTTTGTAATTTTTGTAATTTTTGTAATTTTTGTAATTTTTGTAATTTTTGTAATTTTTGTAATTTTTGTAATTTTTGTAATTTTTGTAAGTTTTGTAATTTTTGTAATTTTGGTAATTTTTGTAATTTTGGTAATTTTTGTAATTTTTGTAATTTTTGTAATTTTGATAATTTTGGTAATTTTTGTAATTTTTTGTAATTTTTGTAATTTTTGTATATTTTGTAATTTTTGTAATTTTTGTAATTTTTGTAATTTTTGTAATTTTTGTAATTTTTCTAATTTTTGTAATTTTTGTAATTTTTGTATTTTTTGTAATTTTTGTAATTTTTGTAATTTTTGATATTTTTTGTAATTTTTGGAATTTTTTGTAATTCTTATAATTCAGTCATTTTGGTAATTTTTTCTTATTTTTGTTCCTTTTTTGTAATTTTTGTAATTTTTGTGATTTTTGTCTTTTTTTTTTGAAATTTTGGTTATTTTGAAACTTTTGTAATTTTTGTAACTTTTGTTATTTTTGTAATTTTGGTATTTTTGTCATTTTTGTTTTGATGACTTATTGATCTAAACATCTATAGCTACCCACCTCGATAGTTTCCCGTTCCGATTTCAGTTCCGCGATCTCGCGGCGCAACTCCCTTACACTTTCCGTCAGCTCGTCCAGTTTTCCTCCCTCGGCATACTCCTCGCCACCTCGGCCAGATTCGGAATGGGCTCTCGCTTCCAGGGCGTGTGCATTGTCATTCAGCCAGCGCAGAATTCCCTCCAAAGTTTCGCTCAGCTTCTGCTGCTGGATTGCATTCTTCTCATCTTGCTAATGAAAGAAGAAAATAGAAATAAAATACAGCGCATTAGACGACAGACAGCCTTTCAAGTGGCTTTCGATCGCTTCTGGAGAACCCTTGGATCTTTGCGAGCATAGAAAAAAGTAAATAATTCAAGCACCCTGCAGAAGCATTCAAAAAAAAACCCTTAAAAGATCATCTGCAGAATGATAATTAAGTATCACAGCACAACCAACAACTTACGTTCAGAAGTGCCGTCTCGATGCTGCTGACGCGCTCCTCCAGACGTGTGATCGTTCCCTTCAGAGGGTCAAATATCCGCTGGTTCTTTTGCAGAGTGATCAGCCCTTTCTTAACCTGTTCCCCGAGAGATCGCTCCCGTTGCTCGTGCCGTTCCAGCTTGTTGTCCAGTAGATTGTACGAGTGCACCAGGGAAAGGATGGCATCACGAATTTCTTGATTTCTGAAACGTCATTCAAGGTGAAAATCATGATTTATTATTGGCTTAGTTCTATGCGTTGGATCAAGTAAAACAAATCATATTTCTAAAATCTATGATTTCACGGTGCACCATCGACAACAAATCAATAATATATTTTTTCTGTTGAGAATTATATAGATTACATATAATATTTTTGTCTTCAAAGATACGAAATTACGTTCTTCGGCAAAGTTGTTTAAGAAGGGTGGCCCAGTTCCAAAGTAGATGGAAAAGTTATTTCTTTAGATCATGGCCACAAAAAATGTAAAAAAGTCGTTTTAAACCATACTATTTTTAAATGAATCAACCTTTAAAGCTTTTCCAGTTAAAATTTTGAAAGAAAATTGGAAAATTGACGTAATTTGAGACATTTTGGCATCTTCAGATTTATAAAACACGAAACATGGAATTCTTGACGATCATTCAAAGTAGCTGTTTTTCGAACTTTTTATCAATCTGCATTTTCTGAGAGTATTCTAACACTTAAATTCAGCTTTGTGCGCAAGAAAGGAAATTTCATACCGGTTCTAGTGAAGTGTGAAGTGATGTTATAATCGGTACAATGCTTAACCAAAATGTGATAAATATTTTTCTAAAAATAAATCCAGAAATTCTGCGGTAATGCTTTGCGCACAGTGCACTGCAGTGGTTCAAAGTGGTTTTGCCGCCGACCGCGGCCTAGAGGATAACGTTCAAGTCTTCTAAGCCAGTGGTCATGAGATCGAGTCTCGGTCACGGCATACATAGTACTCTTTCTGTGGGTTGGTGGTATAAGCATTAGTAAAATGCTAGCCATTATATCCTTGAAAGATGTACGCTTTAGTCTTAAGTAGAATTTAGATCTTTTCAAAGAAACATGAAGTTTCACTGAGATCCTATATGTGTGTGTTCGTTTAAAAATCCCCAAAAGACCAAAAAAATCGAAAATGTGAGTCCAAAAGATCGATCCAAGATCGACCGATCCTAACTGATCAACTGGCTAATACGATACCTGAATGAAAAAGTGTGCGTTTAATGTAGGGAGATACCAAGAGTAAGATATGAATATTTCCTGTTAAAACCTTTATTTTTTTTTTCTTATTTTTACATAAATCATCACACAGTGGGTAAAACGGACACTTAAAATATTTCGAAAATTACAATGTTTCGCACAAATTCAATGTCCCACAGACCCATCGTTCATTTACATCAATCACGGTCTCATAATAGTAAACAAAATAAACAAAAACTTCGATTTTCTTTATTTGATGTTATTTTCTCTCCTCAGAAAATAGTTGATAACTCTCAATATTTTAGAAAATTTCCACCATTTTCAAAGATGGAGTATGTATTAGACTTCTTTTGAACCATCTGGAGGAAAATCAGTGAATTTCGATCAAAGGGCTTGAGCAACAAACGTTTTGAAAAAAGGTTGCTAAGGCTTTTAAGACGGGCACTTCAAGGTCGGGTAAAACGGGAACATGAGCTTTTTCCAGATATTTTAAATTTCCTTCAGTTCGATCCACCATATGTCTTCTAAAGACCAAGAGCAATGTCGATCGAAAAGCACCCAGCATCTCAAACAGGCCATAAAAACTGTAAAAACTGAATCCTCGATGAAGCCAGCCCCTATTAAATACGAAATTTAAAAAACACACTATTTTTCCAAAGCGGACGCGTTTTTTTCTGACAGTAAAAACAGCAATTCCAAAAATTGTAAATTCAAGTTTTCAAAAAATATTGAAGATCGAAGCTTTATTGATTAGAATTCTCTGAAGAAGCTAACCCGATAGTCTCCCCAACATAACCTGATCCATCTCAATCAAGAATTTTCGACGCCTGGAAGAAATAGTCAAGAGTTAAACATCGGCCCTCCGTAGGTGCAAGCAACGGAAAACATCAGGAGGGAATCCAATTGATCTATTGATCGAGTTATTTTCATCACCAAATCCCCAAAAAAGCTAAGTACACTTTTATTCAAAATATGAATACCTAATGAAATTTCCATAGGATTTTTTTTTTCTTTTTAATCTTGTGTATAGGATGGTAGTATTTATTTCATTCATTTTTCATTTTTCTCCTCTCCATCCTATTTTTTCATATGATACGAAATGAAATACATATTGAATGAAAAACAGTAATTTAAAATAAATTTTCATACAAGCTCATATTAAAAATAATATTAATGAAGTGTGGAAAAATAAAGTGTGGGAAAAATAAAGCACATGAAGTTTAAAATGATAGTCCGTACGTTCCATTGAAATTGTGTTTTTTTCGTATTTCAAGTTGAGTTTTTTTTCTTTTGCTGCTTGAAAGATAGCTTAAAATTGATTAAGTTGCAGCAAGAAAGCGTTAGGAAAGTTTAACTTTATGTATCTTCGTTACGATAGCCAATCTACCAAAAAATGTACATCCTAGATTTTTCTTTTCAAATTTTCATTTAGTTTTTATTAGAGATGTACCGAATATTCGGTCGGCCGAATATCGCCGAAAAACCGTTAAGCCGAATATACGGCTCACCGAATAGTTGAGCTAAGTATTCGGCCGAATAGGCCGAATAGGCCGAATATCTTCTAGAGACTGGTAAATTTTTCAAATATTTTTTGATAATTTGTAAAATATCTTTGAAAAATGTTGCAAAAGCTACACAACCATTAAAATCTTATGGTTTCAGCTAAACATCTAAGGTGTATCCGCGTATCTTTCACTGTAGATCGTACAGCAGGATACTGAACGGTATCGCTTTAATAAAAAACTCAAATTCCTCTTTAAAGTTTTTTAGATTTTGTGTTCAACTTTTCAGAAAGTTTCAAAATATACATAAATTTTGCTCTTTTTTATTTATTTTTTTTCAAAAATCGTTCTGAATGCCTGACCGTCTGGATACGTGTGGTTGAAAGTATGGTTTGCTAATTTTAAGATTATCTATCTTTTCAACAACTATTTTAAAGACATCTTGCTCAAATTCGACCTTCATCTAATTCAATATCAGAGAAACAATTTCAAAAAGCTTGGCACCTGTTTCGATATGTTTTATCCCAGATTTCACAGGAACGCAATCTCTTTGGTGATAAACACCCTAGAAGCGACTAGTCATCTGATGACTTTTTAGTTATTGGTGACATTTTTAAAATCAGAAAGACCCCTACTTAAAAAATTTCTTGTAAAATATCATCCGATAATATCATTTGGTTGAAAATAATAGACTTAGAAAACACGAGGGGCATTAATATGAAAGAAATAGAAAGCATTGAAATAATCGCTTAAGGTTTTTTCATTGAAAACTCAATAGAATATTCAACCGAATATTCGGCCGAATATTCGTTTGGCCGAATAGTTGAAAAGGTCAATATTCGGTATTCGGCCGTTCGCCGAATACCACTATTCGGTACATCTCTAGTTTTTATTGATAGGGAGAACTGTTTTTTTTTTCTTTTAAAATTTAAAGAATCATTTAACACAATCTAGCATTGCTTTTATTTGAGGAATTTAATATACTTTTTTTCCTTACAACACAGGTTTTTTTGAGCTGTTAAGTGTTAGTTCTAAAAGGCTTAAAATTTTGGAATGTAACTCAAAATTCATACAATGTGTTCAGAAATATAGTAGTTTGATGGAGTGTTTCTAGTTTTGTAGTAGCACGTAGCGATGGTTTTGCACAAAAGTAGCGCAAAAAAGTTTGTGGAGTTTAAATGTCAAATATGGAGTTTAAATATAGTTTGTTGATTTAAAAATCAAATTCAGAAAGTTTTGTCTCATGAAATTGATAACAATCCTCGGCCGGAGGCGTAGCAGGAAAACCCGATCGTATTAAGTGTAGTACGACCATTTTGGATTCTTTTGATAATAATGATTAATAAAAATATTGAGGATTTTGGCACCTTATATATTTTGCGAACGTTTTGACCATTTAAAGAGAATTGTCGTTGTTTCACTTCGACAGTAATGGTTTTTTTAAGTAGAATTTTTTTAAATAAAAATCAGAAATTGAGATGTGAATTTCGCAAAATTTAAAACATTTTTTCTGCTGTATAGATGTTAATAAAAAATGAAAACGTATTAGATAAAACTGTATTTGACTCTTTTATATTTTACTAGCATTTTGTATAATTTATTGCTCTTTTCTGAAGATAACCTTCCCCAGTGTACTCTTTGCACCTGGTTATGAACCCTGGTTTAAAGCAACACATTTTTTCTAAATTTTTACTTTATACTTTGAATAAATGTTGAGTTTTGTCTTCCAATTTAGTAAAAAAGTGGTCTTTAAAGATTTCAATTAGCATTTTGTATTTTACAGATTTTTTTAAAGGGGGGCGTTGGGATCAAAAATTCGACAAAAGGGGGCGGTGAGTGGAAAAAGTTTGAAAACCACTGCTCCAGATGGTCGGATTTTTTACAAATCGAGCATAATTTAGTTGATTTTTTATTAATAAGTTAATTATTTTCAAATAAAAATACAAAAAGATTGAAAAAAAATTAAAAAAATTTTTGGTTAATCTTTAAATGATGACAGTAGTAATTTTAACGTATTATCCCTCAAAATGTTGCTATTCAAGTGATAAGGTAAAAGTTTGATGCAGATACTGAAAATTTATGATTGTAAAAGTCGGAACAACACAATATCGTTTTTGAAAGTGTACATAAAATTTGAAGACTCCAAAGAATGGTTCAGTATAACCACAGTATAACTTTATATTTCGTGACATGAATTCAGTAAACTACCCTGTTCTGTTTGAACTGAGTGACTTCACGTCACAACTTCAAATAAGCATTACTTCGTTCGTTGTTGTTCAATCGAGAAGCTCCGTATATTAAATTGTGGGTAATTGTTTTCCTTACAACTCATTTGAAGACACCGATATTCTATTTCAACAGAGAGAACAGGAAATCAAAGATGTATGTACTAAAGTCCGAAATGGGTAATTCTAGCGTGAATTCACGTCACAAAAGTAATTAATCACAACATAAACAACTTATATTTTAAAATGACCAATTTATATTCATTTTAAAGGAAATTCAATTTGCGACCGTTTGCTACATTTTTTTTCATTTTCAAGTGAATTGGTTGACTTCCAGAATGATAACAGTGCAGAAAAGTCCGGAAAAGCGATTTCACGTCAAGGTGGAATGTGTCTTATGCCGATTATATCAAGTGTTTTTGAAATCCAAATGACGATTTTAAACATTATACAGCCAAAATAAGCAGTTAAATGGCATTTTCATATTATTGAATTCCTATATACCATAACATAAAGCATAAAAATGTCATGAATAAAGGCGCTCTAGGCTTTTGAATGAAAACTTAAGGTTCTGAATGATTTCTAAAAAAGCGTGATAAAAACGAAACAATAACCGTGATAAAATCGAGCGTGAATTTGACGAGTATTGATAAAATCGAGCAGTGAAAAAATCGAAAAACTACTGTACATACATTTATTAGGGTAAATAGTAAGGGGTTTATAGTAAATTTGAACATAAATATTGCGAATTTTCTAGCAGGCCCATCAATTTTGTTTTTGTTTTGAAGATCGTTTTAGATGAAATTTATGTTTATTTAAAATATTTCGGTATATAACATTAAAATATCAATGCATTTGACTAAAATTATGTCAACTTTAATTTTTTTTATCAGCCTCAATGGTAGAGCTAGATGATTCAGTAGGAAACTTCAGGAGAATAGGAGGTGTAGGACGAAATCATCACCCGCAATGCTGGCCAAGCATCTCCCAGGGTTTACCTAACCCAATTACCTGTTACAAACCTCCCCACGTTTATGGGTGGATCGTAGAGATCTCTGCATCTACTTGTTCAGTAAACGTGAGTCACTTAAGTGACTAACATTCCTTCCCCTTTTCCCCACACAGTCAGCAGGGTTCGGCCAGGGCACCTTCAACATTCTGTGGGGACTGGTTTTTCAGTTTAAGAGATTAAATAATCTGAGGTAACAAACTGAAAAACTTCAGTTTCTATTGAAACTACAGGTTAGAAAGTGTAACATCATCTCAAAAGAGAAGGTGGTACAATTTAAAAAAAAACTGTAATTTCATAAAACGGAGAGTTGCTAAGTAGCGCCAACCGAAGTTTTAGGCGACTGCTCATGCAAACCGAATGCGAATTTAAAAAAACACACTATTTCGCTCCTGTGCTCGGACCAGTTGGTTCTATTTTGGTTTAAAACCGATCTTAAATAATAATTAATCAAGTATGTACTTTTACAGAAAATTTTCCGGAAAAATGTACCTTTGGTATGCAGTGTCCGTTTTACCCGAGCGTTTTTGAAAAGTGCGATGCAAGCATGTTTTAGATTGCTATAGAACAGTCTTGATGAAAGAAATTCACAAATGCCAATAGTTTATGCAATAGCTAACAACATAAACTGCCTATCTGCACGAAAACTGTGATGAAAAAATCAATATCTAATTTTCTATGGCTATTCTACCTAAGGGTGTGTCTTACCCGACTTTCCCCTATATTGAAACAATCACAGATTTTATCTTAATAGGTAATTCAAATTACCTAAAGTTTTTGCTTGCAGGTATACAATAAAAAAAATGAATCGACGTCAAGGCATGTGAGAAATAACTTGAACTTCAAATTTTTAACAAATATGATCATCTGCTTTACAGACGTTGAAATTAAGTATGTTATGAATCATAATATTTTTTAGGTCATTTATTTTTAATGGCCCAAATTTGTTATGATGCTTAAATTTATGACGAATTTAAGTTCCATTTGGTAACAAAATGAAACGAAATACATCAAACAAAGAATTTGATTATTCGATCAGAGAACGTGTTAGCACTTCAGCTGGAACGCAGGGATTTCCAATGAGCCGTGAACTGATGCGCTGCAGGCGTTCGCTCATCTTTCGACTGTACTGCACATGCACTGATCTAGCATTTCTGTTGCGTTCCCCAGAGACGTTTTCCTTCCTGCCTAAACTTGGCTGGATGGTGGTGCAGAAGATCTTGCATCGCGCTAACCAATCTGTCACGAATGAACTCCTGCCTCGCACAAGGCGGATGGATCATTAAATCATCCCGGCCAAAGTTCGTAACAAAAGCGTAACGAAGACGCTGAAACTCAACACATGTTGCCCTTGTTGCCTGGCACTTTGGTCGCAAAACCCTTCGTGTTAACCGCCATAAAGAGCAAAGTGCATCCATCTAGGTTTCAGTGTTGGGAAA
Source organism: Uranotaenia lowii (assembly GCF_029784155.1). NCBI lineage: Eukaryota > Metazoa > Arthropoda > Insecta > Diptera > Culicidae > Uranotaenia > Uranotaenia lowii. The sequence goes on along the minus strand of NC_073692.1, from coordinate 236,475,049 downwards.
ATCATCAGCAACACCAATTTCTCTATTTAGTCGTCGTAAACTTGGTTCCAAGAGATCTTTCAACTTGTAGCAACATCAATTATTACCAATTAGAGGACTCTCAGCGGCACCGCAGACGGGTCGATCTTATGGATGAAAATAAACTCAACCCGGTTAAGATGTGTATATGGTATATGTTCCAATTTGGATAAGTTCTAAACGTTTAATGAGTTCATTGCCATCGACTCGAGATCCCAAGGCGGATTTTCGGCCGCTTAGAGCCGCCAGCCTTGAGAATTCATTGGGGAGGGAAAGCCACCACATGTTTGAATTTAGATGTTGTACACTTGTTGAGTAAATAAGATTTCAGAGAAATATGATTGATCTTTTTGTCGTGAGAGTCATTTATCAAAGTGCCATTTTAGTTTAAAAAAAATTAAACAAAATTCAGCCATTCTTCTGACCTTCACAAGGATTCATCTTTCACCCATGTACAAAGTCTAAACATTAACGACAGAGTGTCAGCCACCATGAATGCAAGCAATGTTTGCGATTGTTTCCAGATCCTAATCAGCTGGTTGTGTGGAACTTTGGAAATATTTATAAACTAACGATTTCACAAATAATAACTAAACAGTCACGAGACTTACGTTACATCTACCCGCTGCTGGGCGAATACTTGCGATGTTATCACACTGACTAGGACTAGCACCAATATGCTGGCGTTTACGGCCATGGTTTGTACTTATTTCTGTAAATGAGAAGAAGAGGAACACAGAATTAGAATTTTTGCCAAGCTATAATAACAAAACGTTTTTAATCAGCTAAGCTCTATCCTTCGAAATTATGAGTATACACTAATGATTATTGTTGAATTGAAAGTGCTGTTTATATATCTTCCGGATCAAAAGTCATCGAGTTGGTATGGATATAAAAATAAACACAGAAAAATAAAGTAACTAATATGTACTTGTGAATTTAGTGTTGTTATTTTGATTTGTGGATGAGTGAAATGTTATGTTGTCATGTGTTAGAATTTTAAATGTTACGAAAATGCTTTAAAAAAATGGTCAACAGCAATAAAAAAAAACTACGGCGATCGGGTTTCTTTAATATGCCATCATAAAGGGTGATACGGTCAAAATTTGGTCAATATCAACTAGACGTATTTCTTTCAATTTTGCATTTAAAAAACCTGAACACCCCTCATTTTGAAGATGTGTGTGTGTGTTGAATGTTTCTCCTACTTTGATTTTGGAATTAACTCTTCAGTTGTCAAAATGCCGTCCAAGGTATCAGCGTATCAAAATTTTTCTCGCGCTTCGCGAAAATCCGAGCTACTCGCACGCAAAGCTGGTAAAATCGCTAAAAGTTGCCAAATCAACCGTAGTGAAAGTGTTTGGGGAACGTTTGTCGACAGCCAGGAAGTCTGGATCAAGGGGAAATCGAAAACAGTAAGCCGCTGAGACGACAAAGAGAGTTGCCGGTAGTTTCAAGCGAATCCCTAAACTCTCTCTCCGAGATGCCGCAATTAAGCTGGATGTATCGTCTACAACCGTGCATCGAGCCAAAAAACGAGCCGGACTATCGACTTACAAGAAGGTAGTGACTCCAAATCGCGATGATAAACAAAATACGACGACCAAAGCGCGATCCCGGAGGCTGTACACGACGATGCTGACGAAGTTTGACTGTGTGGTAATGGACGACAAAACCTACGTCAAAGCCGACTACAAGCAGCTTCCGGGACAGGAATTTTATACGGCAAAAGAAAGGGAAAAGGTAGCACATATTTTCAAGCACATGAAACTGTCAAAGTTTGGGAAGAAATATCTGGTTTGGCAAGCCATCTGTACCTGTGGCTTGAAAAGCAGCGTTTCATAGCTTCCAGGACTGTCAACCAAGAAATGTACGTGAAAGACTGTTTGAATAAAGACTGTTTGAAAGACTGTTTGAACTGCTGCCTTTCCTGAAGAAACACGGTTGTTCCATACTGTTTTGGCCGGATTTGGCATCTTGCCATAACGGTAAAAAGGCCATGGACGTGCAGGTGCTTCCCAAGGACAAGAACCCTCCCAACACGCCAGAGCTCCGCCCAATTGAGAAATACTGGGCTATTGTCAAGCGGAACCTAAAGAAGACCAAAAAACTGCTAAGGACGAGCAGCAGTTCAAGGCAAACTGGCTTTCTGCGGCGAAGAAGGTGGACAAGGTGGCTGTACAAAATCTGATGGCAGGGGTTAAGCGTAAGGCCCGGAATTTCGGATTTGGAAAAGCGGAAGCCTAACTGAATATTTTTCCTGAATTTTATACTAATTAAACTTGAAAAAGAAATTTAATTTGATTTTTTAAATAAACGATTTCACCGATTTACACGCGTTTTCCCTTGACCAAATTTTGACCGTTTCATCCTTTATGAGACAGATGATTTCTGATGGACGACAAAACTTATGAAAAACCATATATCGAACAAATTCCAGCGTTTCAATCCCATAACATGTCTGCTCGTGATATGGTCCCTAGAATATTAAAGTACATATGTGTTGCTGTTTTTAAAAGCCTCAAAAGAATAATCTTGTAGGTACCCTTCACAATCTACGATGTATACTAACCGATTGAACTTTAATATTAATATCATGTTGGTTTTACTTCGTTATTGTCTGATTTTGCCAGCAGAAACACCACTAAAAATGCTTTTAAGTGGCTCAAAAATAATCAAGGCGTTGCCGATATTCCTGCTTCTCCATTCGGTCCTGGTCACTTGGTTTCGAGCCGCGACCGGTCTTTGAAGGACCTTGGTTTCATGGTTTGGGCCTCTTGATACAGTCAATCCGTATCGCCGATTCCAACAAAAACTTCGATTTTTAATATTCCTCCTTCCAGTTTTTTTCATTCTTGCTGATTCTGCTGAGTCTCTTTCTGTTTCTGAAAGATTCGACCTAAAATTTTTCGCTCTTTTCTAACGACTAACTCAGATCTCTTCATTCATTTCTGAAGCATAATAGGCGATGGAAACGGTGACGAATTTTGGTGATGGTTTTCCATTAGAGCAAGTTCACTGGTTGGGTTGGTTGGGAAAAAGTAGTAGAAATTTTGATGTTTTGAAAATTTTACCATGTAAAATTGTATTTTTTTTACATCACTGTTTCTATTTCAGCCGTATGTCATATTGCTATTTTTGCATCACAGCATGCGAAAATAGAACACGTGTTGTAAAACAACTTGAAAGCCGCAGATCTTGAAAATTTTTTTGCATGGTAAAGTTTTCCAAATGTGCTAAAAGTGTTAAAATTTCTGTGAACTTGCTCTTAGTGCAAGTGGGATGCAGCTCAACCAACTTTTGACATATCTTACGGGTTTTTCTTAGGGAGAGAAAGCATACCTTTTCGTTTCCATCGCCTATTGATGAAAAACTATCAAAATCATACTCTTAAGATGCGAAACTGTGCGGAAATTATTAAAAATAGAATTGATCCTTTTTGTAATTTAAATTACTACAAACATATCATTTCAGAAATACCCTCAAACGTCCGGTCCGTACAATTCCTGACATTTTTTTCTTGAAACCTGGCAAAATTTTCAATTGAAAAACCGGGCAACACTGAGAAAAATCCAGGCATTGTTTGAAAAAGTACTAGAGTAAGAAGAAAGAAAATAACCTGAAATAACTCCAAAAAGATTTGTTCTAGCACCCAAAGATAGAAACTTATGATAACTCAATTTGATGTTTTTGCTTAATTGTGCAAATAACGTGAATAAAACCGGACAAAACCGGGCAGTTTTCTTCGAAATTCGTGCGTCCACGTCCGACCGGACTTGTTTCCATTTTTTTTTTCAAATATTCGAGGAAGCCTAGATAAGGATATTATGGATTATCTATTATAGGTACTAAGTGTTAAAAATTCATAAAAGCTTTTTAGTCGAATGAATGTTTAAAAAAAACATTTCGTAATGGCGAACAGAGGCCATTGATAACATAATTGCGACAAATGAGAAAAACAAGAATCCCAAGAATATTTCAAAAAAATTTGTTTTTTGATTCACATGAATGTTGAAATGAATCTTTAGCTTAATTATTTAATCAATTTGTCAAACGTTGGTCATGACTTGACAGACAAATCTGGAATTTTTACATTTCATCAAATAAATAGTGGAAGCCGTTTGTAAGGAATACGTTTCTAAAATAAGACGCAGTAACTACATTTTTGTATTTCAGATTCTAATCTAAAGTTCATTTGAAAACGTTTAAAAATAATTTAACATCGAGGGCCGCACGAAATTTATGAAAACCGGGAGTGTGGATTACATAAAAACTAATAATAGGTACCGTATTTTTTTATTTAGAACTTACCTATTCCTTAAAAAAATCAAAACATTCATTTATAAAAACTCTGACATGATAATTCGCCCACAGTTGCTATAAAAACCCAATTTTGACATGACATAACTTCAATGACATCAGATTTAATTAAGAATCAGATTTAACATTCTTTAATAGAAATAATAACATGGAATTGACATTCAAGAAACAAATTTAAATTTATGGAGAAAGGTTAAATTCTTAGTAGGCTTCCAAAATGATATGAATTTTCAAAATAACAAAATCTGATTATTTAGACGGAATATTCGAAACAAGAGTCGAAATAGGAAATGTCGAGAACTAAAATGATAATTTTAATTTCGAACTAATAAACATAACCAGAGATTAGAGAACATCTATAATAAGAATCTAAAACCCAAAATTCCTATCGGTGGATCGTGCTCTTAGTTACAAAACTATCTGAGTTTTAAAAAAACTAGACCATTTTTCATTTGTTTCTTTAAACTCAGTAGAAAAAAAAATCTGAAAAAAATCCAGGTAATTTCATCCCAGTTACCCCTTCCCCCCCAACCCAGCAAACATTTTTGTAACCATATTATTATGCTGCTTTGATATACGTTCCATATACATTATAGAATTATCGTATGAAAGTTGAAAAAACACCATTTTCCTCTACAATGCTCCTTACCGCTTTATTGCGCTTTTTTTCACCCCAAAAGAATGATTAAAGATCATCGGGCTTGTGATATAGCTCAGTTGGCAAGGCAATTACTTCCTGAGCCGATGTCCGTGTGTTCGAGCCCAAGAGTAACATCGATCACAGCTGTACCGGACAAGTTTTTCAAAGACTCTCCACCAACTCCATCGTTGATTAAAGGCGCGGATGAAATAAAGATGTTAAAACGACTATAATTTTAACAAAAAAAATTAAAGATCATCCAAGTATCCATTACTGGTATCACGTGAAGAGTACAGTGACTATGAAAATGGGCTCTAAAACTTCCAACTTAAAAATGGACGAGCATCAGTAAGCCTTGATTTCTTGTGGCGCCTTCCTTTTTTGGGTGATTTGAATAGAAAAAAATATGGAAATTTGTTGCCGTGACTTTTTTTGATACGAATAAAAACTTAAAATTTATTATCAAGTTCCTCAAAAATATTTTCCAAATAATATTTTTGTCATGTTCCGCTCTTCGCGAAGACCAACACAACAACAAAAAATGTATGCAAATCGGATGAACCCTGCAGATGCAGATTGTATACGTTCATATAATGCCTCCATTTTTATATATTTTGTGTATAGCATTAAACCGAATAGCGACACTTTTTACTAGCGAGATTTCTGTCATTTGCAGGTTTGTTATGGTTTTTTTTCAGTCCAGTAGGCGATTTCAACATAGTACACAAACATCTTTAACGTTATTTACGGTTCATTTTTCTAAACAGCAATCGCATGCTTCAAATCTCCTAGGAAACTCGCGATGCGTCGTTATGATTTTCAACGTCGTGACGTATGCGACATGTCGCTAGTAGGCAAAGCTGCTATGGTTATTAGCGCTCAAATTTTGGTTTTCATCTGCTGATAACATAAATTAATTGAAAATATTGTTGAAAGTCTAAAATATGATTTAAATCCAACTGATTTGCTTCAATAAAACATTTTTAACTATTTCGAGGTTTTGTTTTAACTTTTCATCTTTTACTTTATTGAATAGTTTGATGACCATGTTTTTAATCACAGTTTCTTTTAAATATTCGGTTCTTCAATATAATCACTGAACACCACGTTACACATAACACAAATTTTTATTTTATTCGCTACAAAAAGGACCTGGATTTCCCCTGGTTTTGGATTTAACAATTTGATTTTAGAAGTCCGGTTTTAGGGAAAACGTCCAAATATGCAGATCCGGATATGTCCGAAAAAAATCTGAAACGCTTAGTATAATATGATAATAACTATCACCCTTAAGATCAGCAAGAACTCCTTCCAAATCTTGGCAATTGATCACTAGGGTGTCCCAAAATTGCATAACTTCAGGGAATCTGGGGGCTCACCCTCCAAATGGTAGATTAGGATGTGCAGAACAAACTTTTGTATGGGGCCGACTTAAAAAAATCATGTTTAGAGGTTCCGCAAGCGCGATCTTTGAAAAAAGTCCACTTTCAAAAGATTTGATTTTAAATAAATTATGGGTCCAAAAATTTTCATAAAACTTATTTATTTTATATTTTTTTAATTTTATTTGGGTTAAATACTACACGTGAAAATTGAAAAATGATCCAAATTTGTATGAAAATGTAAAACAAGCAAGCTATTTCGAAGAAAAAAATTTTTTTGGTCCAAAAATTTTGAATTCAATTCACCAAGATGTGTACCAAGCGTAAAAACTTTTTATCACCTATGGCATCAAAAGATGCGGATTTTTGTGCACTTAAACTTTGCTGAACAAAACATGTTGTTTGTATCATCGTGTGAAGAGCTATTCACGGTTGAATCCTTAATAAAAATCACAATTTAGGATATATTTTTTTTAATTTATCAAATTTGTCTTGATAAATACCTACTTTAAAATCAAAATACTTGCAAAAAAGACTTGAATGGTTTAAGGAAGTCATCAGAAGGCCATATGCCAAATTTGAGCGCAATCGGACAACAGGAAGGGGTTGCAATGAATCTCAAGTGTGAAAAGGATTCTGAGACATAGTGTTCTAAAACAGCATAAAAAACTGGTTTTTCATCAAACATTTTTTTCTTTACCAATCGATTGCTTGATTATGTAGATTTTATTAAAATTTCAATCAAGACTAACATTTCACCTCAAGACTGCAACTCGATTGGACTTAAGACAAAAAAGTTATGGCTGCTCAAAGATTGTATTTTGGTTACAAATTGTCCTGTAAAACGCAATGAGTAAAATTTACTCATTCTGTGTTAAACGACAAATTGCCACAAAAATACAATCTTTGAACAGTCATAACTTTTTTGTCTTAAGTCCAATCGAGTTGCAGTCTTGAGGTGAAATGTTAGTCTTGATTGAAATTTAAATAAAATCTACACAATCAAGCAATCGATTATTAACGAAAAAAATGTTTGATGAAAAACCAGTTTTTTATGCTTCTTTAGAACACTATATCTCAGAATCCTTTTCACACTTGAGATTCAGTGCAACCCCTTCCTGTTGTCCGATTCCGCTCAAATTTGGCATATGGCCTTCTGATGACTTCCTTAAACCATTCAAGTCTTTTTTGCAAGTATTTTGATTTTAAAGTAGGTATTTATTAAGACAAATTTGATAAATTAAATAAAAAATATCCTAAATTGTGATTTTTATTAAGGATTCAACCGTGAATAGCTCTTCACACGATGATACAAACAACATGTTTTGTTCAGCAAAGTTTAAGTGCACAAAAATCCGCATCTTTTGATGCCATAGGTGATAAAAAGTTTTTACGCTTGGTACACATTTTGGTGAATTGAATTCAAAATTTTTGGACCAAAAAAATTTTTTTTTCTTCGAAATAGCTTGCTTGTTTTACATTTTCATACAAATTTGGATCATTTTTCATTTTTCACGTGTAGTATTTAACCCAAATAAAATTAAAAAAATATAAAATAAATAAGTTTTATGAAAATTTTTGGACCCAGAATTTATTTAAAATCAAATCTTTTGAAAGTGGACTTTTTTCAAAGATCGCGCTTGCGGAACCTCTAAACATGATTTTTTTTAGTCGGTCCCATACAAAAGTTTGTTCTGCACATCCTAATCTACCAGTTGGAGGGTGAGCCCCCAGATTCCCAGAAGTTATGCAATTTTGGGACACCCTATTGCTCACGTTAGTGAAACTAATAAAAATTATTAACTTCAAACGTTCGTGACCTTTTCATCAATCATCGGTTGGCTCGAGATTTGAATTTAAATAATCATATTGATAATTCATACGACTTGCAAGGCATCATAGAATGAGCGCCGGGTTCAGAGATTATCAATCCGAATAGCTACTCTATTGTAACTGGTAGCAGTCCTATCGTAGAATTTCGTTAACCATGCGTCACAATAATTAAATCAAGTGTTACAAGCACAATAACAATTTTAATTTTATTGTAGGTACTTCTAAAGGAAATACTCACCGTTAGCTACAATGTGGTCTGAAGTTACACAACACACTTCCTGCTCGATCCGGTAGGACTCTTAATCCACGAAACACGTTCGGTCCTTTGGCTGGACCAACGAAGACTGGCACTGCCTTAGTGACTCGCTGCTGTATTTCCTACTTCAGCTCTCCTCGAATGATCGGTCTCGCTGCGTTCGAATAGAAAAACACACATTTTCCCACTTTAGTAAGGCGTCTTACGGGACAAAGCACTCAAAACACAGACAATTTTCTCGTCTTCTTCACACTCTCCCGAAATGGCATCCCGCAGTTTGTAGCATTTCCTAAACCTTGGAAGAAGCGCAGCTCACACATCTCAGCGCTTTCCGATACAAGTCATACGCAAAAAAAACCTAAATACCCACCCGCCTAACCAAAAGTACAAGTATATAGTCGTCAAGGCAAAGGAAAACTTCTCAAATTACACCAAATCGGCTCCGTTGCCACCACTTGACTCCGCTCATCGAGAATCTTATCACCAGAAAACCATAAAATGAAACATGAAATCGTAAGAACCTCAAAAACAAACAAACCTCTTTTCAATACACTTCTCATCCCGAGATATCACACGCAACAGTTATGTTTTTTTTTTTTTCAAACGGCTCAATTATGTTTAAATTTATCTAACTTTGACCGAATCGCCGAACCAGAACGTGGGAGACTAAAATTAAACAACTGTTTGTCTCATCTCCTTTTCACGGGAGCCCCCGACTTACTTGATGCTAACCGATCGAGCACTGGACAAGTACTGAACATATTTCAATTTGAATCCCACATGCGACGCGCGCAAGGATGCAATCTGATCGGGAAGCTGCTGTTCGTTTTGGAGCTTGGTTTGTGGTTTGTTTTTCTTCCTCCCGTTTTGTTGCCGCCATCGTTGGTGGAAAAACAAATTCTGAGCAGAACGATCGTACGTTTGAGGCAGTTTTATAAACGATACAGCAATGTCAAATATTATTTAGTTTCAGAAATTTGAATTGGAAAACTTAAGGCAAATCGAAAGTTTTCTTCCAGAAATTTAGATTGAATGATGAAAAACAAAACGTTATGGTCCTATACATTTGAACTCTGAAAAATCCACCAATTATACACCCAAAATAATTTTCACTTAAAAAATAAGTGACATCTGTAGTGAATTCTCGCCATACGTAATTTCATTTGAATTTTAAGTGATGGGTCAAGTGAATTCACTTAAGTGACCGGTCAAGTGAAATAAACTAGGAAATTCGAGTGAAATTTATCTGAGTTTCTAAGTAAGATTCTCACGCGTTTTTTAAATAAACAAAGAACATTTATAGAACACCACTTCGATTTCGAATACTTACATTACGCTTTCACCATAAATTTATTGATTGGAAAATTCCATCGTAATCCCAAGGTAGATCGATTACTGCGGATAGTGCGACTTCTAAATCTTCCCTGCTGCAAACCAGAAAATCTGTCCAGTTCAACCCACAAGCTGAAACATGATAACACCTTTAAATAACTTATCCTCACATCACGTTTAACACAAACTACCGTCAAAATCGCCTAGTAAAGAATTGGGAAAATCCAAATCCAGCATAAGCTTTAAACGCTGCTCTTTAAAATTTACCATTTTGAACTCTGAAAATAAACACAACCGACCCAACATTCACTTGAAATTCAAGTGATGGGGGAGTGAATATTTTTTCTCACTTCAAATTTAAGTGACGACTGAAGTGAATGTAGATGAATTCACTTGAAATTTAAGTGACTGCCAAGTGAAATGTATATGTCGCACTTGAATGGAAGAAAATCACTGGATCCTTGTTTTTAAGTGAAAAATCATGTGTATTTTAAGAGTGGATTTGGTTTCAGTGTAATAATTACCGTAATTCGGGGTAAGACTGATCACTTTTTTCAATATTTTTCGATTATTTTTTTCTTTTAAGGAGAATGTGGCATGTTTTATATTTTTAAAACCAGTACTGGATTCCTATGAACGTAAGACATAGTTGCAGAAATTTAAAAGACTATTTTAAATTTGATTTAAAAATCGATATCGTCTCTGTTCAGAATTTGATGCTTTGGGGTAACATTAATCAGTCTCTGTTTTAATGGTTTTAACAAGTTTTCTTGATCATAAAGGATACAAAACACCTTCATCTTATATATAAAAATGGAGGCATTTTCTTTGTAACAACATCACGTATGAATGGTCATTCGGAATGAAGTGAAATTTGGTATCCGAGGGTTTTTTGGATCAGAGATGATTTGTATAATAGTTTCAAGGATCTCACTTTTTATGGAAGGTGCTAATACAAATTCAACTTTATTTGTTACGATTTCCATAAGAATCTATTCGCGAGCACGATGCAGTTAAGGACGTGTAGATGAAATTAACCCTTTGATGCTGTATCCGGAATCGACCGGGTGGTTCCTTCGGACATTGTACAAAAAACTCGCGAAGATTAGGCACAAAAAACTAAACACTTTATTAACGGTTTACAACAAATTTTATTCCGCACGGAGCTCGAGGTATAAGTGCGATCGCGATGTGGTACTAAACACAACTGATCTTCCCCAGTATACTTTGACGATACTGAGGGTTAGTGTGGTGATTATCTCAAACAACAGAGAGCGATCGGTCCTGAATAGTATCGACCGAGAACCTGAGCTATTGTTCTGTGATCGGAGCTTTTATGCTGGACAGTACCTCAGTCCGGGTTGCCGGTTCTTCCGTGAACATGCCGGCCACCATTGAAATCTTAGGGATTTCAATTAATAATTTGTTCAATTAGATGTACAATAACTTTCAAATAATTAACTTTACAAAAACTGCCTCATTAGAAATATTCAACTTAAGAACCTTAAATACATTATTCTTGAGTAATCACGTACTATACTGATTGTTGGATGTTTTTTAAAAATTGACAATTCCGTTTGATCAAGTTGATCACTTCTATGTTCCTAGGATATGCTGCAAACTTTCTGCGACGATCTTCGGTGGCGATGTGGTATATTGCACCTCCCCATGGTGCATTCGAAATGGACAGAGTGGAGTTTCCTTCCGGTGGATGTTTAGATGTGGTTCGCTATGGTTCTGATTGATGTGGTGCCGATGTCGATGTGGTGTTGAACCTATGATGACGTGATGTGGACCGATGATGACCTTCTTGGTGCGCTGCTTGGCCTGGATGGGTACGTCTTAGAGTCGTCCATTGCCACGTGTGCCCACGTGACCCAAAGGGTGCGAAGCGCGCTGAAAAATATGAGAGGGTGCTTTTTCACTTGAATTTATGAACACTTAAAGAACTTGCCTGGAACGGAGGCCTCCTGGCCTCCGTTGGGTGCCTCCAGCACCGATGCCGACCACTGAATTCGTGGTGAATAGGAAAAATGAACCATGCTACCTCTAACAACTACGTGCTGCTACTGCTACGACGCTGGCCTCCGAAAAAGGTTGATCAGACCATCAATGACCTGTCGATCTTGGTGCAGATGCCGAACGGTGGTACCGACGCTCGGACGAGCCGTTGATTGTTATGTAGATGCGTTCCCTTGCTGTGAATTATGAACAAATCGGCGAAGTATGTGGGGTTGAGCGGATGCTCTAGGACGACACGTTTGTTTAAACCAGAAACCAAGTAGCCACATGCTGAAACCTGAACCAATTGTGATTGACGAGTAGGCGATCGTGACTGCGATGAAAACGTAGCGATGCTCGTTCCGGAAACCGGAACGAAGAGGGAGACTCTGGGGGATGAACATTCTTTAAGTTTTTTGCAATACAATATAAAAAAAATACGTAACTGGGAGCGGAGGCCCCAAGTGGGAACCTCCGCGACGCCGCAGCGCCTCGATGAAAGCACCTAGTGCTTCTGCGATGGTAGTTCCTCGAAGTTGTCCCGAATTGGCAGGACGCATATTTTAGAAATTCCCCGTTTGAGAGTGGTATCCTTCGTCTTCACCAGCACTACCCGGACGTGTCCGTCTGAGCCCGGAATGCAGTTGGTAACACGGCCTAGACACCAACTTTGTTTCGGCATATTCTCCTCCATGACCAGAACCATCGTTCCGACGTGTAAGTTGTTGCGTTTCTTGGTCCACTTAGTACGGTTGTGTAGATTAGATAAGTATTCTGTTGACCACCTCTGCCAGATCCGCTGCACGAACATTTCTTTTTCTTGCCACAGAGACAGTCTATTTTGTGGAAGGTCTTGAAGATCAGGCTCTGGGAATGCAGTGATGGGTCGGCCTACTAGGAAATGTCCCGGAGTAAGCGCTTGGTAGTCATCGGGGTCGTTGCTAAGTGGAGTTAGCGGTCGCGAATTCAAGATAGCAGAGATCTGGTGAACTACAGTGTGAAGCTCGTCATACGTGAGTGGATTGTTGCCAACAGTTCTTCGAAAATGCCGCTTGAACGATTTTACGGCCGCCTCCCAAAGGCCTCCGAAGTTTGGAGAACGGGGTGGAATGAATTTGAACTCGATGCCATCTACTTCTGCTTCGGTGATAACGGTATGTTGGAATTGTTGATCTACGAAGAGCCTCTTCAATTCTTGAAGTTCACGATCAGCGCCGACGAAGTTCTTAGCGTTGTCGCACATAACTAGTCTGGGAGTGCTCCGGATGGCTGTGAAGCGTTTGAACGATGCAAGGAAAGATTGAGTCGACAAATCAGCAACGATTTCCATGTGAACCGCCTTGGTCACCAGGCAAACATATATGGCCACGAAGCATTTTATTGGAGATGTTTTTCGAACTGGGTATTTAACGTAGAAAGGACCACACAAATCAACGCCGACCTTGTTGAAAACGAAGTCCGCATTCACCCGTTCTGGTGGGAGATCTGCCATCAGTTGCTGCTGTACCTTGGGTTTATTCCGGAAGCACGAAACGCATTCGAATATTACTTTGCGAGCCAAACTGTCGATGTGAATTGGCCAAAACCGCTCTCGACCTGTCGATATCAACAATTGCTGCCCCGCATGGAAGTTTTTCAGGTGATAGTGACGCATGATAGTTTTGGTCAAAGGATGTTTCGGGTGTAGAATAAATGGATGTCGCCTGTCTTCCGAAATGGCAGCGTGACGCAGCCGGCCACCGACGCGCATTGTTCCATCCACGAGCACAGGATTCAGCGAAGTAAGGGGGGATGATGTTTTAATCTCGTGGTTACTGCGCAAAGCCTTCATCTCTTCGGGGAAGGTCTCACCTTGGGATAATTTAACTAGCTCTTTCAGGGCTTCGTCCACTTCCTCTAGTGATACTTGACCAATACGTTTAGTATCACGATTCTGCTTTTTGGAGTTGTGGATGAATCTTCTCAGCAGAGCAACGATTCGAACAAGACGTGGCAAAGAGGAATGTAAATCGAATACAAAACTGGGTGATTGAGCTTGAGTCGGCAAGGATGATGATGGTTTTTCTTCAAGCAGAGAGTTGTCGATTTCTGATGGGTGTTCAACAACTGTTGGCCAAGTTGATCTGTCGAATTTTAGCCAGCTTGGGCCCTCAAGCCACAGTGACTGGTACTGCAGCTGTGCCGGACTCATACCTCTGGAGATGATGTCTGCCGGGTTCTCAGCACCAGCGATGTGGTTCCAAATTCCGCCTTTGGTGATGTGTTGTATTTCCGACACTCTGTTGCCCACGAATGATTGCCATCGGGATGGAAGTGAAGCGAGCCAATACTTCACAATCATGGAGTCGGTCCAAAAATACGCAGAAATCGTGAACGGAATACTTTTTCGCAGTTTGTCGTACAGGTGGGACAAAAGAAGGGCAGATGATAGTTCTAATCTGGGAATCGATTGCTTTTTCTTCTTGCGAGCCAAATCTTCTAAGGGTGCCACCTTAGATTTTGCTGTGACGAGCCGAACAGTGATTGACCCTTTATCTGATATACAGCGAAGGTAGATACATGCTCCATACGCTGCTTCTGAAGCGTCGCAGAAACCGTGGAGCTCTACACTGGTCAAGTTTGCAAGATAGCCCGTCCACCTGGGCACAGAAAAAGATTTCAAAGCAATCAAATTGCGACGGTACTCCTCCCAGAAAATTTGCATGCTATCTGGAAGCGGATCATCCCAATCAGACTTGTGCTTCCAAATTTGTTGCAAAAATATTTTCGCTTGCACCACTACCGGTCCAATCAATCCCAAGGGGTCGAAAACACGTGCAATGTCGGATAAAACAGATTTTTTCGTGATGGGAGCAGAATTCCAGCTTGGAGTTGCAAATTTGAAGCTGTCCGATGATGGTTCCCAAATCAAACCCAACGTTTTTACTGTTGCAGTCGATGAATCAAGTTCAAGTGTTGTTCTTTCGTCTCGCAGCTCTGAAGGGATGTTCGCTAATATTTCAGAACTATTAGAGCAGTACTTTCGGAGAACGAATCCTGCTGAGTTAGTCAAAATGTTGACTGCTGACACAAGCTGGGCACCCTCTTCTGGATCATCAGTTCCTGTCATCAGATCATCGACATACACGTCCTTCTTGATCACTGCTGCTGCTGCTGGATAACTGCTTTCACCATCCTCGGCCAACCGTTGAAGTGATTTGGTTGCCAAGTATGGCGCCGTAGCAGTTCCGTAGGTAACTGTAGTCATCTGGTATGACTTCACAGGTTCGTCTGGAGAAAACCGCCACAAGATGCGCTGAAGTGGTTGATCGGACGGATTCATGCGAATCATTCGATACATTTTCGCAATATCTGCCACTATTGCAATTTTGCGGAACCGGAAACGAAGAACGATGGAAAGCAGGTCGTCCTGTACTACTGGGCCGACCATAAGTGCCTCATTGAAAGAAATCCCCGTCGACGTCCGGCAAGAGGCATCAAAGACTACCCTTAACTTGGTGGTGGTGCTGTCAGGTTTCTGTACAGGATGGTGGGGCATATAGTATGCCAGCTGGTTCGGTTCTTCTGATACCTCAATCATGTGACCCATGTCGATATATTCTCGAATAAAGGCACAATACTGCTGCTTTAGCGCCGAGTCCCGCGCTAATCGTCGCTCCAGACCTTCGAGTCTTCGAAGTGCTGTGGCTCTCGAATCTCCAAATTTGTCGATAAGATATCCTTTCTTGGGCAACGAAACAACGTAGCGTTGATCTTCATCTCGATAAGTGGTTTCATTGTAGAACTCCTCGCACGCAGATTCTTCTACAGACAACAAGCTTTTGGAAATGCAGGATTCTAATTCCCAAAATCTTGTCAATGTCTCTCGAAGCTCAACATTTGAGCATGGATGGGCAACAGATCTTGGAACAACCTGATGACTGTTGGGTACCCGGCCAGAGATAACCCAACCGAACACCGTCTGCTGCAGAGTCGGGCCGTCCTCGTCCAGTTTTCTACGGCCATCCGCAAGCAAATCGTAGTAATACTCCGCTCCGATGATGAGGTCTATCGGTCCTGGTTCGTAGAATTCCGGATCTGCCAACGTGATATCCGCTGGAATATTCAGCTGCTCTAAACTAACAGATTGAGTTGGAAGTTTGGAGGTGAGCTTGGGAAGAACATGAAGCTCGATTATCTTCTGGTAAGATGAGATGTTGTCATCCCTTGGCAGAATAGTGGCGTGAACTCTTTTGTTGGATCTTGCCACCGAACCTCCAATGCCAGCAACGGACAGGAAGCTAGAGGCTTCAACCAGCTCCAATTTTTTAAAAAGATTTGTAGTCATAAAGCAATATTCTGAGCACGAGTCAAGAAGTGCTCTTGCAAGCAAAGAATTTCCATGTTGATCAGTAACGCGCACCAAGGCGGTTGACAGGAGGACTTGATGAATTGAGGTGTAGGTGTTTATTGGTAATGCATGTGTGTTGAAGAGGGGATCTGTGGTGTGTAGTGGGTTTGATAGCAGTGTTACTGGGTATGAGCTTGATTGTGCACTTCTCTGGTTGGTAGGTGTGGTCGTGTTCTGGGCATGTGGATGTTGTTGTTGTTGTTGTTGTTGTTGTTGTAGATTGGTGAGTTCAGATGGTCGATTCGGCACGTGTGGATTATTCGGAGTAGGCGCACTGTTCACTTTCACTGGATGCAGCAGGGTATGATGCTTGTGTTGGCACTGGCGGCAATGCCCACGGGTGCAGGCACGGAGCATGTGCGACGAAGAAAGGCAGTTAAAGCATAATCCATTCCGTTTGACCTTCTCATGACGCTCGGGAACTTTCATCTTGAGGAATTTTTGGCATTTGAAAGCTGAATGTTGCTCATCACCGCAAAAGGGACAACGATTTGATGATCTGACCGTTGTGTGGCTGACGGAAAACCTAGGATGTTTGTGCTCAATCATGATTGGTTTGACAGGGGCAATGGATTGCAACACAGCGCATTGTTGGCGAAGAAAATCCATCAAATCGTCGTACGCAGGAACCTCTTTTGATGCGTGGTGAGCCTCCCAAAGACGTAAGGTACTGGAGTCGAGGCGAGAGCATACCATGTAAGATAAGATAGTACTCCAACTCCCAGTTTCTTCTCCAATCTTCTCAAGTTGAAGTAGGTTGCGGTCGTATTCAGCAATCAACTGGCTTAACGCTTCAAAACTCTCCCTTCTTATTGGTTCAATGCTAAATAAGGCATCTAGATGGGCCTTCACGATTAATTTTTTGTTTTCGTAGCGTTTTTGAAGCAAGTCCCACGCTACGGAGTAGTTCGCTGCTGTCACATCTACAGAGCCAATCTCTTGAAAAGCATCTCCAGTCAAGGACGAGCGGAGGTAGGTGAATTTGTCCATAGTTGAGAGTTGGTCATTCAAATGGATCAAACTACGAAATGTGTCGCGAAATGTGACCCACTCGCGAGTTTGTCCGCCAAAACTAGGTAAACGAATTTCGGGTAACTTTACTCGCGGATTCGTTCCCGGTAGGTTGCTGGTAGGAATTGAAGGTTGTGAAGTGACGATGGAACGATCGGTTTCAAGAGGCAGGAGTGACTTCAAACTCGCCTTAAGATCGCAGAAAGTATCTTCAAAAAAGTAGGTCTGAACCGCGCTAGCATCATCTCGTTTTTGTTGCCGCTCAAGACGCTGCTCAGGAGTTTCCTTTGTCTCCTCGTCTTCCTCTTCCTGGACGATCTCTAGTTTGCGTTGAACGGTGTAAAATTTTTTCATCGAAGCATCCAACATCTCCAATCTAGTAGCAATTTGTGCTTCATGCCTCTCCGCCTTGTACTGGTCCAAGAACTTTCGTATTCCATCGAACGTTGACTTTATCTGCTTCTCCTGCTTCTTGAGGTCCTTTAATTCACTAGTCATCTTTAAAGTTGAACTCTCTCACTCACAAAGTAAAAAAATTTTATTCACTTTACAAGTTCAGGTTTTTTTTTAACTGTTGTATTTTCAGTTTCAATACTTCAATACAATGCAAAAAGTATCGCACTTAAAAATGTTCATTTGTAACAGCACTGTAGCAAAGTATTGCTGAAAAGCACAATTTTTTTTTTTTAAGTTCACTTTTAATCACTTGTATATTTTTTTTAAGTTCACTTTTTATCACTTGTATTTTTTTTCACTCTGAAATCCACTGTTTGACGCGCCGTCTTACGTATGACAATAGGGCAATGAACTTTGGTGACTGCAGCGAGGGGGAATCGACCAAGTGAAAACAACAAAACAACGAATGCCAGCAGAATCGAGACCAATCGTCAATCAGCGGAAAATTTACCAGGGATTTATGGACAATTTATGATTAATTGATGTGCAACAAATTAAAAATCCAAATTTTATTGAAGCTCGGTTGTACATAAATTTTATCAAACCCACAATTGTTCACACATAACAACACCACAGATCACATGCAATACAAAACCTGAGGGTCGTTGACCCTTGCGTGCACCGTAGTTGCCGAGAGCAATATTGACCAGGACCGATGACCAATGGGACCGTTGACCGTTGGAAAATTGACCGTCGTCTGTATCGTTTACAGGATAGTAAACGTGATGGCGGTTATTGTGGCGTTCTGATGCCGATGATTGCCGCCAACAGTACAATTGAATAGCCACTTTTGTTAACACAAAGGGTTCGCACAACAGAGTACACACTTTACAATATACACAATGTCCGATTCAGTCCGATCTTTAAATTGTCCACCGGTCAGTCATCCGGTTCGAAGGACCAAATTTATGTATCCGGAATCGACCGGGTGGTTCCTTCGGACATTGTACAAAAAACTCGCGACGATTAGGCACAAAAAACTAAACACTTTATTAACGGTTTAGGGGCCGTCCACATACCACGTGGACAACTTAGGGGGGGGGGGGAGGGGGGTATGGAAATGTCCACGCTTGTCCACGAAGAGGGGGGTAGGGGTTTGGGTCATGTCCACGTGGATATACTTACTTTCAAAATACTTTCTATAGGTGAATAAATATTGAGATGTTTAAATCAAAATCTTAAAATTGCAAAGTGCTCCAGTTCAAGTTTAAACAATTAGTAGCTACTTGAACGCAAGTGATGCAAGTGATAAATATGATAATTTAGTAATATAAAATTGTTAAGATTATTATTTATCAGGAAATTCTTATTCGTTTTTATTTTCAAAATCAGCCTTTTCAATAACAAAAAGGCTTTAAGTGGTGTTTTCTAACTGTCAAAACATAGGTATTTCAAAAAAGCTTTTTGAAATCTGTCCACGTGGACATCCGGGGAGGGGGGTGGGGGTTTGCCAAATGTCCACGCTTGTCCACGGAGGGGGAGGAGGGGGTCAAAAATCTCATTTTTCTGTCCACGTGGTATCTGAACGGCCCCTTACAACAAATTTTATTCCGCACGGAGCTCGAGGTATAAGTACGATCGCGATGTGGTACTAAACACAACTGATCTTCCCCAGTATACTTTGACGATACTGAGGGTTAGTGTGGTGATTATCTCAAACAACAGAGAGCGATCGGTCCTGAATAGTATCGACCGAGAACCTGAGCTATTGTTCTGTGATCGGAGCTTTTATGCTGGACAGTACCTCAGTCCGGGTTGCCGGTTCTTCCGTGAACAGATGCATAGTGTTGTTTTAAAACAACACTAATTAAATCAAATTTATCTCGAAAACGCATTGATATTCACGGAACATTCCTTCAATAAAGTTGTGCTAAAGATTACAGGAAATCAGTTCAGGATGTTGTTAAAACTAATTTTCCAATCATATGTAAGTTATTTGAGAAGGTATGCATACAAGTTGACTTTTTTCACTGTTGTTTTAAAACAACATTATGCATTAAAGGGTTAAACTTTTATTACGATTTATACTTTAGAAGGTAAAACGTAGTTTACCGGGTCAGCTAGTAATATTTAAAAATGCTAGTTTATCAATTTTACATTGCTTTTTAATGTTTTCTTTTAAAAACATGTCGGTATCGAATTTTGAATACGGCGAATGCGCCAACTGTAAACAAATCCAGATAATCACATAAATGCGTTAAACTCTTTATTTTACATCCGAAAATATAATCTCCTTTTAATTTTTCTTATTTTAGTGAAGTTAAATTTATTTTTTTAAATAAGGCGAATAGCTTTTTTATGAGTGTGTAATCCCACAGTTCATTCGCGCATTTCCCCTCAAAAAGGGCCAATAGTTATTTCGAGATGGAAAAAGGGCATTGAATTTTTTTAAATTTGTTTTCCCAGGACGAGGAGAAGCACAAATCAGCATTTATAAGATCGTTGAATGTGCTAATGTGTTAATGTGATCATTTGGACCCGCTTTCAAGCCGAAATTTGCTTGAATATTGCTTATTTAATGAGTGATCCAAAAGGCGAACAGTCATTCTGCAATCCAAAAGGGCGCTCCAATTTGGCGAATGAACAAAATGAGAGCACCAGTCTGTGGTAAAAGGGCCCACAGTTATATTTATTAATTTTTTGAAGTAATAAGTACGGAAAAGCTATATTGATCGATCGGGTGATGAAATTAAATCAATTTGAAAGCGTTTTAGCGACTTATTTAGGAAACTGATTGTACGCAGCTAAATAGGAAATTGATTTTATTTTCTGAAACTTGGAATGCGTTTTTCTCAAAACAAAGGTCTTGGCGCATTCGCCGTATTCAAAATTCGATACCGATTTATAATCAAAAAATGAACAATGTTGCTGCATACATTTAGGGGCAAAATTATAACAATTACTGAATAGTTTTAGCTTCAACATACAAATGAAATTTTACCTTCACACATTCCCCTAGGCCCTCCCATTATATCCATTTTCATTTTCCATTTGTCCAATACGGGCGTACTCTTGAAAAATGTCCTTATTTTTGTAAATATGAAAAATTCATCATTAATTGACTATAAAAAAGCACTATAACTATTCATATATAAAGAAAAGAAAAAGTTGCTCTTTAACATTCAACAACCCGTTTGCTTCTAAATGCTTTTTGGAATCAACAGGAGAGTTGTTTGTTTGCGAGCCATGGAAAAAATAAATATTTTAAGATTTTAAAATTATATTTTTTTTTATATTTTCTTTTTTTTTAACAGAAAAAAAATTCAAATTCAAACCAAATTTTGCCTATTTGATACGCAATTAAAAGGCTTTCAAACGTAGAAAACAGATTTCAAAAATTCAAACTATAGATCAGGGGCGGTCCTAGAGTTGGCTCTTTGGGAGGGGGGGGGGAGTGATTTTCCAAATTTAGAAAAATCTGTCAATAAGAAGGATCGTAAATATCTGTCGAAAAACCTTTATTTTGAGAAACAGAGTGCAGGAATGGGGGGGGACAGTTGTAAATAAGACTTGTATTTTGTAGGTTTGTAATTTGAAAAATTGAACTTGGAGAAAAATAGTGAAAACTTTTAACAACGTTTCTCAATACACTTATTTTGATATCCTTTTATAAAACAATCTACGAATCTTAGATATTCGCTGCGAAAAAGTGTTAATAAAAAGATATTTTTTTGTAATTCTTACAATTGCTAGTTTAAAAATTATAACTTTAAAAAATTCTTTAAAGAATTTTCCGATATAAATGTCATTTCACAAATGAAAATTAAAACACGCCTTTTCGAAGATAAAAATGTAAAAACAATCTCCAAGTTATCCACAATATTTTTACTGGGCATCTTCATATCAGCGTAAGACCCTCATCAAAATTTTAATGAATCTCATTTTGCAACAATTCCAAAACAAGTTTTTGGAGCCTATGCTTCAAAAACTGATTTTGGAAATAAATTTCTGAACTCGATTTTTTATCATACTAGCTGACCCGGTAAACTTCGTTTTACCTTCTTATGTAATCGTTATAAATGTTTGATTTCATCTACACGTCCTTCACTTCATCGTGCTCGTGAATCGATTCTTATGGAAATCGTAACAAATAAAGTTGAATTTGTATTGGGACCACCTTCCATAAAAAGTGAGATTCTTGAAACTATTATACAAACCATCTCTGACCCAAAAAACCCTCGGATACCAAATTTCACTTCAATCCGACCGACCGTTTATACGTGATGGTGTTACAAAGAAAACACCTCCATTTTTATATATAAGATTTTATCCATTATCTCTAGTTTCAGAAGAAGTATTTTCATTATTTTTAGAACATTGAATAGATATCGTTAGAGATGTACCGAATAGTGCGAACGGCGTAATACCAACTATTTTTTCGCTTTTCAAGTATTCGGTGAAACGAATATTTTAAAATAAATAGCATGAACATGAAAAATCGTAAATAAGCTTCAAATGTGTTCAAAAGTACCGTCTGCATCACCGAATATTCGGCGAAAAATACCATTGTAGGTAATATTTTAAAAGTGATGATAGAATTGATGAAAATAAATTTCACTTTTTGCATAAAAAACAAACAATGCGTGAACAACCACATACATACCCAGGTAACGCGAGCCTCTTACAGCTTTGGAGCAAAAGCACTAATCAAAGCAGGTGAAAAACACTATTTTTTCGAGCTTTGTATAGAATTTGAAACATAACAGATATCAAGTTTCAACCAATAATATAATTTTCAACTTTTTAATGTTATTTTTTATTACCTTAAAATCCCCATAATTGATTTTTTTTATAATTTCAATCATAATTTGGTCTCAGAACAACTTTATCGTAATCATTTCTTTCTTAATTAACTTAATTTTGAAAGTTTCAAATTAAAGAATGGATTTTTTATAAAATTTAATGATCATTATTAAAATTGTTAAATTGTGATAACTGCTCAAAATGAATGAGGCCCTTCGGGCCAAAGGGGTATAAGTGTATGCACATTATAAGCATTTTCCATATATTTATCTAATATGTAAATTAAAATTATATAAATCTGAAAAATGAACAAATATAGTTTGATTTATGAAGAATCGATTTATATCAATCGATCATTTTTGCTACGTCGAGGCAAATACAATCAAAGCTCATTTATTTCAAAAACGTTCCAATATAAGAAATTATTTTAAAAAAAAAAATCTGAAATTTAAATTTATCTTTTTAATTTAAATTGTATAGTCAGTTTCGGTATCTTTAATTCAGAAAAAAATATAGGCTTTTGAGATGCATTCTGTAAAAATCGGAGCTAGCAATGAAAAATATACCAAGAAATGGAAATGTAGTGTTAGATGTAGGCAACAAAAATCGATTCTGTTCAGGTGGACATATGGGGGGTTGGAGTTGCCAAATATCCATACTTGTGCACGGAGAGGGAAAAAGGGGTAGAAATCTCATTTGTTTTGTCCACGTGGTATCTGAACGGCCCCAAAGGCAATTTAACACTTAAAGGCTTAAGTCTTTTTTACTTCTAAAAAGGATCGAAATATGTTGAGCCATCAAACATGGAGCCAAATCGAACTGCAATAACTTGTGAGATAACAAAGTTATGGTCGTAACCAGTCTGCCGGTATTTATTGAACACCGACTATTTGAAGAACATTTTCAAAAAATGATCAAACTATAGGTAAAGTTTTAACGAAGTTAGTCTGAAGAAACATTTTCACTAAATATCATTAAAGCGAAAAAAAACTCATGAGCATTAAAGATAACTTATCAGATTAGCGACACATTGTTTGATGACAGAGATACGCACGAAATTAAATTGCATGTTTCACATGATCCCAAACTTTTTTCCAATACACTATACTGAGGGGTGAGCCCAAACTTTTGATCGATAACTTAAGTAGTTATTTTATCTATTTGAAGCACTATGGAAATTTTTGGCATAAAATTAAAAAAAAATGAGTTTGATCGATCTCACGACTATTGGTCACCCTGATATACTTCTCAAACGTCTGAAAGTATACTATCAAGCGGAACAATTCAACCGCCGCTATAATGTTGCCAAGATGTTAGTTTTATTGTAATTTTTTGTATTGTTTAAATTCGCGGGAAAAGCTGTAATTTTAAATAAAGACGAAATAAAATTCCTCTTTTCTGCTAGCTGTTCGCGAAACAACAAGTGTTTTTTTTATCTTTCGAAATGGTCCGCCACAACATTTGGTGCCGTGACCAGGATGGGAAAGCTTTCGCCAAGAGTTTGTTACTCTTGCAGCGTTAAGCTACCCCGTCCTGAACCTAACCTAGCTTCGATCATGCTTGAAGAACAATGTCCGACGATAAGCCGCCGTTATTATCGAGCCTTCAACAAAGCTTTGACCCAACACGATCCGTTTGGTGTACCGCAACCCGTCAGCACCCTGCCGTAACGACCCAATTCCGGTTCAGATAAGTCTCTAGCCACCCAAAATCAACTGATCCAGCCTATATAACAGTGAATAAAGAAACCCGGATGGATTGCACTGGTTTTCAGGTTCAAAATCAGCCATCCGGGCATCGTCTGCTTGCTGGCTATCCGGCCAGCACACGCTACGTATGGTTCGTCGCGTCCAAGGATCTGATAGTGTCATCCCATGTCCCAGTGAACCGGAATCTAATGTGACCCGAAGTTTACCAACCTGCATGCTAACAGCTTCATATGTCCCTGCGATCCGGATGGATGGTACTGGTGCTGCTGATTCATCACCAGCCATCCGGGTGTCTGCAGTGCTGACTTCCCAGCCAGTACTTGTCCCGAAGCATCCCGGCATTTTGGTTAAGACCTTTGTCCATCCTGTAGTGAAGTGCACCCGTTGTCCTCGTTCTACATACCAGTTTCAACAGCAGTCGTTCAATTCGTGTGATCCCGCTTAACATGGTTGAAATTTTGTGCCAAATTTTCTGTAAACACTTGGTTCAAAACAAAGCTAGGGCTACTAGTGTTAAAACAGTAGTTTTAGGTGGCCGGTATGATCGATCTCACGACTATTGGTCACCCTGATATACTTCTCAAACGTCTGAAAGTATACTATCAAGCGGAACAATTCAACCGCCGCTATAATGTTGCCAAGATGTTAGTTTTATTGTAATTTTTTGTATTGTTTAAATTCGCGGGAAAAGCTGTAATTTTAAATAAAGACGAAATAAAATTCCTCTTTTCTGCTAGCTGTTCGCGAAACAACAAGTGTTTTTTTTATCTTCCGAAATGGTCCGCCACAACAGAGTTTTTTAAAATTTATGAAAGAAGATTCAAATGCAACTCGAATTTTCAAATTCGGTTAACCTAACCCTGAACTGATCGGGTTCAAATATAAAGTGCGTTTTTTTTTAAATTATATATTATAAAAATTATAAAATTCAGCGTTTGCGAGTACAGTAGTTTCTCGATTTTATCACTATTCGATTTTATCAATACTCGCCAAATTCACGCTCGATTTTATCACGGTTATTGTTTCGATTTTATCACGATTTTTAAGAAATCATTCAGAAACCATTTCCAGGTCCTTAATTATCATTCAAAAGCATAGATCGTCTTTGTTGATGATATTTTTCATGGTTTATGTTATAGTATATAGGAATCCAATAATATGAAAATGCCATTGAACTGCTTACTTTATCTGTATAGTGTTTAAAATCGTCATCTGGATTTTAAAAACGCTTGTAATAATCGACACAAATATTTTAACGTCACTCTGATGCTAGTGTTGTTACTTGTGTTGGTTAGTCGCTTTAAAAAAATTAACTTTTTTGGTTATGCGAATCATACAAAAATGTGGGTGAATTTTAGCGTTTTTAAAAAGAGATAAGTGTCTCTAATTTCTATGTTGAACTTGTTTATTTTAAAGGGGTGGCGTGCGTAATCCTTTTTGGAAAGCTTTTAGTATTGTCTGAATGGATAATTTTGGAAGACCAAAATGAAATTCTGCTAGCTTTGTCTGAAAATATGACTAAAATTTCTGATTTTCTACATATAAAGACAAAAGATTATCTGCCCAAAAAGCAAATTTCGAGAAACACACTGTAAAAGTCTAAGTTGAGCAAATTTTAAAATATTTTTTGAATAAATGTACTTTTTAGTTCATCAAAGGTCTTAAGATCAAAATATTGAAATTTGAAATAAGCAGAATCGAATTATTTGATGCTAATTTCTTTGGACTTTTTTTCAAAATCGAAATAAGAGATAACGACTGTTAAATTTCCATCAAAACAAAATAATTCACTTTAATTAGATGTAGACTATCAAATGGATATACAACATGGTTTTATTTCATGAAAAAGACTAAAAATTTGCTTTAGAGAAGAATAATTCGAACTGAAAACGATCCTTTTTGTTTAGTAATCTTTGATAACTACGCCTTATGATCTTAATTTATAGATACAAAACGTTTCCACTACTGAAAACATTATAAACTGTTGATTAAAGACAGTAAAATACTTTTTTCTACTTCAATTTTTTGTTTCGCCAAATTCACGGTTTCGCCATATTCACGGTGAAATTTTTTTTGACCGTGATAAAATCGAAAAACTACTGTACTTCGTAACGGTTTTTTTGCCGCTTGGGGTAGGGGAGGGTGATCACCCTGATCAGCATGTGCTATCAACCCTTCTGTTCGTCACTACGGCTCCCGGATTTCGATTTCCTCCAGATCCCGGCTTTCTAGTTATCGAAATACGTTCCCCGAACACTTTTATTTCGCCACATTCATCGATTTTGCTGTTTCTGCGTTTGGATTTTCACTACCCATGTAAAAAATTCTGATTCATAGCCTCTTGCTTGGACGCCATTTTGTGAAAAGCCAGAAAGAAACACTATTCTACACACACACACCTACAAAATTAGGGGTGTTCAGGTTTTTTATGAAAATGAATAAAAATACGGCGAATTTAAGTTGACCACTTTTTGATCCGAACACCCTTAATGGACTGTTGGTGTCTTCATGAAGTGCACTTACCACGCTTCTTGGGGTAAGGGTGGACGGTAGATTTTTCCTTTGATTTCTCAGGAAATTTTCCACCAAATTTTTTTTTGATCGGTTGAATACGTTATTTTATTGCTCGAACCGTCCAAAATTTTGTTATTGGATAGATTACAAGTAAAATGAACATCCTGCATTGAAAGTTTGAAAAAAATGTAAAGTATTGTTTTAAAAGCCATCGTCCACACTTACCCCGGTGCACCTTACTTGTACTTAAATCCAATTATCTCGGATTGCATAACATCAATTTGGAATCTGTTATTTGCCTATTGAAGGTGAATAAGTTTGCTATCGATCATATAAATCTTTATTCTCCCGTTTGATTAACAGTATTGTTGATATTTGTAAATTTTTGATAAAAAAACGGCGAAAATCGATTTTTTTAAGGAATTTTTTTTCGCTTCAATCTGATTTTCTTTGGACTCTAAATTGTTAGTGAACAGTTGAGTTACTAATCTTAATTATTGGAAGAATAGAACATAATAAATCTCACTCGCTCTAAGCTAAAATTTATCATTGTCTTACCAGAAGGTCACATGCAACATTTAAGCAAGATTTTTAAATATTTTTTGTGCTGGATATAGGTATAGGTATAGGTATAGGTATAGGGCCCCATTGGGGCTTATTCTACGACTCGAGTGACGTGACTTAGGAAATTTCATATAAAAAATTATATAAAGCTGGCTTGAATCAGAGTATTTGAATTATAGGGTACCGTAATCATGCGTGAACGTACCCCCACGCCGGGCATGATGACGTAGTTGTTATGAGATTCTTCATACATTCCATAGGAAAAAAAAATAAATCTACGTTTTTCGTCATTTGCATTTAAAAGTTCAGTGATTAGTGTTAAGGAACTAAAGTGAGTTTTGAATCAATTGATTTCAGTATGAAATATATTAAATAAAGAGCTTGGAATCATTCCAAAACTCGAATAAGAAAATAGTTACGAGAAAAGAAGATTTATCAATTTTTTTTTTACTGCTAATAAACTCGAAATTTGCGTGTTAAATGATTTATTAGGACTATTAGATGTGTTTTCTTGCAATATTTTCCATTTTTAAGCTTACAATATGCTTGGAAATAGTTTCCAATAATTACAATTTCTACCAAAATTTAGATATTTCCGAGGTTAATTTGCATTTTATGCAGAACCACAAACCAAATCGTATTGTTTTAAGAAGCTCATAAATCTGGGAAGTCGAATTTATGCATTTGAGGACAGTGGCGTACAAATTACTGTCATCAAAAATATGTTTTATGGAAAAACTGTAGAATTCAATACAATGCTCGTCATTTTTCACAACAACTACGTCATCATTCTGGAAATCTGCCAACCAATATGGCGGATGAGGTAACCTCCCAAGTAACCATTAAGCCGTAAAACATGGCCTTGAGCTAGCATTATAGTGGGATATAGATAATGCCTCACAGAACCTAATGGCTCTGTATACCGCCTCAGTGTTGATTAAATGCCACTTTTGGCCTGCAAATCGGCTGATATACGGCTTACGGAAATCTGTCAAAATATTTTTTTCTCAGTGGGTACAACTAGCACAACCCACTGCATGAAAAAAAATATTGTTTATGTTTTGTCTTTCTCCATCACAGCAATTTATTCCCTTCTCTATCATCCCCTTTCCCACGATGTTGATTTTTTTGCAGATCTGAATATGACTGAAGAATCGAACTCTTGAAGGTACTGAACTAATCATTAAACACAAAGCGACAAAAGGATATTTTTTTTTATTGAAGAAGAAGGATAAAACACTTGGTTTCTAAATCTTTTATATTTCAATCATTTTAACTGTTTTTTCCACTGCTGTTTTTTGTTCAACTTATATCCACTTGTTTCAATTTGTCACTTCTTTCATTAGGTACTTTTATTAAATGAAAAATCCTCACTAGCACAGAAGATTTACATTTTGAAGCAACTCGATACTCGCACTTGTTTTTCTTCTGCTCTGGTCGATCAGGTGGTTCCCTTCGGAGACAGGTTCTAAAATACGGTGCAGGGTTTTTCCGGCTGCAGATCCAATGGCTCGTACTCCTTGTCCATGAAAATTTCTGCCGATTCCTCCACTTAGTTTTCATGAAACTGCAGACGCGATCGATATTTTCGAGAGATATCCTATGGTTCCTATGGTATCCAATTGATTTTCACTCCGGTAAAATTAGCTTCCACTCCGCAAGTAGGCAACCGAATTGAAGATTTTTGGTTGCAGTTCTACCCAACGTTGTTTATTTTTATTGGAAACTAGCTGACCCGTTGTGCTTTGCTACACCTTCCGGAAATAAATGTAATTTGTAAAAATTTATTAAAATTTAGATTTTAGAGAGCATTTTTTTAAATCAAACCTCATCATACTTCAGAACCAACAACTTTTAAATGAGAGCTGCAGCTGCAGTTCTGAATAGCAATTCAAAGATGGTATATATTATTTACTGAAACTTGATCTCTAAACTCGTTTTCCAAGATCTGAAATTTGTACTCTGTATCCAAAAAAACCTTTTTAAATATGGTCCCTTCTTTGGAAAGCTCTTTATCTTAAATTTACATGGGAGCTCTCCCATCTTTTTCAATTTTGTCCACCACTGCTTGAAGAAGGTAGGCAAATTTAACCGGCTTGATACCCAAACAGCACTTATCATGGTAATGAAAAATATATTAAATTAGTTATGTATTAAATACAGTGCATATTTCTTTTAAAAAAAAAATTACTACGGTAAACATATAAATATTTAAAAAAAATATCAGTTGCATCACTTAATAGGTTCTCAGCGTTTTTTTTTATTTTCTCTTTGAAAGTCAAATATTTAAAAATGTAGGCAAAAACAAATTTCTAAGTTTACATTTGTCCCGTCTATTGGGGCAAGTGTCAATGCAAAGCTTATTTACAGATGCGTCAGAGTAATGGCTTTAAAATGGATTTAATATGAATTCCTGTTTTTTGTTCTATCTAGTTTCACTGATATATCTGCAGTATTACTGCAATATAAATTTATGTTTGTTACTCCACTTTTAACGAATGCTGTTCAAAGGGAATGACCTTCATTTACAAAGACATTTAAGAATTTTCAATATCCGCTGCAGTTTCAACATTCGGAATATCCCTTCTGGTCTTTCCAACATATTGAATCATTTTGAAGATGAATTTCTTAAAAGTTCGACGTTTGTCCTTGCCCCACCGTGTAAGTTGACATAAGGGAATATCGTTTTTAACACTTTAAGGGTAAACTAAAAATTTCGCTTAAAATTTTTGCGTCCAGTTGAATATCAGTTCTAAAGTCTCGCATTTCAAAAACGAAGCGGATCAAAAGTCTCTTTTATGCAGCCATATAACACAAAAACACTTTTCATGTGAAGTACGTACTTGAATTGGTATGTAAGCAAAAAGTACGATGGTTTTTTCAGAATTATTTTAAATAATAAGCTCCCATTTTCATTTCTAAATTCGTTTCAGTTGTGTATTTGGGCCGAAGTAACAATTTCTAGAAGAAAACATAATTTTGAATCTTTTAACAGAAAAAGTTGAACGTTTGGACATGTTCTAATGTTCCTTGAATGAAAAGTCGAATGCTACCTACATTAACACGAACTAAATATGGAAGTATTTTTGCAAATTTTTCAATTGGTTTTGATTCGATTGATAAAATACCAATCCGTGTCACATCTAGGCGTCATTTATTACCACGTGCTGTGTACAAATCAAATAAGCAAGAAAAAACACATCTAGGTTGCATATCGCCCCACGTGTTTGAGAAACAGGCGCCTTATTGTTAAATTTTCCAGCAATCAATGAACAGTGTGCTTTGGTTACTATCCTCTTGCGACGACGTTTGCTCGCCCATGGATACGAAAAACAAACCCCAGGTTGAGAAATACGCGCCAAAATATTCCTACTGATCAGTATGCTATGCTTGGGATACTTTCCTTTTGCGACGTTGGCTCGCGACGCCTCGACCATAGAGACGAAAAACAAACCGCCCAAAGGAAAAAAAATCTCAAGAAAATGGATGTCATGACTTTAATTTGTTTCGAAAAACTACAAATTTTGTATGGAAGCCTCTCTTTCCTTAAGTCGGATGGAGTTTTGACTATTACAGAAACCATCCCCAGCCCCAAAAACCCTCTGATGCCAGTTTTGACGAAGATCGGTTCAGTAGTTTCCGAGTCTATAGGGAACAGACAGACAGACAAACATTCATTTTTATATATATAGATGACATATCCAAGCCGGTTAAAGGCCAGAGATTTCTCTTACTGAGCTTATATAGGGCTTATATGACTTTTGAATGTCACGGGGCTAATTGGCATTTGTAGAAATTCTAAACAGCCAATTGGCACTGGAATGCTGTTACACTGTCCTTGAGTGGCTTATAACAGTGCTTAACAGGGGAGTGCCAATCTGGTTCTTCTTGCAAACAAGAATCTTTTTCTTTTTTATTATCCATTGGGAGAAACGTTTATGGTGTTTTCCTTTCAAAGCAGTACAGAGTTGAAAAAGTCAAAATTTCAACCAATGAGGAACCAGAATGATTGTTGTGTTAGTGTGCAATCATTCATAATTCTCTAGGATTTGCAGAGGTCGGCATTAAAACGCTATTCGCTAGTTAGTCCGCTACATTTTTGTTTATGTATTTATTTTATAACTTTATTTTTAGCAAAATTACGGCTGAAAAAACTCCATCATCTTGCAGAAAATGACATTTATAAGCATTCCGACTTGAAAAATTGCACCTAGTGGAGTTCGTTTATCCGTTATTTCTACAGCAATCCCGTAATAAAATAAATTTGCCAGCAAAAAAGTAGCGGACTAATTAGCGATTAGCGATTTAACGCCAGACACAAGAAAAAACCATATATCAGCATTATTCCTTGACTGATTTCTTGTGGTGGAGTTTGTCTATCTGTTAGTGCAAACGTTTGGTCAAAAACTGAATTAAAACGATAATTATTGAACAAAAACGGAATAGACAAATTAGCGATTAGCGCTTTAATGCCGAACACTGAGGATTTGACATCTAGTCCTGTTCCTTGACAGCAAAATGTCAGATTTGTTATGGGCCCACAAAATCGTGGGCCCGTAATTTTGATGGTTGTCAAAATCAATGACAAAGGATAGGGATGTCACCCCCCTGGTGCTTAATGGTTTGTTGGGCTGTTATTTCAAAGAAATTTGGGCTTGAATAGCCTTTCTAGCCTCGAAATTTTCGTTCAGATTAGTCTTCAGAGCTCATCGATACTCAAATTTCCTTTCTAAATCACTTTCTGGAGTCGGGACGAAGTAGTGAAATTTCGTTGGTCACGTCACTCGAGTCGCAGAATAAGCCCCAATATTGATTCCACCAGCAGTCTTCAAATAACAACACTTGGTAGGTAAATCGATTTAATAGTTTCTTGAATGGTAAATAAGTTTACACCAAAATCAAATTTGGAAGAATTTAAAGATAACTCATTGAAAAAGCGTATTCTCTCGAAAAGCATAGCGGCTGGAAGCCTTCAAGAGAAAATTGATCTTCGATTATATAGGTAAGTTAGTATTCTATAAAGTGTTAAAATTGAATCTTTATGTCATTCGCGACTTAAACGATGCAGTTGGCGGACAGTCATTGAAAAACTGTGATCGATGTTTACTTTTGGGCTAGGACTCACGGACATCGGCTCAGGAAGCAACTGACTTGCCAACTGAGAAAATGACCTTGTAATTTCCCCAAAAATCAACAAAACAAAATCTATTACCGGGAAATCGTGGGAATGAATGTCTGAGACGTAGAAACAAATATAAATTGAAATCCATCATCCATTATTCCAGATTCCTGCAGAGGCGATGGGAACAAAGAATTTTTGCAACGATCACAAACCACGTAATGTAAGCAAAACTGAATTGGCACGAGGCAACAATAAAGTAGGTATATGAGAGAGATGCATTCTATCTTGCAGGAGAGCGGAGTTTAAACCGTCAAAACCATGACTTGACTTCAAGCATGCATTAATTGACCATCGTCAGTGTATTTTCTTTTTCACTTCTGCAGATGATGGTCTTGATTGGAAAATGCATTCTCTTCATGACGGTCGAAGGTTTCTCCCGTTGTTGGCTACCATATTGAATTCGACTCAGCTCCATAAATATGTGCAATCTTCCGAACCTACATATCTGGACTAGAGAATAAAGTGGAAATGCCACCAGAAGTCGATCTGTTCTTTTTATGTTTAATATTCCTCTTTCGCTTACAGGAGTCATCTCAATTTCCTTAATAGGATGATATTTAATATTGAATGTAAAATTAATTTTTAATTTTATGAAGAGATTAATCACCGTAATTTTTGTTTGTTACTTTGATTTATCGGCCTAGCGGTGAAAAGTGATGTCCTTTTTAGTAGGGACATCTCAAGATTATGAAATTTTTATATAGATGGATAGAAGGTTAGAAGAAATGAAAGATGGTGAAAATGAGTGGGTAGAATTTGTTTAGAAGCATTATCATCACATATCAAATTTTTGTTCCTCACGAGCCTACTACTATGAAGCGGTAGATACAGATAGAGTTGCATCAACCACCACACATTAGTAGGCCAAGCGTGGTCCGCCCCACAAGGGAAAACTTGCAGTGCGGACGAACAAAAAGATGATATCCCAAGCAACCAGAATTCCCTTAAAAAGGTTCCATAGAAGCTTAATCAGCTCTCATTTGTGTCTGAAGAGAATGCTAATCAGCCCAAAATTTAAGTTCTTAAAGCTACTTTCAAGTTCGTTTAGGTGGCTGTAGAGAACGCTATTCAGCTTCAAAGAGAATGTCAAGAAACTTCTACGCGCCGAAAATTCTTCTTCATTTCTTCTAACCTTCTATCCATCTATATAAAAATTTCATAATCTTTAGATGTCCCTACTAAAAAGGACAGCACTTTTCACCGCTAGGCCGATAAATCAAAGTAACAAATTAATTTTTAAATATAACTAAAAATCCCAATTTATAAAAAATTATGATTTGAAAATGTTCGTAAATTTCAATAAGAAGGGCACAAAACTAATTTTTATATTTGTAATCAAAATCTGTACAGTGTTCATTAGACTGAGTCGATTTGGGGTCATTTTTGAATTTCTCAAACCCTGGGGTCTATTAAGCTTCGTCTTGGTCCAAAATTCATCCATGACTTTTTGCAGAATAAAATAACGTTTACATGAGTAAATTTGAACTGTTAAGTTTGTATGACAAAATTGAATATTTTGTACTGAAAAATCCACATCATTTTTTATTCTTCTGTGGAACCAAGCCAGCTGACAGTTTTTGTGCCAATTTATAAAATTCCGAAAGGAAATTTTTCGCTGAACAACTTCGTAGAATATCATAACTTCGTATCTTATTAGGCAATAGAGTTATTAACTGTTTAACTAAGGTATGTCTTTTCGCATTGATAAATAATAAATTCAATTGACATCACTCCTGGAGTCTCGCGAAGTATAGTATGATAAGTAGCCATGCAATACGTCGCCAGGCACTTAGCAGGGATGTCAATTTAATTTATTGTTTATGAATGCGAAATGACATATCTCTGCTAAACAGCTAATAACTTTTTACGAAATTACGATACGAAGTTACAATCTTCTACAAAGTTGTTAAGCGGAAAATTTCCTTTCAGAATTTTATAAATTGGCACAAAAACTGTCAGCTGGCTCGATTCCACAGAAGAAACAAAAATGATGTTAATTTTTCAGTACAAAATATTCAATTTTCCCATACAAACCTAAAAGTTCAAATTTACTCATGTAAACGTTACTTAAAAATTCTACAAAAAATCATGGATGAGTTTTGGATCAAGACGAAGCTTTTTAGACCCCAGGGTTTGAGAAGTTCAAAAATGACCCCAAATCGACTCAGGCTAGTGTTAATCTTCCATTCAAAAATTCCTACGTGTAGCCTTGAAATGAAAATCCGGAACGGATAGTCTTCGATATCCAAAACCTATAGAATACGAATCATAAACAGATTGTAGCTTAACCATTCCGAATGATGGATTTGAAGACATGAATTAAGCTTTCACATTCGAAACATAAATTGGGTTATGAACATATTTATTGGAAATGTGATGTAATCCACCAGTGCAACTTGACCTATCACAATATTCTTAGAGTTGTAACTCTGTGTCTAAAGCCTCTGAAACTTGAACTCTTAAAATTTTATATTTTCAACTTGTAACCGGTTGGGTTTTTGTTTTAGTTTATATATTTAAATGTTATATTCTAGAAAATTCATGTTTTTGTAAAGTCTCACAACAAGATAGCACCACAGTAGGCTACATTTCTGCAAACTGCTGTCAATTGATATTGGAGGAAAAGGAGCAATATTTGAAAAATGGAACGCAAAAGCCTGTTACCCGCTAGCACTCGGGATAGGGGAGAAATATGTTGGTTGGGAGTTGATGTTACCACAGGGTCGCTAATCTCAAATGCGCACAGAACCGACAGCGTGAATTCTCAATGCGCAGGGAACCGAGGGATAGGAAAACAAAATCTGTCGCTAGCTGTTTCCACTATCGGTCCATAGGATTCTTCGTAGGATCTCACAAAGTTACCAAAAGCATCGACAGAGGCGTACCTCCGGAAATTTAAATTATCCAAAGCAAAATATAGCAATCTTTGACCTTAGGGAAGAAACAATCGACGAGCAAGGTTTGGATGACTCCTTTCGAGTATTCGAACTTTTAAAACCCGACAATGGTGAAAACTTTTAAAAACCCAAGGCTATATTTGATAAGACCGACTTTGAGCTTTGTGTACATAATTTAGGCCTATATTTTAACAATTTTAACGGTTACCTTTAAGGTTTTTACATATATATGTTTGTGACGTCACATTATTTGTACTTGCGTATAATTGGTTGTTTTATTTGGTGTTGTGGGGGCTTTTTTCAGGTTTCCAAAAACCTTCGGCTTCGGCTACTCCAGGAACTGAGCCAATCCAACAAGTTTGCTGGCCCAGACGCAGCTGTAACGAATTTCTACCAGCATTCGGAACCAGCATAGAAATTCGCTTCGATGTTGTACCTTCGGTTTGCGGTTAGATTTGTTGGTTGATGTAGTCCAGTTTGAGGTTATGTTCGCAGTGGTTGGTTTCGAACATGTGTCTTTCGAGGGTCGACTGCCCCGAAATCGGCGAAGGATTCGTCGGAACGATGGCTCCTGCGGAAATAGATCCAGTCGTTGACTGGCACATAAACAAAAAAGGCCCTGTTTGGACCTGCCCCACAAACATCATTAATAGCAAGCCCACAACACATTTTTATACGCTTTTTATATGAACAATACATTTTCCATCATGACATTTTGCTGGTACATATAGTTGATAATTTACCTTTTTCTGTTGTCTATAACGCACGCTTAGTTTAATTATTCATGACTAAGCTGATTTTCTGTTCACTATAACGATACAATAATTTTATAATTGTGGTTATAACTTTAATTATCTTTAGCTCAACACACCGTACTATTTCTGTTTTAATCGTCCTTTTAACTGTGAACGTTTTTTTTTTATAAATGTGGTTTTAACTTTTGTTCGATTTAGCTAAATACACCGTACTATTTCTGTTGTAATCGTACTTTTACACGGTATTTTAATTTCCTTAACCGTAATTGAGCCTAAAATATAACCGAAAAGAACATTAAAAATCTCCACCAAAGCACATGGTCACAATTCTGACCTTTACACCGACGTTAAACGCGCACTTGTTCCCTCGTCGAAGGTTGCAAACCGAAAGAACAAAGATTGCTAACAATAGGTCATCGAAAGTTATTTTAAGTTGTGAGAAGAGAGAGCTTACACAAATTTCCGAAAGCTAATACTACTGCTCAACCCACTCGGTTTCCGTCTCCATGAGCAGCTTCGGCCAGCGACCGACAGAGGTAGTTACTGAGGATGTTCAAACCCGGTTACCAAGAACTCAGCGCCGCGGAACGCGCGCATCTCAAACCAGGTACGACCGGCACTCATGAATGTATAACAGTTATACATTCACAAGGCCTCGTGGTAAACGAAGGTTGTGATTAAGGTGGTTCAAGGAAATTGGGAAATAAATAAATTGACTAGATAGGTATTATAATACTATTGTGGCGAAGCCAACAAGTAAATTTGGAACTATCGGTTACAAGCCGAAAAGGAAGCTTACTTCCGTTTTTCAAGTCTCCTCTACCAGGCGTCCGTGTGTGAAGTCATTAGTCCTGTATAGTGTTTGTGAACGTTCACGGAATTCACCCGAATACCGATTTGCCTTCGGCACGGGTTAGCCGGCAGATCCTTTGTGGTCTCGCGCCTAAATTGTCTCACGCCTAAATTGTCTCGCGCCTAAATTGTCTCGCGCCTAAATTGCCTCGCGCCTAAATTGTAAAGGTTCAGCGTCTACGTCCTCGGGTTCTGCGGATCCCTAATTATTAAGAAGGACTTTGCTTCTCGTCCTGTCCGGCCGGATACGGGGCACCCTCGTGGGCTAGCTGATTAATAGCCAACTGAAAGTACCTTGCCTTGGCTGTTCTAGCCGCTGCTTTTTCTATATGTAACAAACTCTGAACTCAAACTATCAAATCGAGTTAGCAAGCACAGGGTTTGGCTTTCAGCTTTCGAAACTGAATCTAAATGATTAATTAATTAAATAATTAATAATCCCCTATACGTACTTCTAAAACGTGAATTCTGAAACAACAAGATTTTAGGATGCCGAATTCAAGAAATAGTTTTAAAAACACAAATTGTAAAAATTCGAGAAATGTTACATAGTATACCAACTTCGGATTTCTTAGTTCATCGATTACAAATTCAGAATTTAAAGTTAAGAATAACGAATGGAATACAGAATACCATCAAAGGGGACGTCATGCAATAGCAGGGTTTAAATATTTTGCAATAAATTCTAATTCTAATAAGAGAGTAATTAAGACAAAAATGAAAAAAATATTAGGTGGAAAACTCAAAGGTAGAGCGCTTGGGCAGAAGAGACGAATAGATGGTGAAACGAATGGTGGTCGGACGCAACCTCATGTGTTTGACCCATCCGTAGCTGGTTGTGGGTAGCAATGTGGCTTATTTGCCACCTACTCCAAACAATCAGCTGGTGCAAACTGGACAGAAGAATTATCGTAGTCTGGGCTACAAACACAAGTTGGAGAGAACGAAGAAGGGTTTACCTGCGTTTACATGAGGACATGGTATATAGACATAAATCTGGTTTGAAGATTTTGCTCAAGTTGGATTCCATAAAAGTTAGTCATAGGCCACCTACACCCAAAATAATTTTGAAATTATTTTTATGGTATTTTTCACGTAAACTAAGATTTTGATGATTGGGCCCGAGGAAAACCACCCCGTTCCAGTGAGGGATGTGTTAGCTGTGGTTGACTTGGACTATATGTTTGAAATATACCTTTTCCTTTAAACTATTGATCTTCGTCTATAATTCTTTTTATTTTCATATTTCCCTATCTATACTCTTTTTTTCCTCCAAAAAATGAACTAGATATAAACAAACTATTGTAAAAAATACAAAAAGAGTTTGGCTCCTTAAAGCCTAAAGGTATGAGCCGTTTCAAATAAAGAATTTACAAAAAAAAAAGATTTTGATGCATCATATCGATTCTACGTGAATTTTGTATTAACCCCAGTGTAGCAAGGACGCCCCGGTAGCAACTACTTTACTTCAACATAATTGCCTCATGAATTTCACGTAAAATCTAAGTGGATGCGTTAAATCGGTTTCGACTTTTTTCTCTCAAATTCTCATAGGAAAAGGTCATGCAGCTGACTTAGTTCGTTCTGGAAAAAAGCAGTTGAAAAAGTTGTGTTTAGTTTTCGCTTGTACTACACCGAAGACCGCTTCTTCTGTCAGTTTCTTCAGGATTATTTATAAGGTGAGTTGACACAATATTCGGGATTCGTGGCCGAATAGATTTACCGTTGATTTGGACATGGTGAAATTGAAATTTCGCACCAACGAAATTATTTTATTTTTTCAGACCGCGAAACATTGGAAGGTTGGCGTTAGGTTTTCGGATCAAGTAAATCTGGGTGCCTTCCAGGAATTATAAGAGCATCTGTATTCGTGGTTTTTTTTTTTTTTTTTTTTTTTTTTTTTTTTTTTTTTTTTTTTTTTTTTTTTTTTTTTTTTATTTGGATGGATTTTAACTTCTAAAAGTCATTCATCCCTCAATGTATTCGTGGTCTATTCTTGGGTCTAATTTATACAAGAATTGAACCAAAAAAAATTAGATCTGATCCAATGAAAAAAAACTGGCAACTGCACTCGTGTTCCATTAACTGTCAAACGGTTTAAAACTGCGTCAAATTGGATCCAAATCTTATCAGTTTTGGATCAATCCTTATACCAGCTCTAAAAAAAGTTGAGTTGGAACTGGAATAATGGATCACCAGTGCGGTTGCTCGGGTCGGAATTTGGGTCTAAACCGGCTGTTTGGACCACGGATACAGGTGCTCTAAGAGAACGAATCCTCGACTGATCCGGTAAAGCAAACTTATTTACTATTCAGAAAATTCATTTTTATTTATTCAATTTTTTATTTTATTCTACAAGAAACCCCAATCGAACCAGGCACGGAATACGGATTGTTGCTGATTTTTTTGTGATTAAGTGTTGGAGTAAAATTCGGTTTGTGTAGTGCAATATTAAATTTAGAATAAAATTCTTTATAAAGAAACTTCTTGTTTTTTTTAAATAAAAATGAAAAGAAAAACAAAACAAAAGCAACGAACAAATCAACCATAGTTACATTTCAATACTAAACGAATTTTACTAATCTTTCATTATCACA
This sequence comes from Uranotaenia lowii, assembly GCF_029784155.1. Taxonomy (NCBI): domain Eukaryota; kingdom Metazoa; phylum Arthropoda; class Insecta; order Diptera; family Culicidae; genus Uranotaenia; species Uranotaenia lowii. The sequence goes on along the minus strand of NC_073692.1, from coordinate 236,435,597 downwards.
TCATGTTGTACTCACTAAAAATTCACGTAAATTTTATTTGATGTTCATTATGCACCGATTCTTATTGCGACGCGTTTAAATGTTTATACCGTAGCATCTACGTGAAAATCAATTGGATAAAAACTATGCAGTTTTTCACGTAGCCGCTACGTGCAGATTATTTTGGGTGTAGATCATTTAAAAAAAATCCAATTCAGTTGGTAGACAATGTCGCCACCAGATGGCAATATAATATTATACATGCAGATTAGTGAACCTTCATATAAGAGAAGCGACATCTGATCCCTCTTAAAATAAAATATCTGGCCACATCGCCGAAAGCTTGGGCAAAAAAATCCTCAGCTGTTTTGTTGCTTAATGTTCAAGCTCCAAAGTGAACGCTTAGTAAATCCAACAAAACAATATTGAATTTGAAGCCCGGTGGATCGCGATAAACGGTATGAATGACTTGAATTTTGTTTGTTTTCTAACTACGAACACGGACCCCCAGAGCAGTGAAAAAAATTGCTCGTAATCGTAAATTCATATAACGAGTTTTAAAATTATTTGTTTGAACCACAACAGCAATTACAATACTCTCCTTGGTTGAGTTTTCAATCAGAAAGCTGAAAGCTCCACGACAAAAGCTCGGATCGATTGGAATCGATTTTGAATTTTGACAGTTCTTTTGTATCGATTGGAATTTCGTGTTTCAGACGCTGGGTTGCCAGATGCCCAGATTTGTCTGTAAAACACAGACTTTTGACGCTTCGTCCAGATATTGGCCAGACATAGATTTTGCCCAGATTTTTGCAAAAGCTGCCCAGATTTTCCAGACTTACAAAATTGAATGAAGAAATCAATGATAATGTACCGGATATAATTTCTCTGTGATTCTACTACAGGAGACAACCTGGCGTATAAACTCACTACACGCTCATTTTTTTTTTAACCATAAATGACTTTTTTTGAACCATTTTTTGGTTTTTCCGAAAGAACTGCAATTATTGTTATTATTCAACCATAGTGTTCGGTTGAATTTCAACCATTTTCTAAGTTCCAGTGGTAAACTTAGAAAATGGTTAAATTTCAAACGCAATTTGTTTGAAGAAAAAGTTGCCATTATTGGACGCGCAGTTTGCTTGTTTGTTTTCTACGGGTGTAGGTCGAGATTTTTAATATAGTGCTCCCGGAGGATTATTGGATCATACAACGGGTAAGTATCTACTAAAATCAACAGTAGTGATTTGGATTTTAAATTATGTTTTGATCATCCTCCAAGTCCCCCCCGGCAATAACCTTCAAATATTTTTTTCTTCAAACAGAACGAGCGGTTCCGAAAATTCCAAGGAACTAAGATCCGCTCGGTTTGTGAATCTTAAGCTTCCACGAAACGGGACTCCCGGTATAATTAAAAACGCTGCTTGAGCTGAAAATCTTTGGAATCTCCCAAAAGGTAAGGTTAATGCTACTTTTATTTTTAAATATTACAATTTCGGTGACATTTTTCCACGGAACATTTCATAATCTCATTTTTTCATCTCTTTTTTGCAGAAGTTATAAGGGGAAACAGTTCCTCTTATTCATTTGGCAAGTTTATCCGACCCTATAAAGCTGCTAGTAGAAGAACAGCAGTGGAAAAAGGCAAAAACGGGCTCAGCATCGGATGCAGTCACCGGGGAGGTAGCACAAGTGGATCATCCGAAAGTGGCCGACTCAAAATATCAATTGTACCCCTTAAGTAGTCATATGTATTTTCCAGTAAAAGCTTTTTTGAAAATAACACGCATTGTATTGTGTCATTATACATTAATAAAAGTTGTCTTCCTTTGATTTTTTTTATCACGGAGAAAAAAGACGAAAGTTGTTCCAATTATTTCAGCTTGTTATACCAATAATCGAAATGCAGTTGATTTTTTCGCATCCAACTTCTTATATAATAGATTCAAATACAAACTTCTAATTGTCCTTACGCAATCAACTATCAATATAATGCATTCAACTGTATGATTTATTTTATGCATCCAACTATAAATACAATAGATTCAACTACAAACTGCTGATTGACCTTATGCAATCAACTTTGAATATAATAGATTCAATTGTAATGGTATAATTGATTCAATTGTAATGGTATAATTGATTCAACTGTAGATATGATTGATTCAACTACAATTGTATGATTGATTTTTGGCATTCAACTATAAATATAATAGATTCAACTGTAGTGGTATAATTGATTCAATTGTAAATATGATAGATTCAACTGTAGTGGTATAATTGATTCAATTGTCAATATGATAGATTCAACTACAATTGTATCATTGATTTTAGGCATTCAACTATAAATATAATAGATTCAACTGTAGTGGTATAATTGATTCAACTGTAAATATGATAGATTCAACTGTAGTGGTATAATTGATTCAATTGTAAATATGATAGATTCAACTACAAATGTATGATTGATTCTAGGTTTTGAACTATAAACATAGTAAATAAAATTATATTGTTACGATTGATTGTGTGATACTTGAATAAAAATGTATTTACATAAGCGTAGTCAGAGTGCCTTCAGCAGCAGGTGGCTGGGTGTTTACCAATGGCAAAAACAAAAGGTAATTAGCGAAGGTGCATACATTTGCTTTTTTTTAAATAAACTTGTGGCAAATTTTTTCCTCCTTTAGGTCAACTCAATCCAGATGCGGAAGCAGCTTAAATCAAAACGAAGGAATCGATGCCGCTGGAGGAATTGTTGGACATCCCGGCTGGGTGGCACCGATTGTCGTTGTCCGGCTCGAAATGGTCCTCGTTGGCCACCAGGGAACGGAGGTGCTGGTTGTCGCACCAACTACGGCAAGTAGTGTGTCCTGAGTAGCACGACGGGTGAAATTTTTAAATTTATTTGCTTTATAATGAAGCACCACAATTTAACATAATTTTGTTTTCTTGTTTACCATCTCCGGGATCCCCGGACAGGGTAAAGACAACCCGGTTCATCTGTTGGATGTGCATCTCATTTGATGGCGGTGGGGACCGGTTCCGAGAAAATGAGATGGTGGAAGAATTTAGTCACCGTCTGCCGGAACATAAATAACTCCGTGAGTCTTGTCCCATTTTTATTAAATCAGTTATAGATAAGATTTTTTTTTAGCAGGAAATCATTCGCAAATCTATAGTTCGGGTCAAATGTGCTTACTGGTTCCGCACTGGAAGCTTCCGGAGGGCCTTCGAACAGCATTCCACCCGAGTGGGAACAATTCCATCACTGGAGTCTGACCGAACAAGCATGCTGTTTCCATTGTACCTCCTTTATGTATCCGAACTGGATGACGAATGAGTGATTTAAAATAAAATTAAAAATTGCTAGATACATAAAATTAATTTTGATGCAGCGATAGAACCAGGCTTGTAAGTGGTCACCATCGTTTGAATTTTTCCGGAGACAAACACCACACATCGTTCGTGACAATCGTGGAGAGCGCAATCGTTTGATCGGAGAGCAAAAAAAATATCAAATGAAATTTTGATCTTTGTGGTGGTTAGTCGTTTGACTTTCATCCCTCTTGCGTAGATAATCGAGATAATCATTCCACATTGTTCGACCAACACATCCAAACATCACCCGGCGCTGCAGAGTGGCGAATTTTTTTTTCAACAGGAGGGAGTGAATAGAAAAGATTGCATTTGCTTATTGAGTCTGTATGTTCTGCTGCGTGAAAGAGATAGGCGATGTCGTAAACTGTCGGGAATAATGGTCGTTTGACCATCAAATTATCCCTCTCGTGTACCAAGACACGAAATTTCGTTCGACAATCACACAAAGAAGAATGAATGTCGTTTCGTTTGATGGTAGTCGACTGTTCGGCAAGTTTTCGGTCGCATTCGTTTGATGGCATGAACAATGATACTGATAAAAGCAGGCTGTGCGACTGTCAGAGAAAATGTCGATGGTTTACAAGTCTGGATAGAACACAACTTTAAGCCAACTGTATTATAGTAATCTTAATAATATACATATAGTTGGATGCAAAAAATCAATCATATAGATATAGTTGAATCTATAATATTTATGATTGAATCAATTATATTAGTATAATTGAATCTATAATACTTATGATTGAATCAATTATATAAGTATAGTTGAATCTACTATACTTATTGTTAAGTGCATAGAATCAATCATACGATTATAGTTGAATTTATCATATGTATAGTTGAATGCACAAAATCAATCATACGGCTATAATTTAATCTATCATATGTATAGTTGGATGCAAAAAATCAACCAGATCATCTATTATATATATAGTTCGAAGTTTAATATTTATAGTTAGCCGAGAATTAATCAGAAATATAGTTCAATATAGGCGGAATATAGTTGGAAAAACTATACTTTATTCTCCGTGATGTGTAAGCGAATAAAACAAAGAAAACCTCGATTTGCTACTAATTTTCACTTTTTCGACCATGTTTAAAAAATAACCATAATCCAAGTTCTCCTCCAAATCTCATTTTATGAGTTTTCACTGAAAACTCATAAAACGACTTGATCCACAAAACTTCGATTACGGTTATTTTTCAAGCATTAATGGTTCAATATGGCCGAGCGTGTATACGTTGTTATGATTTCCAACGTCGCAACGTATTCGCTGAGTCGCTAGTAGGCAAAGCTGCTATTATGTGTATAGCACCAAACCGAATAGCGACAGTTTAACTAGCGACGCTTTTTACTTCTGCATTTTTTATTTAAATATTTATTGTGAACCGAGAAGCGACGTCTGAACAGGGATGCCAGGTGTTGATGAGGCAATTTGGAAAAAAAGTCTGTGAATGTCTGTGCATCTGTGTCTTGTTTTGTGTTCTGGTTAATTTCTACACTCAGAAAAATACTATTATGTATGCCATAAGATTCTCTTATGAAGTGGCGCCATAAGAAAAATTAATGAAATTCATAAGATTGTCTTATGACGCGAATGAATTCTGAAGATGAACACCTACTTCAATGAGAGGTTGTTGTTTTTCATAAGAGATTCTTATGGAAACAGTAAATCACTTTCTAATAAGAAAAATTCTAAATATTTCATGCTGAAAACATTCACTTTATTGTTTGTCAAATTTGTTGAAAATTGAATCATTTATGGTCACCATCAGCAGCGCATCAACAGACGGCTCCATCAAATTTATTTTTGCCGCATCTTAATCTTCGACCTTTCGTTTTTTGCCGATCAGCTTGCTGAAAAGTAAACAAATAATGTAATTTAGTTTACTAATATATTAAACGATCACACCAAACCCATCAAATCAAACTTACCATTCCGAAGATAACAATAACATTTAACTATGGTCAGTGATTTAACATTGAAGGGAAACTATATATAATAACTATGAACTGGCGATTGCTTCGTACTGTTAGATGATGAGAAAAAAAAACTTATGCCATGAATGAAAGTGTTCATTATTTTTTTCACAAAGCCGTTTCTTCTATTTTTCATAAGAACATCGTTTGAAAATTGAAAGAATTCCATAAGACTCTTATGAAACATTATTTTACACTCTAAAAAGCGGTTCATACGATGCATCTTATGAAAATTATAATAAGAATTTGCCTGAGTGTATGTTACTATCTCACAAACCGTTAGTGGTATGAATAAGGTTTAGCAATTGCTTTGGTAGCTTTTACTTAGCTCGAAATCAATCAAAGCAAAAGTCCAAAGCATTTGCTTAGTTTGGTATGAATAAACATTTGCTTAGCGGATGTGTACTAAAGTCTTAGAACATAGCTTTTGCTTCGAATAATAGAGCTATCCAACCAGCAGAATCTGAAGTTTTCTAAAGTAAAATGAAAGAAGACGATCAGAAAATTGAAAAGTACGGCTAAAGCAGCCTTGAAGTGGACGAAGCGGGTGGTGGGTGTAAGAACGACCAGAATTTTTTGTTAATGCGTGCTCGTATGTTGATGTTTAAAAAAAAATTAATAGGGGAGATGAGGGCATAACGAGCACCCGAGGCATGATGAGAACTACGCTTTTCTACGAAAGTGCGTATTTTCTTAAATAAATTGAGGATTTGTTTCGTACTTCCTACACACTAAGAAAATTGTACATAGTGGTACCGTTAAAATTACATACTTTGGAGTTCGACAACTTTTACGTAGAAATGAGTTTCAGAAATTACATACCTTGTCAGTTCTTTCTGTTCTACAAAACCCACTCTGTAGAAAGAACTGCAAATTCAGTTATTTTGTAGTTGACGGCGTTTTGCTTCTCACTCGCACCACCAGAAAGTCAGTCTGTGATATGCATCCTACTTGCGCGCACGCAACAACTTTTGCAGAACTTCCCCAAAAGTCTATGCGAAAACTTCAAAATTTCTGTCGGTAAGTTTGGTAACATATATTTCTGCTAGATTTTTTTTTTCTTCAATTCATCTCCATAATTTTAGGATAGTTGTTGGTTTCCAGAAGCGACATGAAACGCTGACATCGGACGATTCCACAATCTGATTCCACCATAAGGTGCATTTACAGTTCTTTCGAACGTGAAAATGAAAATACTTATATTCTTGAAAAACTCGACTATGCTGCATTTCATGGCTGCGAAACTAGGTGTAATAGATGCGGAATGGTTGAATGATTATTCTTGAACTGATTTTTTTATTCAAATCCCTTTAAAATTGGTTTTATTTCAATTCCCTCGATTTTCACTGCGGAATATTTTTTCCGCGTTCACTGACATTCCACTCGAAGTGTAAACGCACTGAGTGAACGTGAAAACGGAAAACGAACAAGAGTGGTGAATATAAATGTGCATTCTAAAAAAAAATTCACCGATGAAGGAAACATTTTTTGCTCCAAAAAAATTAGTTTTTAAATTGCAAGCACATTTGAAGGCAATGAAAGGCTTAAAAATATTACGAGTTTGAAATGATTCGCATTAGATAATTTTTTTTTCATGTTCAAAACTCGCTTGGGCACCATTTAATTGTACCTGTTGTGAGAGTTTCTAAACGAATAAATGTAAACAAGAACCATGCGAATGGCCAGAGTCTATTGAAATAAAAAAAAGTAGAATCAGCTCTGTTCAAATGTGTTCTTAAGGAAAGGTACGAAAATAATTGGAAAACTCTTGTAATTTTTCAAAAATAATGTTTTTAAAAAGAACTGAAAAGAAGCAAAATCATGAGCAAAAGTAAACCGATGCATTTGAATTTCATAAAAACTTTTCGATTGTTTCATTTTTTTAAAAAGTAATTTTGATAACCTTTTTTTAGCAAATTTTTAATCAAGAAAAAAAATGGCTATTTTGCATAACGTTTTTTCAATAAGTTTTTCAAAAGAAACAAATCGCTTAAGCTAGTTACTCTTTGATCGATAAATACTTTTTGAGAGTACTCAGAATTCATAATTCAAATTTAAATTCATTGTATTAACGGATAAAGACTTTTGGATTATTTTTTTTTTAATCAATCGCTTTCAAAGATGAATATGGCTTGAAGAAGAATAGGTTTTTATTTTTGGTCTTAAGAAATTTGAATTTAAATTTGAACACCGGTTCGACTAGTATCGATCAATTTCGGTCTGTCATTGAACAAACTAGTTGCCAATTTGGTAGATTTGACCGATTTGACATTTCACTGCGGAATATTTTTTCACTGTGGTGAGTTCACGTTCACGTTCGCGTCCGAGTTCACAAGAACTGTAAACCGGGCTATAGTTGCGACCGCAACCAAGAAAGCCAAAAATAAAAGGTAATATTTCTATCTTTTTGTTTAACAATTTTTTTAACCATTTTTTGCTTCAATAGGATCTTCAACTTCACCCGCCAGTCGACTGTTGAATAACACCCTGCCCCAGAAATTGAATCTCAAGGACACGAGCTAAAAAACCGATGTTCTGGTGTGACAAATCCCATCAGGGTGGTTTCAAGATTATCCATCATGATTATGTCCAATTAAATCTACAACTAAAAAATGAATTTCTCGGATGAACTGAAGACAGTTGGCAAAAAAAACAGTGGCCGAAAATGATGGAGGTGATATTCGAAAACAAATTACTGTACTCATCTTTACACTTTGATTTGATGGACAATAAATTATCATACTCAAATCAAATTTCAATGAATTTGAAATAAAATATCCCTGCTTCTTAGTTCCAAATTAGAATTTTGATTTTTTCCGATTTTATGTGATTTTAACATACTTTTCAGTTTCCAGAGCTCTACGTTCTTTTGCGTACTTTTTACATACTGCTATGTACAAGCCTATGTTACATACTTTTTCGTATCACCATTTTTACATTGGCTTCCTGCACTTACGGGTTGTTTTGGCTTCTTTTTACTTACTTTTGTGTAGGATTTTCTAAGGGTGTATAGTATTAATTTTTCACAAAAAAAAGGAATCTCCTTATCATCTTTACAGAGATATTTTAAAAAACGAGCTTGGTTCTCAAGTTACGAAAATATTATAATTTTTGAGCACCACGAAATAAGCTCTTTTGATCTTAAAATAACCTTGATCTATAATGTACGCACTGCATCATGATGTACACATTGTTTCTCAATTTTTACCATCATAAAATTTTTGATTTTTCACTTTTATCAATTTTAAAACACGTTTTTACTTAAATTTGTTGACTAGGGGCATATAGAGCGCCGTATTATCGAGGCATAATGAGCATTTTCTGCCGTAGAATCTAGCAGCGAATTAAAATTGATTAATAGCGCCACACCTTGACTAGTTTTCATCCGACGATTTAGCCTATTGGTAAGGTGTCGGAGAGGTAATCAAAAGACTAGAGTTAGATGATCGATTTTTTTATTGTTACATTATACGGCTAGTAGCATCATCCTCCGAACAAAGCACT